>NC_084506.1:26500966-26836799 GCF_024500385.1 Phyllopteryx taeniolatus | reverse complement strand
TGTACACTACTCAGACATTGACCTATTAGAGGCTAACTGTTAATTATCTAATAACTACAACCCCAATTCCAATGAAGTTGGGACTTTGTGTTAAACATAAATAAAAACAGAATACAATGATTTGCAAAAAAAATTTCAACCTATATTTAATTGAATACACTACAAAGACAAGCTATTTAATGTTCAAACTGATAAACTTTATTGTTTTTAGCAAATAATCATTAACTTAGAATTTCATGGCTGTAACACGGTCAAAAAAGCTGGGACAGGGTCATGTTTACCACTGTGTTACATCACCTTTTCTTTTAACAACAATAAACGTTTGGGAACTGAAGATACTAATTGTTGAAGCTTTGTAGGTGGAATTATTTCCCATTCTTGCTTGATGTACAGCTTCAGCTGTTCAACAGTCCGGGGTCTCCGTTGTCGTATTTTACGCTTCATAATGCGCCACACATTTTCAACGGGAGACGGGTCTGGACTGCAGGCAGGCCAATCTAGTACAAGCACTCTTTTACTACGAAGCCACGCTGTTGTAACACATGCAGAATGTGGTTTGGCATTGTCCTGCTGAAATAAGCAGGGGCGTCCATGAAAAAGACGTTGCTTGGATGGCAGCATATGTTTCTCCAAAACCTGTATTTACCTTTCAGCATTAATGGTGCCTTCACAAATGTGTACGTTACCTATGCCACTGGCACTAACACAGCCCCATACCATCACAGATGCTGGCTTTTGCACAAACACAGCCCCATACCATCACAGATGCTGGCTTTTGAACTTTGCATCCAAAAAAGTCCGGATGGTTCTTTGCCTCTTTGGCCCGGAGGAGACAACGTCCACAATTTCCCAAAACAATTTGAAATGTGGACTCGTCGGACCACAGAACACTTTTCCACTTTGCATCAGTCCATCTTGGATGAGCTCGGGCCCAGAGAAGCCGGCGGCGTTTCTGGGTGTTGTTGATAAATGGCTTTTGCTTTGCATAGTAGAGTTTCAAGTTGAACTTACGGATGTAGCGCCGAACAGTATTTACTGACATTGGTTTTCTGAAGTGTTCCTAAGCCCATGTGGTGATATCCTTTACACATTGATGTCAGTTTTTGATGCAGTGCCGAGGGATCGAAGGTCACGGACATTCAATATTGGTTTTTGGCTTTGGTGCTTACATGCAGTGATTTCTCCAGATTCTCTGAATCTTTTGATGATATTATGGTATATTATGATGAAATGCCTAAATTCCTTGCAATTGTACGTTGAGGAACATTGTCCTTAAACTATTCGACTATTTTCTCACGCACTTTTTCACAAAGAGGTGAACCTCGCCCCATCTTTGCTTGTGAATGACTGAGCAATTCAGGGAAGCTCCTTTTATACCCAATCATGACACCCACCTGTTCCCAATTAGCCTGTTCACCTGTGGGATGTTCCAAACAGGTATTTGAAGAGCATTCCTCAACTTTCTCATTCTTTTTTGCCACCTGTCCCATCTTTTTGGAACGTGTTGCAGCCATAAAATTCTAAGAATGATTATTTTCTAAAAACAATAAAGTTTGCCAGTTTGAACATTACATATCTTGTCTTTGTAGTGTATTCAATTAAATATAGGTTGAACATGATTTGCAAATCATTGTATTCTGTCTTCATTTATGTTTAACACTACTTCCTTCCAACTTCATTGGAATAGGGGTTGTTTATAGGGATGGCAAATATTTGACATTTTTATTGTGGTGAATGACTTGAGACATTTTATGATAAAACAAACGATTAACCCAACCAGTTGCTCCTCTATTGTATCCAGGAACAACTACCCGGTTTGCTGGGGGCACATAAGAAAACATGGCACGCTCAGTTAGCGCCATACTTATCGTTTGATTGTACTCACCTTATAATAGATTTCATAATTGGATTTTTTGTACTAACGTACGTTGTTGATTTCTGTTGTGATTTGGTGCGATATACAGTGGTACCTTGACTTATGAGGTCAAGTTATTCTGTGAACAAGCTTGTAACTTAGTTTACTTGTACATCAAATCAAATTTCCCCATTAAAATTAACTGAAATGCCATTAATCTGTTCAAGCAAAAAAAAAAAAAAAACACCCTTTTTTTGTTTCGGTTTTTATTACAGAAAAATAGCAGCGCATTGTATAAAAACATGATAAAACATACTAAAAGAAGGTAAAGAAATGCACTGGTTTTATAAAGTGTAATTACTGTACGTAGTGTAATTGTATGTTGGACGTATTTTTTGGGTGATCAACCGAGCGATAGCACACAACTCATATGTCAAGGTACCACTTACAGCTACATACCTAAATAAATTGTGCAACGGAAGCCTGCAGATTACTATAAATGTGATTTATTGTTCTCAAATTTGTAGTGGAACTGAGTGAGGCTTCAGGCTATATCCCTATTGCATTTTCCAGCTAATAAATCACATCTATAGTCTTCTGCAGGCTTCTGTTACACAATTAGATACGTGATCTCAATAAATTAGAATAAATATAGTCTAATTTATTGAGATGTACCCAAAACTTAAAACTGAATTGAATAACTATGCTCACAGCAGTAAAGGATACTGACAGCAAATACATTGATGCCATCAACAGTGTACTTGTAGTAGTACCAGTTTGCTGCATGGTAGCAGCACAGCAGCGTCCGGCTCTCGTAGCCTTGACACTAAAGTAAAAAAAGCAATAAAACGTTAATGAGCGCGAACAAGCGTGTCGTAATGTAATTTTTTTTTTTTTTTAAATCTGTTCTCTTGCCTTCCTCTGCGAGCTGGCTGACACGGACACATCCTCTGGTGGCAAGAGAAGGATGACACCTAAAGTGCGTGCGTTCATCTTGGCTACGGGGATGGTGAAGACCAGGATCCAGGAAAAGAGGCAGACCAGAGAGTGGATAATCACCAGAGGAGGATATCCCAGCAAGAGCCACACATAAGTGGAGAATCGACACTAAAAACAAGAGGTGGGGCTCAGGAATAATAATAGCATACAGTATAATGCAGTGAACCCAACGCCATCACAGTTTACTGTTTGTGCCCCTGGTGTCCTAAATTTTAAAGTGGTTTTTTTTAATGGGTTTTTACAGTATACACAAAAGTGCAAATTTAAAGTTGTGTGCCTTCAGTGTAGTACAACGCTGTGCCACAACATGCTGGGCATCACTGATGTCTACTCGAAGAGATGCAGCATGATTAGAAGCAAGAAAAAGAGTCAGAGAAGGTGTCCAAAGTTCAACAGAGCTCCAAAAAAGGCATTGTTCCCAAATAGCAGAGAGAATACATGCCTCTGTCTGTATGTGTTGCTGCTCCATGTGTGTGTGTTAAAGGTAACAATTGTTTGAAGGTCTATAACTACTACAACATCAATGCAAATTTCCGTTAGCCTATCTATGGCATTTCCCATTATATGTTAGCATCAAGCTAGTAGACTTTAATTAGATGAAATTCTGTGGATTGTTTAAACATTTTGGTGTTTAAATATACAGTGTTTAATTTGTTTTATTGATAAGCCAGTTTTACAGTAAACTTAAACTGAAAGTGACAGATAAACAGCTTGAAGCATGCACACTATATCTCTTATTTGTAGAACTGCGTGAGTGACAGAGTGAGAACAGGTGCTAAGGAATGTCTTAAAATGTTAATGTTTTAATAAATTAAATGTGTTTAAAGCATGTAGTGGTAAAACTATATCAAAATAAAACATTTTTACATGGCCTCTCGATAGCGTGGCTTTTCACCTATCACAGGTGGGTCTGGAACATGTCCTCCACGATAAATGGGTGTTATATATTATTTTTGTATATTTAAATTTTGTCACTATACTAAGCCACATGATTTCATGACATTGTACAGGTGTACCTAAAGAAGTGGCAGGTGAGTGTATTGGCACAGTTAAAGTGTTACCCAGTAGCCTGAGTGCGCTGGTCGCTCTGACGGCTCCTCCGGGACTGGACTCTCGGTGGGTGACGGCAGCAGCACCGGCGAGCTGTCCTCCATCCACTCCACATTGCACTCACAGTCAGGCATTTGGTCACAACATCTGAGAAATGTATGTCTAATCTGTATGAATACATGTCCAACAAAATAAAGTGTAACCATTAGAATAACAATCAAGCACTCACAATCATAAGAAGCCAACAAATGGCAACATAAGGTGTGTGCATTTGCCTAAAATAAGAATCATGAATAGATCATTAAATACAGTGATCCCTCGTTTTTCGCGGTTAATGGGGACCAGAACCCCCCGCGAAAGATGAAAAACCGCAAAGTAGGATTTGCCTCCCCCCCAGGAATTTTCGTGTATGTGGGTACCAGAATGTTTAAAATATGTAAACAGTATTTATATTTTACATATTTGAGACAAAGATTACAACAGCACACATATTTACTTAAATCTTTAATTGTAAAACCTTATACAGTAATTAACATTCATCAACATTGCCTTCTGAGAGAGGCAAAGAGGCTTGCGTTGGTGGCGGAGGAGAGGCTCTCACTTGACTCGTAGAGGCTTTAGGTTCACTCGGAGACTTCTGCTGGAGGCGCTGATGGTGTAGCTGGGGGGTTTTACCTGGGAGAAAAGCATGGTGATGGGTAGTTGTTGTCTTTGTTTTTTCTTTTGCTTCAAAATTCCCCTGTACAAGGCCATAACCCCGTCTCTTATTACACAGAGTTACCACACGTTTTGCTTCCTTATCGAAGCAGTTTTGCGGATGTTTGCTTCCTCTTTCTTGATGTACCGCACTGTTGATTCATTCACGCCATAATGGCGTGCGACAGATGCATAACTTCTGCCCTCTTTGATCATATCTAAAAGTTTGACTTTTTTGCTGATGGTCATCTTCTTCCTCTTGGGCACCCCGGAGGAAGATTTCGCAGGGGCACAGCGCTTAGGTGGCATTGTAAGGGCTTAACTAATCAAAAAAAGCTATCACTTAAACAAAAAAAGGTTATCACGAACACAACACTAAGATACAGTATGCAAGACACAACAAGGGAAGATGCTGGGTGAGGCTGCGATGATGCGCAGCCAATCAGCTGAAGGGATAAATCCACTCGTGCTCTCATTGGTCGATGTAGCGCCGGGAACCAATCACACGCCTTTGTATGAGTGCCCGTGGCATGTACAGTACAGTACAGCCATGTACAAAGCCTCTGAGTCAACTCATCTCTTTGTTTGGCATGCAGGAAAACATTCTCTCTCGTGCATCAACATGAAACAACGCGTCTTTCCGCAATATGGCTGCTGTTATGGCTGTATTTTTTCATTTTTTGATGTTTTTTTTTTTTTTTTTTAATGAATATTTTGGAAAAACCCGCGAAGCACTGAAGCCGCAAAACGTGAAGCGCCAAGTGGCGAGGGAACACTGTAATACATTTTTTAATGGCCTACTGTCCAGTAAGTATATAAATTAATACCTGATGAACTAACTTGCCAAATGGCCACAGGAAGTAACAGGACAACTTCCAGCAGAGCTTTCCTGAAAAGATAGAAAAGGTATAGGGGTAGGAAAAAAAACGATCACTAACGATGAACTACAGTGAAACCCAGCTATATCGTGGTTCATCAAATATTTAAGTAATCTTTATGGATTTTTACAATAAACTGAATTTAGAGCTGCTTTCAGTGCAGTACCAACTTGTGCCGCAACATGGCGAGCAGCACTGAGGTCTAATGAAAGAGATGCAGCGTAATTCACACCAAAAAGAAAAGAACGCCCCAATCGTGTAAAACAGTCCCACGCTTTCCCGAGAGAGAGAGAGAGAGAGAGAGAGAATGGCATCAAGGAGTTTCTTGTGTTTTAATATGTTTAAATGTATTTAAAATGTGTGGGAAGGGTACAAACTATTAAATATTTTTTTATATATATGGTCTCTCTATATTCCCGATTTGCAGTACTCCTAGTGTAACGACCCACCTACCATAGGGTGCACCGATGACAGTGAGGAACATTAGTACGCCCACTAGCAGGTACATCATGGAGAGCCACCAACCAAATAGAAACACGTAAGTCACATTTCCACATGTGAGGAGATGGCCTGCAAACAGGAAAAACACATTTTAAAAAAATGTAAAAATCATTAGTACCATATATTACTAGTAAAACAAACATTTTTTAATCTTTTTTTTATTTTTGCCAAAAGACTTCAAAATAGGAAAAAGATAATTTTTTAAAACCATCTCAGTCCTAGCTCATTGAAATTCACTTTTTCAGCTGTAATGTAAAACCATTAAGTCAAGATCTGATCCAGATATCAATGATTCTCTTCTTAAAACTCACTTTTATCACTTGGTTTTTACTTAAAGGGGACATATTTTAGACAATTCACATTTATTGATGTCCAAAAATAGTTGGGTCTCTTGTAAACTCTTTTGTTATATGTCTATTTTTAAAAATGTGTCTGTGAATGAGCCTTTCTGAATCGGCTAATTTACATAAGTGCCCCCAACCGGAATTTCTTCGCCCATGACTGGTATGACAGGTATTTTTGGATACTTTGATGAAAGCATGTCACAGAGAGACATGTTATTAAGACACGAAGGGAACCATTTAAAAATTGTGGGACATAAGTATAATATTTTACAGTCTCATTGATTTGTTTTATTGTGCTTCATGGATGTGCTGTGTGAAATCGTTTAATTTGTATTTTGTTGGTTTTATAATACAGTGGTGGCTCGAGATACGAGTGAACCGGCTGACGAGTTTTTTGAGCTATGAGCCGTTGACTGGCCAAGTTTTTGCTTTGACTTACAAGGCCAAACTTGAGAAACAAGTGCTGTCTGTCTCCACTCACTTGACAACAAGCACTACTTTAGCTGATATAATTAGGAAATATTCTTCAAAAAAGACCCTTCAAGCTGTACATTGCCGCTACCAGTTGGAGTTCACTTGAAAACTAACTACAAAACAAAGAGAATGACACAATGGCTTGCAGCAGCAGAGAGGGCAAGGAGCAGGTCGAGCATGGGGAGAGAGAGAGAAAGACGGCGGATTTAAAGCTACAGTACAGGCACGCAAATGAAAACTGTGTGCGTGTGTGAGACTCACACATCCAGTTAATATCTTTACATTTTCTTCAATTATGGTTTTAAGACTATATTTTACAATATATTGCTACTTGTCTTTTTTAAAAAAATGATGTTTTTGGAATTGGAACAGATTAAGTGCATTTACATTCATTTTAATGGGGAAATATGTTTTGAGATATGAGTGTTTTGAGATAAGCGCATGGTCGCAGAACAAAGTACACTCGTAGCTCAAGGCACCGCTGTATGTTACATTGTTTTGAATGCACATAAGTACAATAGAATCGCTTTGTCAGATCCCAGCATATCAGGTTATGTCCGATTTGTTAATATTAGTTTTTGCCTGTGGCTCGAAACTAGGGATGGGCAAACTTTTGTTCTCAAGAGCCACATTGGATTTTGAAAATGGGCAGATGGGCCAGGTCATTTTCAATGACGTAAAAATATTCAAATGTTGGAGAAAAAAAAAATGGAAAAGTTAAAATGTCTAAGTAATTATCTAAATGTTTATATTCATAATAAATAATAGTCTTAATACATTTAGTTTTAATTGTAATCAATTAAGCAACTATTCAATCAAATAAAGTTAAATGTAATGTATATAGAACATTTCATTTTATTTTAATTATTTAATGAGATAAATTAATAAAACATGAAGAGTTCATTTTAATAACCATTTTTTAAGGGGGGGGGACCTAAATTGATGCAACATACATTACAGCACTCTTACTCATGTAAATGTTTGGTGGCCCGGATCATAGAACGGAGCGGGCTGTTCCACTCCTTCAACATACTGTAGATTTTTGCAGGTGACTTTAGTGTAGGTGTTGTCATCATGCCTTTTTGGTAATATTATACCAGACTGAATTGATCACCACAGAGTGCACAACCAGTACCTGCACCAGCAGTATGTGGCTTAATGACGTTCAGTTCTGAGTAGAGCTCTTTCACCACTTCGGACCTGTCTTCAAAGGGACGCTCGGTCACGTGGCTCTTCCATTTTCTAAAGCCAAACTGAAACACATCCATATACACTACTCATAAAAACTTCTGGATATTGAAATTTCACGACGAACCTAAAATGTACAACTACAGAAGAATTTAATTTGACTTTCTCTAAATATTAGAACGCACATGTCCAATTGTTCAAGGTTTCAGTACTTTTTGCATAACTTCCTGTTCTCTAACAAGGAGCAGAATGTCAAAATTCACTGCAGGTGTTTGATCAATTAATCATTAAATTATAATATTTTCTGGTTATCAGAATTAGAATTTATACTAAAACAGTGGGGTTCATAATACTATTCACATTTTGGCATCGTGAGACCAGAACGAGACCTAACCACTGAGCAACAGTACTTTGCATCACGAGGCTGCTACGGGATGTTAAGAAGAAAAAAAAATGAAAATGTTTTGCCATTCCACTACTTGTTAGAGATCAGCAACTTGTGCAAAAAAGCATTCCAAATCATCATCATCATTGTCATTAGCAGGTTGTAACAGAGATACAGAGACTGGAAGAGTCACAGAAGGGAATTGAAGTGAATACCCTTGGAAATGTGTTGGTCGAGATATGACTCAACCACCTGTTGTGAATTTTGCTGTTCAGTTCCTTGTTAGAGAACTGCAAGTTGTGCAAAATACTTTATATAGTGGTACTTTGACTGACTGTAAGAGTGCCCCAAAGTAAAAAAAAAATTTCATGTTACAAGCTCTCACTTGGTCGATGTTTTTTGCTTTGTGTTGAAAGCTAAAATTTTAGGTATGAGTCAAATTCCACCCAAAATAAACACCCCTGACTTTTTGACAGTATTGTATGTATAGAGAAAGAACTCTGTCAGAATATTTCCAGGACTTGCGTCACAAAAGATATACGCATTTTAAATACAAAGTACAAGTTTTCCCCTTCGGAGTAATTCCCCTGGAGTCTAACACACTTTCCCAGCCTTCTCTGCCGCGTCCACTCCTGGAGGGATTTTTCTAGGATTCCTCGCAGCTCCATCATCACGGCCATCTTGATTTTGTCCACGTCTTCAACACGGGTCCCCTTGATGGCCCCATTCAGCTTGGAAATGAGGAAATCCCATGGAGCCAGGTCAGGTGAGTTGGAAGATTGCCCCAGCACGGCGATGTTCTCCTCGGCCAGGAACTGTCAGATGCTCAAGGCATTGTGAGCAGACGCGTTGTCATAGTGAATCAGCCACACGTCTCGCCTCTTCTCGTGTCCTGAACGAACTATACGTCACAGGATCTCTTCGTAGACGTGAAAGTTGAACATCAATGATCTATGTATTATCATCGAAAACATGGAGTTTTGTGTTTGAAATACTTTATACTGTATCTTTTTGTGACATCACCCCTGGAACTCTTCTGACATACCTCGTACATATACAGTACACTCGTGATCATCAATATCGTCAGTCATACCCTGTAGTTGTTGACCAGCTTGTTGGCTTCCACTTTGTTCTCGGCTCTGATGGTTCTTATGCTTTGGATCTCTTCCCAGCTATCTTCATAAGCATGATGGCTTGGATCTGAAGAGTTGACCAGAAAAATGTTTGCAAAGCAAAATTTTATGAGAAGAAACGTAAATGTTGCTGTGGACAGTACTCACCCGCATGTGCTGACAGGTATTTTGTCGTGTACTGGGTAGGACATATCAGCTGGTGTGTGGCTGAAGAGCAACACTGTGCTGTTTGATGTTGTGGACCTTTGACAGGGCACTCGTGGAGCTGTCCATCATCGTCGGCTGCCTGGTCATCCTGTTCTTGTTCCTGTGGAGAGCCTGGAACACAGAAAATATAACCATTACTCCATTTTCTATAGCGCTCGCCCTCATTAGGGTTACGGGTAAGCGGGGTACACCCTAGACTGGTCGCCAGTCAATCGCAAGGCACATTTACAGTAGATAAGTAATCAAGTCACAGTCACACCTATGGACAATTCAAGAGTCTTTAAGGAATCTAAAATGCATGTTTTTGGGAAAAACAAAAAACAATCACAGGGAGAACATACAAACTGCACTGTGCTGAGATTTGAATCTAGGACATCTGAACAAGTGAGGCAGACCTGCTAACCACTAGGTCATCATGCTGCCACAGTCAATAGCTGGTGGACGTATACATTGTGCATCTCACTAAATTAGTATATCGTGGAAAAATTCCGTAGTACAAATCAAAAAGTGAATTTACTATTACTGTACTGTATATAGATTCCTTCCAAATACACTAAAGTATTTCACTTTTTTTAAAAATCATTTTCATGATTATAGTTTACTGCTAATGAAACCCCCAAATTCAGCAGCTTAGAAAAATTACACTATTACATATGAAACTATCAAAACCTAAAATAGGAATTTAGTAGGAACTCGACTTCTAAAAAGTATTTTCCTATTTATTTGATGAATCTATATAATGTATGAGTTTCACTTTTTGAATTGAACAATTGAAATAAACCTTTCTACAATATATTTTTTAAATGCATATGTACAGTGGAATCTGTTGCAGGTTTCTTCCAAGTTGTCCAATTGTCCTCCCAAAAAATGCCTGTACGGTATCGTCAACTTAAATTCATAGGCATAGTCAACCGGATGTTCAACTATTACAATTTCTATCTGTAATTGATCTTTAATAAATTGCATTGTTCATGTACTGAGTAGTCAGACCCTTTCCCATTTCACAGTAAGTTCTATTTCTGGTTGGTTACCGTCACATTCCTTTTGCTCGTTGCCATCACTGGTACTCTGGGCACAATAAAGCCAAAGAAGAAGCATTGCACTTGTGCAGTTAACCCTTGAGCTGCTCAAGAAATCTCACAAGACATCATACGTAATGATGGTTTGACATTTTATTTTTTTTCCCCCCCAAAACATTTTTGAGTGAACTGCAAATTTTAAAAAATTCAGTTAAATTCTGTGACATTTCCAGTACATTTCCAGCAAATTTCCATAGGAAGATGGGAAATTTGGGAAAATATTCCAAACTGGAAATTCCCATGGGAATTTGAGGAATTGACTGGGAATTGAGGGTAATTTAATGGAAAAGTATCATTTTCAAGCATAGATATAAACATTTTGTTTTGTACAAGCACACATCCATACAAAATAGATAACTCTCTTTGCCCACATGCAAGGGCATTACAGTACCTTGACTTTCCCCCCCCCCCCATTTTACTCAAGCAGCATCATACCTGAAGCTCGCCCTTAACTCAAATGTTGTCTCACAACACAAAGTAAAAAAAAATGTGTCGTCTCATACCTTGAAAAACTTGTAAGTTGCGGCACTTGTAGATCAAGGTAACACTGCCATTTCATGAAATATAGTTTTAGTGAGAATTTTACGAAACTGTTTAAGTTCCAGATTACAAGCCAAACTTCAGTTTTGTGAATTCCTGGTTTATTTCCATACTGTTCCATACTGTTACTTATCTTGGAAAATTGCCTTTGAAAAATTCCCAGAATTTTGCAACCCTAATCACAAATTATTTTATCAAGTGATGGTGAAATGACCAAAAACACCAGTTCCCCATTATTTGAACACACAAATCAACACAAAAAAAACCCCAAACCCATTATCATTCATTTTGCTAACAGCTTCTTCTTCAGGCAAACCTAAAGTATGACTTTAATAAAGGCTATTCATCTAATGGGCATTATTCAATGGCACTGTGTCAAGTGAGGAAAACACACTGCTTTCACGAGGAAACACGCAAACATTGTGACTTCCCCCTCGCAATGTTTCCGAAATAACTTCTCTCACTTCCCATGTTTGCATCTCACTTTTGGTATACTTACTGTAATGTTCTCGCATCCAGGAAATTAGATAGCCGTCGGCGATGCACTTTTCAGCCATTTATTGAACGTAGTGAGAACAGCAAAACATACACACAATAAGCACACTCAAATAGGAGTTGCTGTCGGCCACAGCTCAAGCTCAGGGACTCACATGCAGACTGCTGCTTACTATAACTGAAAACGATGACAAAAACGTGTTTGTGACTGCACCGCCTCGGTTAAATGATACAGTGGGTACGGAAAGTTTTCAGACTGCCTTAAATGTTTCACTCTTTGTTATATTGCAGCCATTTGTTAAAATCATTTAAGTTCATTTTTCTTCCTCATTAATGTACACACAGCACCCCATATTGACAGAAAAAAAATAATAATTGTTGGAAGTTTTGCTGATTTATTAAAAAAGAAAAACTGAACTATCACACAGCCATAAGTATTCAGACCCTTTGCTGCGACACTAATATATTTAACTCGGGTGCTGTCTATTTCTTCTGATCATCCTTGAGATGGTTCTACACCTTAATTGGAGTCCAGCTGTGTTTGATTATACTGATTCGACTCGATTAGGAAAGCCACACACCTGTCTGTATAAGACCTTACAGCTCACAGTGCATGTCAGAGCAAATGAGAATCATGAGGTCAAAGGAACTGCCTGAAGAGCTCAGGGACAGAATTGTGGCGAGGCACAGATCTGGCCAAGTTTACAAAACAATTTCTGCTGCACTTAGGGTTCCTAAAAGCACAGTGGCCTCCAAAATCCTTAAATGGAAGACGTTTGGGATGACCAGAACCCTTCCTAGAGCCGGCTGTCCGGACAAATTGAGCAATCGGGGGAGAAGAGTCTTTGTGAGAGAGGTAAAGAAGAACCCAAAGATCAGTGTGGCTGAGCTCCAGAGATGCAGAAGGTTCTAGAAAGTCAACCATCACTGCAGCCCTCCACCAGTCAGGGCTTTATGGCATAGTGGCCCGACGGAAACTTCTCCTCAGTGCAAGACACATGAAAGCCCGCATGGAGTTTGCTAAAAAACACCTGAAGGGCTCCAAGATGCTGAGAAATAAAGATTCTCTGGTCTGATGAGACCAAGATAGAAATTGTTGGCCTTAATTCTAAGGGGCATGTGTGGCGAAAACCACGCACTGCCCATCACCTGTCCAACAAGGTCCCAAGAGTGAAGCATCATGCTGTGGGGGTGTTTTTTTTAGCTGAAGGGACAGGAATACTGGTTGCAATCGAAGAAAAGATAAATGCGGCCAAGAACAGGGATATCCTGGACGAAAACCTTCTGCAGAGTGCTCAGAACCTCAGACTGGGCCAAAGGTTCACCTTCAAAAAAGACAATCACCCTAAGCACACAGCTAAAATACCAAACAACAACTCTGTGACTGTTTTTGCATGGCCCAGACAGAACCCTGACTTAAACCCAATTGAGCATCTCTGAAGAGACCTGAAAATGGCTGTCCACCAATGTTCACCATCCAACCTGACGGAACTGGAGAGGATCTGCAAGGAGGATCCCCAAATCCAGGTGTGAAAAACTTGTTGCATCATTCCCAAAAAGACTCATGGCTGTATTAGCTCAAAAGGGTGCTTCTACTCAATACTGAGCAAAGGGTCTGAATACCTATGGCTGTGTGATATTTCAGTTTTTCTTTTGTAATAAATCTGCAAAAATGTCAACAATTCCATTTTTTTCCTGTCAATATGGGGTGCTGTGTGTACATTAATGTGGCAAAAAATGAACTTAAATGATTTTAGCAAATGGCTGCAATATAACAAAGACTGACAAATTTAAGGGGTTCTGAATACTTTCCGTACACACTGTATGTAAGGGGAGCACCACGAGTAGATAAGCCTGTCTATATCATTTGACAACGGCAAACCAATTGAGAAAACAGGGTAAATGAAGGCTTGAATGAAGATTTCAGCCTTCCCTTCTCCCACTGTAGTCCGAATGTGTGACATGTCAGTCGAAAGAAGATGTGATGTAAATCGGTTTGAAGTGAGACAGATCACCCGCAGTAATTTACTTTTCAACTGATAAATTTATTAAAAAATGGACATGGGGAAATAGTTAGCAGACAAAGTAAACATGATCATTGAGGGACTGGCTAAATTAATTGACTTTTCTGTTGCTCATATTATTAGCAAACATGCTCATTTGACGTTAAACTGGATAGCGTTACATAGAGCCGACGTTAGCTAGCTCAAATGCAACCAAAACGAAACATTTTAAAATTGAGAAAATGCTTTTCCCAAACCCGATGATGCAGGTTTGGTTCTGAGTTGTTCCCTTTAGAAAGGGCTTCTACGTCTGAGCTCTTCTCTGTATCTCTGTACTAGTGTCATATTGTCATAAGACACAAACTCGATTTATCGTCCACACCAAAAGGATCTGCTGTATTATTTTTTTTTTATTATTATTTTATTGACCAAAAATACAAATAAATAAGTAATAATTACCTTTTGTGGTATATCTGGCTATGCAACCCCAAACACAAGTTTTGACATTGTTTCAGTTTAGGGCAGCGGTAGTCAATCACATTTCTTCCACTCGGAAGTACCTTGGCACTTACGTATGTGTTTACAAACATTATGAAAATGTCTATTGAAGATGGGTCTGGAATGTATCCCCGTGATGAACAGGGATTCACTGCCTTTTGACCAAAGCATCTCACAGACATGTTATTAAGACCCAGGAACTGTTTGCAATTGAGGGGTACACATTTCTCCTGAAGTGAATGAAAATGCATATAAATTTGAAACACCACAGAAACATGTGTTGCTAACAACTCTGTCAAATGTGAATGAGTACAAAAAAAATATAAGCATAAGCAAAAAAAAATACAATTAAAGAAAATACAAAATGAGGCTTGAAAAATCCGTCAGCTCTTTCCACTCTGGATTGCTGTGAATGCGCTGAAACCACGCCCCACTAAACTTTCAATCATATTATACATCCAAAAATGTTCTTATGCCTACACATCCCTACATATTTGAGCCGCAAAAATAATGTTTGATTAAAGCCTCCGGTGGCTTGAATACATCCCACCGGGTCACGACGAGAAGCGCTAGATATCAAGCTAACAGCCTCCCAGAGGCTCCTCGGAGCTAATGCTATGGACAGGCAGCGGGCTGAATTCTCTTTAGAGGGTCATCAAACTAAACCAAGGGTAAACTTAAAACATGTTACACTTGCGTGGTTCAATATTACAGCCATACTAAGGCACACTGTATAACGTGGAGTATACGTTGGGAATGAGTACCGTTGCCAGTTAACTTAATTTGCAGCTCACTTTGAGGGTGTTCAGATGGTCTCTTCCTCCTGCGGCTATTTTTGTCAGCGCCTGGCGCAGACCAGTGAGACATCCTGCGCTACAGCGAGAAGAAGCACAGCCGATTGCCGAGTCGCTTCGCCCCAACGAAAGCCGATTGACAGGGGAAATCAGCAAGTGGAATTGTGGGAAATGTAGGCAATCAGTAGTTCTCTAGTCTTAAAGGAAAACCTACCTAATAGGCAGTGTGCCCAGTCGGAATAGAGGGTTCTAGTGTCGAAAGGAATTAAATACAAAAAATAAAAGTCAAATAAAGAGTAATGTATTTTAAATGAGAATTAGTTACATTAAAAAACAAGAATCATATAGACGGAACATGTAATCATAACAGTATAGTTTTCGATCATGTGATCGGTATTTGTTTGTCTGGTTTGTTTGTTGAAGGTCGTCATCGGGAGGATAAACTCGGCGCAATTACTTTCTTTTCCTTGACTAATGTTCAGCGTCCTCGCCCTCATTCAAAATCGGTACAGTTAAACGGTAAAATGAGACTTTGTCCCTCCCAACTGTATTTTTGCGGCAAAACGCTGCACAGTAATTCATCTTTTTTTGGCTATCAAATATACTGTATCTACTCAAAACTGTAAGCACCAGAACAAAACAATGCGTCGCCCTCCAACATGGCGGCGGCGAAAAAGTGAAAATGGTGAAACATAGTACAGTATTTTCTTTATATTAAAAAATGAAAATGTAATAAAAGCTTAGTGTTACAAGACATCAAACTTAAATTATTATTATTTTTTAATGTAAAACAAGTTCATTGGAATGTTGTCACAGCATTGTTATTTAAAAATGGTAAATACATGCTACAGGATATCAAACTGTTTGTCATTTTTAAAGTGTTTTAAGTTGAATGTTAAAAGAAATCACACATTATTTTAATTTTCAAAAATTGATACCATACGGGTTACATGGTGCACGACTGGTTAGCACATCTGCCTCACAGTTCTGAGGACCCGGGTTGAAATCCCAGCGTGGGTTTTCTCCGGGTACTCCGGTTTCCTCCCACATTCCAAAAACATGCATGGAAGGTTGTTTGAAGACTCTAAATTTCCCGTAGGTGTGAATGTGAGTGTGAATGGTTGTTTGTTTATATGTGCCCTGCGATTGGCTGGCGACCAGTTCAGGGTGTATCCCGCCTCTCGCCCGAAGATAGCTGGGATAGGCTCCAGCACGCCTGTGACCCTTGTGAGGATAAGCGGTACGGAAAATGAATGACTGAATGAACGTAGACCAGTGACTTTCCCCAAAAAATGTGTGTGCTGTGAGAATTCATCACGTGTGCTGCAGAAAATGATCTTGATGAATTGATTTGGTCTGAAAATGATTATCTATTTACTACACATAATACTACATTATTTCTTTGTTGCAGCATTGTGGACGACTGGTTAGAGCGTCTGCCTCACAGTTCTGAGGACTGGGGTTCAAATCCCGGCCCCGCCTGTGTGGAGTTTGCATGTTCTCCCCG
Source organism: Phyllopteryx taeniolatus (assembly GCF_024500385.1). NCBI lineage: Eukaryota > Metazoa > Chordata > Actinopteri > Syngnathiformes > Syngnathidae > Phyllopteryx > Phyllopteryx taeniolatus. The sequence goes on along the minus strand of NC_084506.1, from coordinate 26,820,173 downwards.
TGCCTGCGTGGGTTTTCTCCGGGCACTCCGCTTTCCTCCCACATCCCAAAAACGTGTGGTAGGTTGATTGAAGACTCTAAATTGCCCGTAGGTGTGAATGTGAGTGTGAATGGTTGTTTGTTTATATGTGCCCTGCGATTGGCTGGCAAGCAGTTCAGGGTGTACCCCGCCTCCTGCCCGATGATAGCTGGGATAGGCTCCAGCGCTCCCGCGACCCTTGTGGGGATAAGCGGCTCAGATAATGGATGGATGGATATTTCTTTGTTCATCTATCAATGGTGACATATCGTCACATGCAGAAAAATTAGATGCTCTTAACTCGTTTTGGCAGAAGGTTGCAATTCATACAGTAGAATACGTTAAAGGCTTCGTGTTCAACTACACACAAACAGGCCCGGATTTCAGTGGCAGCCAAGTTTTCACAGACGGAGCTACAGCAGGTTACTTTATTTTACTCCTCTTTGGAAAGTATTGAATACCTTGTGAGCTGGACCTTAGTACTGGCCACACTGTAATTACAGCTTGATTAAATTTGAATGCAGTTCAGAACCTGAAAAAGTATATTGCAAATCATCGAAATGTATATTCAAAGTTAAAGGATCAACATGCCCCCTGTTCTGTCATCAAAACCTTGAACTGATGGGTGCTTACTGGTGAAAAATAAACATCAAACTCTGTATTTGTTCTCTGTATTGTGTTCAAAATAAATATTTGATTTGAAATACAGCTTAAGGTTGCAAAGACCTTTTTAAAAAGTTTGAGTGACCCAATTGTCAAGCTGCCCTTTCATCACAGGAGATTCACAACAATTTGTATTACTGGCCTTGTGAAGCAGCCAATAGAAAACCTGAAGTTTTCACTGACTTTAAAGAGAAAAGAGGCCTCGATTGGTGGTTATTTTTTAACAGGAGAGGTGGCGCTTTAAAAACATCCAGTCTGGAGAAATATAAAAAGGTGGCACACATACAGTATATGGCGCACTTGGGAACTCTCGTGATCAAACTTCTTTAAAGACATGATCAAACACTGGAGTGTCACCTCATTCTTGGCACTAGCACTGCTATGGTGCTTCACTGGGACAAAGGTTGAAGCTTGGAAGCCATCTTCTGGACAGAATCTACCAGATCCGCCCTTCCTTCACCGTTATGACCCACTACGACCGCCTTATCAAAATCCATTACCGAAGCCTTCACCCCCCAAGCCATCTGCGGGCCTATCTCCCCCAAAACCGAACAATCCTTCACACCCCGGACCACCCTATTCCCCTGACCATGTCTTCCCACCTTACGTACCTGCAGGGTCAAATTTCCATCGTCAAAACTTTCAAAATCCAAATTTCCCACTACCATGGCCTTTTCTCCCATCTCCTCCATTGCAAAATCCTCCACCACCACAAAAGCCTTTTGGAGAGCAACATAATCCACTAGCGACGGGACCATATGTTTTCCTGAAACCACCCTATGACCCTCTGTCACAGAATCCAAAGTTCTCACAGCTGCCATTGAAGTATCCTTCATTATCCCACCAACCTGTGGACTCTCCATCGGAGAAGCCTTCAAACCTCGTAGTGCATCACCCTTTACCATACAACCCAACGGTTCCTGTTTATCCACCTTCAAACCTGCCAAAGCCACCAAACTCCAAACCACAAACGGAGCAGCAAAGAGTAGCGCTTCTTTACTACGATGTCTTACCACCTTTGCAGAATCCATTATTGCCGGGACCACCCGTGGTCCCAGTTCATCAGGAACCCAGTGATCCTTTGCTCCACCAAAAGGCTGTGGACCAACTACCAAACAATCCTTCATTACCCAGACCACCTTTACTTCCAGTTCATCATCTACCCAGTTATCCTTCATTCCACCCAAAACCTGTGGACCGACCACAGCAAAATCCTTCAACTCCACCACCTGGCCACCCACTGAAGAATCCTCCAAACCCCGGACAACCTGGGGGACCCACCCAACAACTGAATACTCCTTCATTCCTCAGACCACCTTGGTTTTCAGTTTTAATCCAAAAACCTGTGGACCAACAAGACCAATATCCAGTCCACCAACAACAAACGGGACCAGTTTATCCCGTACCCAATAATCCTTCATTCCCTCAACTGCCTGTGGGCCCTCCTTATTCTCATAAAAAAGGAAAAACCCCATTACCTCGAGGATATTCAGATGATGATTATTCCCAGGAACCTCAGCCAAAGCAACCTTGGAAAGAGACATCGGTCCCTTACCCGCCCAGTGTGAAAGACCCTAATTTCCACAACTGTGATGTTATAGGACTCCAAAGAATCCCATGTGGAAGTTCTGATATTTCTGTTGCTGCATGTGAAGCCATTAGCTGTTGCTACGATGGAGACAATTGCTACTTTGGGAAAAGTGGTGTGTAATTGTCTCAACTTTTTGTTTCTTTTATCCAATTATATTTTGATTTTGTATACCTTTCTGGCGGCACGGTGGACGACTGGTTACCACATCTGCCACACAGTTCTGAGGACCTGGGTTCAAACCCGGCCTCTCTGTATGGAGTTTGCATGTTCTCCTCCTTCCTGCGTGGGATTTCTCCGGGTACTCCGGTTTCCTCCCACATTCCAAAAACGTGTGGTAGGTTAATTGAGGACTCTAAATTGTCCATAGGTGTGAATGTGTGTGTGAATGGTTTGCAACTGACTGGCAACCATTTCAGGTTGTACCACGCCTCTTTTCTGAATTTAGCTGAGATAGGCACCAGTGAGGATAAGCGTTTCAGAAAATGGATGGATGGATATATATACACCTTTCTATGTCTGCTAAATCTCAATCGGGTTCAAAAGAGATTACTTATTTGTGGGCTCTGTCTAACAGCTTCCCGATTAGTTTGAGTGAATGAACATTAGGCCTACTGTACTTCTGACCACTAAAAAAATGAAATCAATACAGGTGTGAATATGATTAACTTTACCATTTCTCATTTTAAACATCTTGGCTTGGTTGTTTTGGTACAAAATGTGTCTCATTAAGGAGCTTGCACCAATGACATTGTTGTTGTGTTCTTCTAGTGACTGTCCAGTGCACTAAAGATGCTCAGTTCATTTTGGTAGCCGCCAGAGATGCCACTCTACCCAACATAGACATCGAGACTATTTCACTGTTGGCAGGTGGTCCTGGCTGTACACAAGTTGACTCCAATTCTGGTTTTTCTATATATCAGTTTCCCGTGACTGCCTGTGGTTCCATCGTTACGGTTAGACCTTCATTTTTTAATACCCAGGAAAAAAAGAAAAATAACTTTTACACTGCATGCACATGTTCCCTTCTCACGTCTCTTGCAGGAGGAGGCTGGTAAAATAATCTATGAGAATAGGATGACCTCCTCATATGAAGTTGCAGTGGGGCTCCAGGGTGCCATAACCAGGGACAGCAACTTTGAGTAAGGCATTATCTTACGGTCTTCACAAAAAGTTATGGAATGATATTTCAGGATGTACCTAAATGAACCTATTTTACTTTGAGCGTCTCTAATTTTTTTAACGCACATTTCCAACTGTTACATTTTTCAGTTTTGCACAACTTGCCGTTCTCTAGCTGAACGCCCAAATTCACAAGTGTTTGATCCACGAACCGACTAAAACATTTACAGGCTCAGTTAGAATTGGTATATTTAGCAATCCTCTACATCATGCTGTTCACATTTTGACATAAGGAGACTAAAATGACATCTAACAATTAACCAACAGTACCTCGCCATCATGAGGCTTCAAACTGGATGTCAAGGAAAAAAATTGAAAAATACAGCTCACCAAGTGGTGCAAAAAGTATTGAAACATTGTACAGTTGAACATGTGTATTCAAAGTTTAGAGAAGTTCATATTACATTTTATAGAGGTTATACAGTAGTGCAATATAGAGTAGGGTCATCCTGAAATCACTCAAAAGGCCAGTAATCCTAACTTTTTGTGTGTAGTGTATGGGTAGCACTGTCTAACTGAATGCTCTCTAACAATTAACCTAATGCAACCTTTCTCTTTTCAGTTTACTCTTCCAGTGTAGATACACAGACACTTCGGTTGAGACTTTTGTTGCAGAAATTCTAGCATTGGAGAGTCCTCCTTTATCAGTGGCTGCTCTGGGTCCCATTAATGTGCAGCTGAGGTTGGGTAATGGACAATGCCTTTCGAAGGGTTGTAATGAAGGTATGCGCACACACTGCTGGTAACCTGCTTTGTTTGGAGACAGAACATTAATTAGTCTATCTGTACTCACAGTGGAGGTGGCTTATAGCTCTTTCTATACGGATGCCGACTATCCTATCAGAAAAATATTAAGGGACAACGTGTACGTGGAGGTTCAACTCATGGACAGGACTGATCACAATCTCGGCCTCAGCCTCGTTCGCTGTTGGACCACCACCAGTGCCAATCCTCACACAATCCCTCAGTGGGACATTCTAATCAACGGGTAACAACAAAACCTATTTTCGGCCTCCCTTTTCATTTTATAGCAGTGTTTATATTGTTCATAGGTCTGCTTACTGTGGTGACTGACTATTCAATTCAGTTCAATTCAATTATATCAAACTCAAGGTTAATAAAAGATGCACTGTCAAATTAAGAAAATTGATAAAATCTAGTTATACAGTGCAAAATATCTCCTCAATAACTATAGTCAAAACAACTTACGACAGTGTCTCATAAATTATCTAAAATAATGTAAAAACCAGGCTCATCAGCTTATTCCAAGAGGATTCCAGTTGGAAGTCACTGATGGTGTAGTGGTACACTTGCCTGACTTTGGTGCAGGCAGCGTGGTTTCAGTTCCCACCAGTGACAGTGTGAATGTGAGTGTGGATAGTTGTCTGTGTCTATATGTGCCCTCTGACTGACTGGCGACCAGTTCAGGGTGTAGTCCGCCTTTCGCCCGAAGCTGGTGCTACAATAGTTCAGTAAGTGAAAATATTTTCTAAAACAATTATTGCATGCAACTCTAATTTTCTCATATGATGCTTTCAATATCAATCATTCGGTGCCTTTCAGGGCAGCACGGTGGGCGATTGGTTAGAGCCTCTGCCTCACAGTTCTGAGGACTGGGGTTCAAATCCCGGCCCCGCCTGTGTGGAGTTTGCATGTTCTCCCCGTGCCTGCGTGGGTTTTCTCCGGGCACTCCGGTTTCCTCCCACATCCCAAAAACATGCATGCTAGGTTGATTGAAGACTCTAAATTACCCGTTGGTGTGAATGTGAATGTGAGTGCGAGTGGTTGTTTGTTTATGTGTGCCCTGCGATTGGCTGGCAACCAGTTCAGGGTGTATCCCGCCTCCTGACCGAAGATAGCTGGGATAGGCTTCAGCACGCCCGCAACCCTTGTGAGCATAAGCGGCTCAGAAAATGGATGGATGGATGGATATTTCACCAAACGTTGAGATTTTCCATTGATTTTAATATTCATGGTATTAGATACATGTTATGCTGTTAGAAATGCACATTGGTCAAGCTCCTACACTTTTAAAAACATAAAAATCAACTGTATGTAGACAATATACAACCAAACAGAAAAATAGGTGAACTTGCAGACAGGGTGGACATTTTTGGCTAATGTTACCATCGAATAAACTGGATGGTGGATTTCACTCATCAACTTCATTCAGTCAACGTATACCGTTTAAAAATATATATTTTGAATTTCTGAAAGGTTTTAATATCCATTGATATTTTACCATGACAAAGTGGACATGTTAAGCTTGAAAATATCTAATTAAACACATCCATCCATCCATCCATTTTCTGAGCCGCTTCTCCTCACTAGGGTCGCGGGCGTGCTGGAGCCTATCCCAGCTATCATCGGGCAGGAGGCGGGGTACACCCTGAACTGGTTGCCAGCCAATCGCAGACTCACATTCACACCTACGGGCAATTTAGAGTTGTCAATTAACCTACCACGCATGTTTTTGGGATGTGGGAGGAAACCAGAGTGCCCGGAGAAAACTCACGCAGGCACGGGGAGAACATGGAAACTCCACACAGGCGGGGATTGAAACCCGGTCCTCAGAACTGTGAGGCAGAGGCTCTAACCAGTCGGTCACCGTGCCGATCTAACTAAACACCACATGATGAAAATTACAAACCACACATGTAAATTAATTAATTCATTCACCATTTAACCACCTATTACTGTACACACAATGTACTTAGCATAGCAGTGCCACTGACATACCAAAATTACTTACATTAAAAAAAAAACATAGGGGGGGGGGGGGGAATGAAAGAAACACATTTTAAGAGAATTTGCTTTGTGCTGGCATGTGTGCAAATGTTTGTCCACTTATAATAAGACTTCACAGTTTCATTATACTACTACATTTTCACGATGACTCAGTTATTCTACTGAGGTCACCAAAGGTACTTTGTAGTGATATTGATCCAATACAATTGTGTGCAAAAAGATTAACTATAAGTTCATGAGAGAAAAGTCATTCCCATTCTTTCAGATTAAAATTCAATAACTCATTGTGTATTGCAATGTCAAAGATGAAACTGATACCATGTCAGGTATGCTCTCTTAACAAACATTTGTTTTTCTAGGTGTCCAAACATTGATGATCGCTACACATCTATGCTGGTTCCTGTTGGTCCTGGCTCTGGTGTAGAGTTCCCAAGTCACCACAGGCGCTTCATTTTCAGAATGTTTACCTTCGTAGATCCGAGCTCACTAATGCCCCAGAGTGAACACGTAATTCACCAATCCACATAGAAAACTGTAGCATCAACATTTCTGCATGACTGTCCTAACACAGTTTTCTTTTCCCAGGTGTACATTCACTGTAGCACATCTCTATGCAAGGCAGATTCTGGCCATTCTTGTGAGCCCATATGCTTCAGGAAAAGTAAGGAATTCACTTACAATATGAAAAATATCTGAAGGCTATACATTCTTGATTCTCAACCATATATGGATACCTGTTTGTTTGTGCAGAGAGAGATGTAACGTCTGTGGCCCAGACAAAGGAGGAATCAAAGATTGTGGTCTCTGCTGGACCTCTGGTCATGTCCACACCCTAAACAGCATCTGGCAGAGATCATGTTTTGTCAGAACCGTTTAACAGCATTTGCGACCAAAACACTATTAATTGATGAGTGGTGTGGAATGAACAGTCGAGTATTAAATTGTAACGGCTGCAAAAGAACACTAGAGAACAAGGACTGTCAACTCTCCAAATAACTTGGTCATGAAATGTCGATTCAGTAGGATTACATTTAGATTTGTAACCTCAGCCACAAACACTGACACTTTTCAAAGCTTCAATTTGAATTGCATTGTGACACAATATTATAAACATCATTTCATTCTCTTTAAGTGGTTTTTTTCACATTTTAAATTAGAAAAATATTATTACCAAACAGAAAAAGTCACAAAAATTATGAATACTGAAATAATGATGATCTTGCCTTAATTTACTCACAAATATTTTTATTTAGGTGGAACGGTGTACGACTAGTTAGCACATCTGCCTCACAGTTCTGAGGACCAGGCTTCAAATCCCGGCCCCGCCTGTGTGGAGTTTGCATGTTGTCCCTGGGCCTGCGTGGGTTTTCTCCGGGTACTCCGGTTTCCTCCCACATCCCAAAAACATGCAGGGTATTGAAGACTCTAAATTGTCCGTTGGTGTGAATGTGAGTGCGAATGGTTGTTTTTTTGTGTGTGCCCTGCGATTGGCTGGCGACCAGTTCAGGGTGTACCCCGCCTCTCGCCCGAAGTTAGCTGGCATAGGCTCCAGCACGCCCGCGACCCTAGTGAAGATAAGCGGAATGGAAGATGAATGAATGAATGAGTTGTGTATATGTTTAATTGAAGACAAACCTGATATACTCACAGGAAGCCATGACTTATTCTGTCGCTGTGATGGTAACAGGTGATACACAGGTTTACTGTAACTTCTGTCATCTAATGTAACCACATTTAATTGCCGATCACTGGCATAGACAGATGAACAGAAATAATTTGTAATTAATTAATAATCGTTTTAGGACAACTTAAGTGAAATTGGATAATTTCCTCCGGCACCTCTGATTATCTCTCAAAGCACACTCGTGTGCCACAACACCCTGGTTGGGAATCACTTAAAATCAAATGTAATTTCATGACCTCCAATAAAATATTTGTATAAAACTCACTTTGCTGTTGTTGTTGTTGTTGCTGTTGAATACTTTCCACGGTGCACGCACACTCAAAGCCTTGCGATCTGATTTGTTACAACCCACCTCCAGTACTCATTGGTCAGAGACTCACTCATTCAACTTAGTGAGAGGGACAATCTTATTTCAGAACTTCGACCTCATTGTTGAAATACACATTTCAAACACATTAAAACACACCGAGACATATTCTAAAATTTTAAACACATTGTAAATATATTTGAGCGCAAAAAAACATAAAATGTATATTGCAGTGTCTGTGTTAGATGCATGCATGTGCCTGTAAGAGACGAGTCCCAGTGGAGTGGCATGTGTTGTCGTTCAATAAACTCTCGAAATATGCATCGACGAGTATGGTTCTCCTTTCCCACATGCGAGGGCATTATAATCTGTATACTCTAAAAATCCATAAAAAAAGATTGCTAAAAATCTATGATAATTTAGGGCCACGAACATTGAACCACAATATCTGTCAGTCTTCCTCTTTTCCTTTCGGCTTGTCCCTTTAGGGGTCGCCACAGCGTGGCATCCTTCTCCATGTAAACCTATCTCGTGCATCCACCTCTCGAACACCAACTTACGACACGTACAGCCGCCCTCATACATGTCCTGTATTATTCTAACATACTTGTCTGCCACTCCAGACTTCTCTCAAGGTAATCTGCAATAGGCTTATATATATAGCTCCTTCTGACCTTCTCTGTACTTCTCCATCATCAATCTCAAGGCAAATAATGCATCTAAAACCATACTGTTGATCGCAAATACTCACTTCTATCCTACATCGAGTCTCCACTACTCTTTCCCATAACTTCATTGTGTGGCTCATCAACTTTATTCCTCTATCGTTCCCACAGCTCTGCACATCACCCTTGTGCTTAAAAATAGGCACCAGCACACCTTTCCTCCATTCCTCAGGCATCTTCTCACCTGCTAGAATTCTGTTGAACAACCTGGTCAAAAACTCCACAGCCACCTCTCCAAGATGCTTCCATACCTCCGCAGGTATGTCATCAGGACCAATTGCCTTTCCATTTTTCATCCTCTTTAGTGCCCTTCTAACTTCCCCCTGATGCCTGGATCAGACTAGAAGACAAATTTGGTCTTTCACGATTGCATTATGTCAGACTACTGGCATAAAATCTTACCGTATCTCGGGGAGACAGTGGCAACACTACACACCATCTGAATCAGAATCATCTTTATTTTGCCAAGTACAGTGGGTATGGAAAGTATTCAGAACCCCTTAAATTTGCCAGTCTTTGTTATATTGCAGCCATTTGCTAAAATCATTTAAGTTCATTTTTTCCACATTAATGTACACACAGCACCCCATATTGACAGAAAAAAAACGGAATTGTTGAAATTTTTGCATATTTATTAAAAAAGAAAAACTGAAATGTCACACAGCCAAAAGTGTTCAGACCCTTTACTCAGTATTTAGTAGAAGCACCCTTTTGAGCTAATACAGCCATGGGTCTTTTTGGGAATGATGGAACCAGTTTTTCACACCTGGATTTGGGGATCATCTGCCATTCCTCCTTGCAGATCCTCTCCACTTCTGTCAGGTTGGATGGTGAACGTTGGTGACCATTTTCAGGTCTTTCCAGAGATGCTCAATTGGGTTTAAGTCAGGGCTCCGGCTGGGCCATTCAAAAATGGAGTCACGTAGTTGTTCTGAAGCCACTCCTTCGGTATTTTAGCTGTGTACTTAGGGTCATTGTCGTTTTTGAAGGTGAACCTTCGCCCTAGTCTGAGGTTCTGAGCACTCTGGAGAAGGTTTTCGTCCAGGATATCCCTGTACTTGGCCACATTCATCTTTTCTTCGATTGCAACCAGTCTCCCTGTCCCTGCAGCTGAAAAACACACCCACAGCATGATGATACCGCCACCACCATGCTTCACTGTTGGGACTGTATTGGACAGGTGATGAGCAGTGCCTGGTTTTCTCCACACATGCCACTTAGAATTAAGGCCAACAATTTCTCTCTTGGTCTCATCAGAGAATCTTATTTCTCACCATCTTGGAGTCGTTCAGACGTTTTTTAGCAAACTCCATGCGGGCTTTCATGTGTTTTGCACTGAGGAGAGGCTTCCGTCGGGCTACTCTGCCATAAAGCCCCGACTGGTGGAGGGCTGCAGTGATGGTTGACTTTCTAGAACTTTTTCCCATCTCCTGACTGCATCTCTCGAGCTCAGCCACAGTGATCTTTGGGTTTTTCTTTACCTCTCTTACCAAGGCTCTTCTCCCCCGATTGCTCAATTTGTCCGGACAGCCAGCTCTAGGAAGGGTTCTGGTTGTCCCAAACGTCTTCCATTTAAGGATTATGGAGGCCACTGTGTTTTTAGGAATCTAAATTGGCAGCAGAATTTTTTTTTGTAACCTTGTCCAGATCTGTGCCTTGCCACAGTTCTGTTTCTGAGCTCTTCAGGCAGTTCCTTTGACCTCATGATTCTCATTTGCTCTGACATGCACTTTGAGCTGTAAGGTCTTATAGAGAGAGGTGTGTGGCTTTCCTAATCAAGTCCAATCAGTATAATCAAACACAGCTGGACTCCAACGAACGTGTAGAACCATTTTAAGGATGATCAGAAGAAATGGACAGCACCCGAGTTAAATATATGAGTGTCACAGCAAAGGGTCTGAATATTTATGGCTGTGTGATATTTCAGTTTTTCTTTTTTAATAAATCAACAAATATTTCAACAATTACGTTATTTTCCTGTCAATATGGGGTGCTGTGTGTACATTAATGAGGAAAAAAATGAACTTAAATGATTTTAACAAATGACTGCAATATAACAAAGAATAAAAAATTTAAGGCGCCTGAAAACTATCCGTACTCACTGTATGTCAAAAACACACAAGGAATTTGTCTCGGTAGTTGGAGCCGCTCTAGTATGACAACAGACAGTCAATTGACAGAGAATACTTTTGAGACATAAAGACAGTGAGACACTGAGCAATAATAGGTTGCTCGTAATCTGGTAATTCCGGTACAATTCTTAATTTTTTACTTTTCTTGACAATTGTGTAAAAAGTTGCAGCGTTCTCTAACAATGAGAACAGTTTGAATGACTAATACAACAATAGTCCAGTGCAGTGACCATTGTGCAAAGGGCACCGAGACGTCAAGAAATGTATGCAGTTTAAAGTGACAAGTAGTGCGGTAATCTGGGACAATGTCAATTGTGCAAATGGTGCAGATGCTACTCAGGCACAACAGTGACCAGTATTGGTCAACAACAGATATGCAAATAGTGCAGTGTGGCAAGACTACTACAGTGAGTGCACGAGTAATGTATAATTGGCCAGACATAAATGTGACGAACTCAAGACAAAAAAATTGGCAGGATGTTGCAATGCTATTGTAAGTTAACTGTTTAAGAAGTTAATGGAAAGAGGGAAGAAGCTGTTGGAATGTCTGCTAGTTTTAGTTTGCATTGTTCGGTAGCGCCTACTTGAGGGAAGGAGCTGGAAGAGCTGGTGACCAGGTTGTGGGGGGTCCAAGAGGATTTTGCATGCTCTTCTGGCAGCATGCAAGTCCTCAAGGGTGGGTAGGGGGATACCGAGAATCTTTTCAGCAGTTTTGATTGTCCGTTGCAGTCGGAGTTTGTCCTTTTTTTGTAGCAGCACCAAACCAGACTCTGATGGAAGAACACATGACTGATTCGATGACCGCTGCATAGAACTGCCTCAAAAAGCTCCTGTGGTAGATCGTGCTTCCTCAGAAGCCGCAGGAAGTACATCCTCTGCTGGGCCTTTTTGAGGATGGAGTTGATGTTGACTTTCCACTTCAGGTACTGAGAGACTGTAATTCCCAGGAACTTGAAGGTCTCGATGTTGGACAGCGTGAGGGGCAACTGTGGCGAAGGATGCCTCCTGAAATCCACAATCATCTCGTCAGTCTTGAGCGTGTTCAGCTCCAGGTTGTGTCGGTCGCACCACAGCTCCAGCCGCACCACTTCCTGTCGATACGCAGACTCATCACCGTCTTTGATGAGACCAATGACTGTGGTGTCATCTGCAAACTTCAGGAGTTTGACAGCCGGGTGCGTTGAGGTGGAGTCATTCGTGTAGAGAGAGAAGAGCACCGGAGAGGGGACACAACCTTGGGCGCCCCGGTGCTGGTGGTGCATGTAGACGAGGTGGTGTCTCCCAGCCTCACCTGCTGTGTCCGTCCCGTCAGGAAGCTGTAAATCCACTGGCAGATGGCAGGCGAGATGCTGAGCTGGAGAATCTTGAAGGAGAGGAGTTCAGGGATGATGGTGTTGAACTTCTGAGCTGAAGTCCAAGAACAGGATCCTCGCGTAGGTCCCCTCACCGTCAAGGTGTTCTAGGATGAAGTGCAATCCCATGTTGATTGCATCATCCGCGGAGCTCTTTGCTCGGTAGGTAAACTGCAGGGGGTCCAACAGGGGACCTGTGACGCTCTTGAGGTGGTCCAGCACGAGGCGTTCAAAGGACTTCATGACCACAGATGTCAAGGTGACAGGCCTGTAGTCATTCAGACCCAAATTCCTAGAGTGGCTCCAACTACTGGGGACAAATGCCTTATGTGTTTTTGACATACTTGGCAAATAAAGATGATTCTGATTCTCATTCCTTGTATGATTTGTACTTTGATTTTACACAACACAGTCTCCGTCTCTCCTTTCCTACCAGAGGATACACCAAGTACTCTCCTGCCTGTCTCTCTGATCACCTTGGCTGTAGTGGTCCAGTCTTCTGGAAGCTCCTCCTGTCCACCGAGAGCCTGTCTCACCTCTTCTCGAAAAGCTGCACAACACTCTTCCTTTCTCAGTTTCCACCATATGCTTCTCTGCTCTACCTTTGTCTTCTTAATCTTTGTCCCCACTACCAGAGTCATTTAACACACTACTATCCTATGCTGTCAAGATACACTCTCCCCTACCACTACCTTACAGTCAGTAACCTCCTTCAGATTACATCGTCTGCATAAAATGTAATCCACCTGCGTGATTCTACCTCTGCTGTTGTAGGTCACCCTATGTTCCTGCCTCTTCTTGAAGCAAATGTTCACTATAGCCATTTCCATCCTTTTTACAAAGTCTAACACCATTTGTTAAGTTTCTTTCCTGGATGCCGAATTTACCCGTCACTTCTTCATCACCCCTGTTTCCTTCACCAGCATGTCCATTACAATCTGAACCAATCACGACTATCTCTCTTTCTGGGATGCTCAGAACTAGTTTGTCTAGCTCCTTCCAGAATTTCTCTTTCACCTCTAGGTCACATCCTACCTGTGGAGCTTACCTGCTAATCACATTATACATAATGCCCTCAATTTCAAGTTTCAGCCTCATGACTCGATCTGATACTCTTTTTCACCTCCAAGACATTCTTAGATAACTCTTCCTTTAAAATACCCCTACTCCATTTCTCTGCCCATCTACACTATGGTAAAATAATTTGAACCCTGCCCCTAAACTTCATGTCAACCAACTCCTGAGCTTTTCCTGTCGTAGTCCCAACATTCAAAGTCCACACATAACATTTTAGGCTCTGTGCTTTCCTCTTCTCTTTCTCCCTAAGAACCTGCTTTCCACCTGTCATTTGTTTTCCACCCACAATTTGCACCGGTGCCCTGTATGTTCACGGCGCCAGTAGGAGGTTGTTAACCCAAGGCACGACCGATCCGGTACGGAATTCTTTGGATGAACGCACATATTTGTTTGGCAAAGTTTTAAGACTGATGCCCTTCCTGATGCAACCCTCTGCATTTATCCGGGCTTGGAACCGGTCCGCAGTTTGCACTAGCTTGTGCCACCCATAGGGCTGTATATTGTATAATATTTATTATAGCAGCGATTATCAACCACGGTACTGAGCACAATTAGTGTGATGGAAATAAGAGATTATCTGGGGTGCTTTGGGAAATCCAATCCAATTTCACTTAATTGGTCCGAAAATTATAAATTTACTACTACCCCAATTCCAATGTGGATGGGACGTTGTGTTAAACATAAATAAAAACCGAATGCAATGATTTGCAAGTCATGTTCAACCTATATTTAAATGAATACACTACAAAGACAATATATTTAATGTTCAAACTGATAAACTTTATTGTTTTTAGCAAATAATAATTAACTTAGAATTTTACGGCTGTAACATGTTCCAAAAAAGCTGGGACAGGTGACAAAAAAGACTGAGAAAGTTGAGGAATGCTCATCAAACACCTCTTTGGAACATCCCACAGGTGAACAGGCGGGTGCCATGATTGGGTATAAAAGGAGCTTCCCTGAATTGCTCAGTCATTCACAAGTAAAGATGGGGTGTGAACAAGTGCGTGAGAAAATAGTCGCACAGTTTAAGGACAATGTTCCTCAATGTACAATTGCAAGTGTAGTGTACTGACTAAAATGTGTTGAGCTGTATTTGTTTGAATTGCTGTTGTGAAAACTAGTTAAAAGTTTGTTTGGTTCTTTGTGTGGATGGGTACTGGGGTGTCCTGCGTTCCGAGGGGTCTGTGAACATTTCAGGTTATTTTTTTTAATGATTGATTGAATGGGTGGTGCGTCCAATGGGATTCGGGGAAGGAGGTGGGTCATGGGGAAAAAAGAGCGGGAGATGCGGCGGGGGAAGAAGAGTTTTTTTGGGGGGTTCTTGACCTGGTTTTCCACGCGAACGGATTTACTCTTTCAACGCCACAGGTCCTGCCTGCTCAACGCCACGGGTTCTGCCTGCTCAACGCCACCGGGCTGCCGCTTCGACGCTACGGGATCCAGTCGCTGTGCCTACTGAAGCGTTTTGAGGGCGCGTTCCTACGCCAATCGGTTTCGGTTTTCTTTTCCCCAGTGAACTGAGGGTTCAACGGTTTTGTGAGTACTGCCAGTGAGGGCTACACAAGGAATTTAGGGATTTCATCATCTACGGTCCATAATATTATCAAAAGGTTCAGAGAATCTGAAGAAATCACTGCATGTAAGCGGCAAGGCTGAAACCCAACATTGAATGCATGTGACCTTCAATCCTTCAGGCGGCACTGCATCAAAAACCGCCATCAATGTGTAAAGGATATCACCACATGGGCTCAGGAGCACTTCAGAAAACCAATGTCAGTAAATACAGTTCAGCACTACATCCGTAAGTACAACTTGAAACTCTGCTATGCAAAGCAAAAGCCATTTATCAACAACACCCAGAAACGCCGCCGGCTTCTCTGGGCCCGAGCTCATCTAAGATGGACTGATGCAAAGTGGAAAAGTGTTCTGTGGTCCGACGAGTCCACATTTCAAATTGTTTTTGGAAATTGTGGACGTTGTGTCCTCCGGGCCAAAGAGGAAAAGAACCATCTGGACTGTTATGGACGGAAAGTTCAAAAGCCAGCATCTGTGATGGTATGGGGCTGTGTTAGCGCCAAGCATGGGTAACTTACACATCTGTGAAGGCACTATTAATGCATAAAGGTGCATATAGGTTTTGGATATGCTGCCATCCAAGCAACGTCTTTTTCATGGATGCCCCTGCTTATTCCAGCTAGACAATGCCAAACCACTTTCTGCACGTTAAAACAGCGTGGCTTAGTAGTAAAAGAGTGCGGGTACTAGACTGGCCTGCCTGCAATCCAGACCTGTGTCCCATTGAAAATGTGTGGCGCATTATAAGCCATAAAATACGACAACGGAGACCCCGGACTGTTAAAAGCTGAAGCTGTACATCAAGCAAGAATGTGAAAGAATTCCACCTACAGTTAGTGTCCTCAGTTCCCAAACATTTATTGAATGTTGTTAAAAGAAAAGGTGATGTAACACAGTGGTAAACATGACCCTGTCCCAGCTTTTTTGGAACGTGTTGCAGCCATAAAATTCTAAGTTAATGATTATTTATTTATAAACAATAAAGTTTATCAGTTTGAAAATTAAGTATCTTGTCTTTGTAGTGTATTCAATTAAATATAGGTTGAACATGATTTGCAAATCATTGTATTCTGTTTTTATTTAAGTTTAACACAACGTCCCAACTTCATTGGAATTGGTGTTGTACAAACATACTCTTGACACACAGATTGCATATCTCAAATTTATGCCTGCAAAGTCACTGACCCTATTATGTGGCTTGTTTTTGTCCAGTAGGGTTGGGTCATCTTGGAGCCAACAAGTCATGGTGACCAGCTGGTCAGTGTCCATGGTCACTCCTGGAGAGAACGCTGATACCCCGGCAAGGCCTTTGGCTTGCAAACTGCCCGATAAGTTCATAGCAAATCTTGAAAGGTTCATTTTAAATACTTTTATATTATATTTAATATTTACAACAAATTCTTTGTTATAAATCATATTTTACACTCAATATGAGCATGTACATTTTGCACTTGACATAAACAGAGCCTTGTTGAAAATACATTTTTCACAGGTAAAACCAAACAGTCAAATAGTTTAATTATTAACTGATTCATTATTTAGGTCAGAGAGACTAAGAATTAAAAGGCTGAAATTCGATAAACCTGCTCACAGTCAGCATTAGCTAAGTAAATAGGGACTTGCGCTTTGGAGTTGGAGGGCATGGGTTTCAGTCCCACTGCAGACGAAAATATAAAAATGGCACTCGTTGTTGGATGCTAGGCTGCTTGTTGGCTACTGTCAAGGTGCACTTGAGCAAGGTATACTCCCACCACCACAGCTCAAGTGGTGCAGCAGTCTTTGCGCCCCTCTTTAACTCTGATGCTCTCCTTGTATGCCTGCACGTGTGTGATGTGGTTCTATGTGAGGTGTGCAACACAAAGTATACATCAGAGTGTGACTATAATAAAAATAATAATGAAAACATTTGCCTGCTTATCATCTATCAATCGCTAGTGAGGATAAGCGGTACGGAAAATGAATGAATCATGTCGGGAGGTAAAATGTATAAAATGGGCAAACAAGTGAATCTTAATTGGCTTAAATTACTACTATTGACTGCGATTGGCTGGCGACCAGTTCAGGGTGTACCTCGCCTCTCGCCCGAAGATAGCTGGAATAGGCTCCAGTACGCCCGCGACCCTAGTGAGGATAAGCGGTACAGAAAACGGATGGATGGATACTACTAATGGTTTTAAAGATATTGAGGATTTACTGTTCCAAGCTGTATGATAAATGCTTGCCTTGATTCTGGTTTAGGCTTAAGATTGATATCTCCGACGCTATGCACCCATAAAATAAACTTTAGGCAACCATCATGGTTCACAAAGACCTTTGAAAAGGTTTTTGTGACATAAATATTGTCCGTATCGTAATGTCACAATGCCACTCAT
This sequence comes from Phyllopteryx taeniolatus, assembly GCF_024500385.1. NCBI lineage: Eukaryota > Metazoa > Chordata > Actinopteri > Syngnathiformes > Syngnathidae > Phyllopteryx > Phyllopteryx taeniolatus. The sequence continues at coordinate 26,802,747 of NC_084506.1, read as the reverse complement.
CGGCGTGCACCTGACCTTGAGAAGCTTCCAAAATGCTTATGAAACCACACAGCTATAAAAAAAAAAAAAAAAAAAAAAAAAAGAAAGATTGCATAATAAATCCCTTAATCTTTTGTGTGCCCATTGACAAAAACAGCCTCGATTTTAGGAGGTGTGGTTGTGTAGTCATTGGTACTCGTCACATATAAATGCAGCAGCATTTGCGGGCCACTTGGGGACTGTCCAGGTCTAACCAGTGTGAAACCATGGCAAACCGCTGCGGTGTTACTTTCTTAGTGGCATTCATGCTGCTGGTATGCTTCACAAGGACTGAAGTCGAAGCTCAGCAGTGGCAGTCTCCAAAAAAACAACTTCCACAGAACAGCGTTCCACATCAGAATCCATCAGGGCAGAATCCTGTAAATCCTGGAGGGCAGACTCCTGTTAAAAATCCTTCAGGGCAGAATCCTGTATATAATCCTCCCGTTTGGCAGGTTCTTCAAGGGCAGAATCCTCAAACTCCCGGAGGTCAGAGTCCTGTTAAAAATCCAACAGGACAGAATCCTGTAAATACTCCTCCTGTTTGGCATGTTTCTCAAGGGCAGAATCATCAAACTCCTGGAGGGCAGACTCCTGTTAAAAGTCCTCCAGTGCAGAATCCTCTAAATGATCCTCCCGTTTGGCAGGTTCTTCAAGGGCAGAATCCTCAAAATCCCGGAGGGAAGACTCCTGTTAAAAATCCAACAGCACAGAATCCTGTAAATAATCCTCCTGTTTGGCAGAATCCTAAAAAATCCGGAGGGCAGAATCCTGATAAAAATCCAACAGAACAGAATCCTGTAAATAATGTTCCCGTTTGGCATGTTCCTCATGGGCAGAATCCAAATTCTGAAGGGCAGAATCCTGTTAAAAATCCTTCCAAAGATTGGGGTTTCCAAAATAATTTTCCACCAAAGAGCTTGTTGGTGAATGACAATTCTCGCAAACAAACGAAGAACCCTGACACCCACCACCCCCCGCCTCCTATGAATACCTGTGATGTGCATACAAATACTCGTGTCCCATGTGGCAGTCCGGATATCTCTGCGGCGGGTTGTGAAGCTCTTAACTGCTGCTATAATGGCGGCATGTGCTACTTTGGGAAGATGGGTGAGTTTTCGAAAGACCTAACATTCTCCTTGAGCAATCGCACTAACTTCTTCGTCTTTTGAAAAGTGAGGACAAGAAAAGTTTGTCATCTCACATTGTCTTTGTGTTCTTCTAGTAACTGTCCAATGCACCAAAGATGCTCAGTTCATTGTGGTATTGGCCAGAGATGCCACTTTACCCAACATCGACCTTGAGACCATTTCATTGTTGGGCGATGGTCCAGGCTGCATGTGTGTTGACTCAAATTCTGCGTTTGCCATCTACCACTTTCCTGTGACAGCCTGTGGCACCGTTGTTGCGGTTAGACCTTAATTTTCAGGCCCACAAAACTAACTGTACTCCAAAGTCTGCATTGGGATCTTCAACTCAAACATCTCTTGCAGGAGGAGCCTGGGATGATAATCTATGAGAATAGGATGACCTCCTCGTATGAAGTGGCAATGGGACCTCTGAGTGCCATAACCAGGGACAGCAGCTATGAGTAAGGGATGATGCTCTGCGCAACACTGTCAAACTGAATGCTCTGTAATGATCAACCTGATGCAATTGTTCTCTTTTCAGTTTACTCTTCCAGTGTAGATACACAAGCACTTCAGTTGAGACTCTGGTTGCAGAGGTTCTACAAATAAATGACCCTCCTCTATCAGTGTCTGCTCTGGGTCCCATCAGTGTGCAGCTGAGGTTGGGTAATGGACAATGCCTTTCGAAGGGTTGTAATGAAGGTACGTGGATGCACTCCTAGCAACCTGCGGTGTTTGGAGACAGAATGTAATTCTTGTGGCTCTGTACTCACAGAGGAAGTGGCCTACAACTCTTACTATACGGCTGCGGACTATCCTGTGACCAGAGTCTTGAGGGATCCTGTGTACGTGGAAGTTCAACTCATGGACAGGACTGACCCCAACCTTGTCCTCAACATCGGGCACTGTTGGACCACTACTAGTCCAAATCCTCATACTTTGCCTCAGTGGGACCTTCTGATCGATGGGTAAAAAATAATGTAATTTTCCCCTTGCAAAATTCAGTTGATTGTCATGTCATCTTGTTGAAAGATTTTGCCAGTGCTCTTAGTGAACACAGAGACCTTGGTAATTGCCTTGAACTGCCCTGTTGCTTCTCCAGGTGTCCTAACAGGGATGATCGCTACAGGTCCTCCCTGGTTCCAGTTGGTACTAGCTCTGGTCTGGACTTCCCAAGTCATTACAGGCGTTTCATTTTCCAAATGTTTACCTTTGTTGACCCCAGCTCACTGGAACCGCAAAGGGAACAGGTAAACTGTCTTGTCGCCGGAGTCCAGCCAACACAACTTCCAAACTCCACAGTCCTAAAGTTGAAATAAGAGAAGGGCTCTTATTCAATCCCTTCAGATTGTTGACTAAGATGCTGAGGTTTTTTACTGTGTGGCGGTGGCCAGTCAAGCAATGTGTAGTTCCTATGAAACAGCACACGTACAGTAAATATGCACTGCTCTCCTTGTTTAGGTGTACATTCACTGCAGTACATCAGTCTGCAACACTGGAACTGGCTTCTCTTGTGAGCCGAATTGCTTCAGTCGGAGAAGTAAGATATAATGTTTATATATATATATATATATATATATATATATATATATTTTTTTTTTTTTTGGTTGAACTCATGTCAACGAAGCACCTTAATCTAACTATATGTTTTGTGTTTGTAAAGAGAGACAATTGAAAGATGCAGTCCAGAAGATGGCTGAGCCAAGGATTGTGGTCTCATCTGGACCTGTGCTGGTGGTTAGCCCCACAGTGTAAACACCGCAGTTGCAGTTTGACATTTCATTGACACAACATATTTTTCCCGAGTGTCCTGACTTAAGTGCAATATCTCTAAAGTCTACGAGAAGATGCATGCGTCAAATATGCACTGCAATGAGAATGAAATGGATTCCTCAAACGCTTGTAAGCAAATATTAAAAAGTGCTTTTATGTGCTGTGAATACTAATATTTTGTGTCCTACAATCCTTTTTTTTAATAATTGCTCACTGTAAATTATATAGCAGAATGAACAATTGTAATTGAGCTGATTTAGTGTATATCATCTGAAAATTCAGATCCCATTAAAACAAACGATATTTGGCTATAAACAATGGTCAAATGCAGTAAAACATTCAGCATTTTTTGTTAACATGAATAAAACTGCCTTTTCTACCCTAAACAATTGTCACTGTAAAAGTGAGGCTATGCAGACTTTATGTAACAAAGATATAATTAAAGATTAATAGCTTAATAAAAGCAAATGTTTCCTCTGCATCATGCACACACAATGCTTCACAATTCATTGTAATAGTATTTTTCCATGTCTTTATTCAAAGGTAGTTAGAAGAGTGTTGCCAACATGACAATTAACATTTGAAAAGCGAAATGCCCAAAAATGTTTACAACACGATGTACATGAACAATGACCCCAAAAGCAAAAAATGGAGGAGCTGATAAGTTTGACTTCAGAATTGGTTTGAGATTTGGTTCAGGGGTCAATTATGAATTAAATTTGATGAGAAATCTCATTGTATAGTGCCTATTATGCTGCCGCCACTTTAGCTACACTGCATTTGTTTTCGTAAAAGTGGCTGTTTCTTACTCAAGAGGCGATTCAGCCATTAAGCCAATGTGGCATTTAGCTTAAAGGCATCACATCAGATATATTTGTGCATACTGGGCATTAATGAACTTAAACCACTCACAAAAAGTTAGGGATATTTGGCTATCGGGTGAAATTTCTGGATAAACCTAAAATGCATGAACACCTTTTGACTTTTACAGGTGAACCTAATTTGACCTTCTCTTAACTTTTCAATGCACGTCTAACTGTTCAATTTTTTCAGTTCTTTTGGCACAACTTGCTGAGCTCTAACAAGGAGGTGTTTACTCCATGAATGGATCAATAGATTTCCAAGGCAGTCCACTTCTATGCCTTTCTGTGACTCTTGCTGTTTTTCTGTATCTTTGTTGCAACCCGCTGATGACACTGTGACACTCAGCTTTGATCCATCATTGGTCCAACACATGCCCTGGTTCAATTAGAATATGAAAACAAATCAAACAGTCTTCTTCATCTTGCTGTTCTCATTTTGAAATCAAGATGACAGAAGTCCAAGATGTCACCTAACAAGTACATCGCCATTGCAAGGCTTCAAATAGGATGTTCTCAGAGGGAAGAGGCTACTGAGCTTCGAGTGTCACAGTGTCATCACCAGGGAGTTACAGAGAAACAGGAAGAGTCACAGAAAAGTATAGAAGTGGATGTCCTTGTAAATGTTTTTTTTCCCAACACAAATACCTGTCATGCATTTTTCCTCATTCAGGTCCTTGAGAACAGCAAGTTGTGCAAAAATAACTAAAAAAAAATTGAACAGTTGGACACGTTCATTCAAAAGTTGAGGTAAAATTTCATTTACTGTAATTTCTCGTATATAATGCGCACCCATGTATAATACGCACCCCCAAAGTTAACCTCAAAATTCTGGAAATCCCTTCTATGTATAATCCATTTTTAAAATGCATGATTTTGCTTCTACCCATTGGATCAAAACATTAAGTATCTGTATTTTGTTAGTTTTTTTCAAAGTATTTTTCTGAAGTTTAGCACTTTATTTGACCACGTAATCCTTTTTTTTAATTTACTTGCTCTTATTTTGAAATTAACAGCCCTACTTTCATTGAGTAAATTAGAAAACACACAGTTGTGCTCATATGTTTGATTACCCGTGGAGAATTTGTAAGATGGTTACAATTATTTAAAGAAAACATGAAGGCGAAACACATTTAATTTTATTTTAATGGGATTCAAATTAAACAGTCAAGCATTTTAGAAAAGCATTATCACTAAACAAAACATAACCATACAAAATTAATGATGGTTGTTGTTCAGTCAGTCATAAAAAATATTTACAACTTCTGCCAGGGTATGTAAACTTATGAGCACAACTGTACATATATGCAGTCATACATCCCCCCCGTCATATTGGAATGAAAGTGTAGGCTACACTTTTTTTTTTATAGGACCACTAGGTGACGGTGGCATTTTGGAATGAAAGTGTACAGCTTTTTCATAACCATTAGATGGCAGCATACATTTATAAAATGTTGAAGTTTTTTCTATTTCCCCCTATACCTATGTATAATGTGCACTATTGACTTTAGACAATTTGGAGGAGGGTTGCGCATTATACACGAGAAATTGCGGTATACAGAAAATGTATGGATGGACGTAAATTATGTAGTGCATTTTTCATTCGTGTATATTTGTGCAACTTGGGGCTGTGGGAATAAACACACATTATAGTGACTAATGTAAGGAAAAACAATGAACAAAAAACACGACGCTCAATTATTTATAACCATTCATGACTGATTGTCTCGCTGGTGATATTCTAGTGCATTTAGGGTTTGCCTTCTGCAGTCCGCAGTGAAAACAGCCCTGAGGCTTGTGATCAAAATGAGACATGGACATTTTATTTGGACCACTACACCCACATGTGAAAAGAAAAGTGCTCCTTGCACAACAAATAAGTACAGTCTCTTACTTGGAGCTTACAAACACACCATTATATTGGCGAAAGTGAAGACAGAAGCAAAGAACAACACATTCACATTGATTGTTTGAGTCCCGTGTTGCTCGTCATCTGCTGCTGCAACCAGGCTTGATCTAATATTGCAAGAAGCAAACGCTCAGTGTGACCGACACCCCGGCGGTGTGCCTTTGCTCTCCTCTTGCCATCAGTCAGATTTGTCCTTCTTTTTGCCTCCTCCAATAGGAACTTTGCTCACCACGGCGGAACCGACAGCTGTAACGCCTCCGGCGACAGCGCACACCCCTCCCTTGACGAGGCTCACTCCGGCCGCGGGCACGGCGGCCACGGAGGTGACGGCCGTCTTGGTGAGGTCGAGGCCCTTTCCTCCTATCCAGGTCACCCCGCCCACAGTAGCTCCTAAAGCCCCCTTGGTGGCGCCGTACAAGCCCCCCGCCAACCTGCCCAACATGCCCGTCTGAGTTGGTGGATGCTCTTTGAGGGTGTCTGGTGGATAAATGTGACATGACAATGAAATTCAGTGGTGAACAGTCAGGGCCAGCAAGGCCTTATCTGCTGGCCAAAACACTATCAGCAGCTCTGACCTATATTTACAACTCAAAATCGAATATTTGTTCCACGAATATTGTATTAATTTAATCCCAACAGATGATAGTCTCTTTAATTCACATCATTTCTCTTGGCTGCACTGCTTCCAGCAGTGTATGTGAATGTTCGTGTTTTTCCCCCAAATCAGATTTCAGCTTCTATGTGCAGGGCAACACAACACAGATGGACACATGCTTCGTTTGCAATAATCATGCTACCTCATCTGCCTCCCTGTTCTGAGATTGGGGGCTCGATTCCGGGCCCCAGCCTGTACATGGGTCGGTTTTCTCCGGGTACTCTGGCTTCCTCCCACATTCCAAAAACATGCTTATTAGGTAAAAGACTAACTTGTCCTTACTTGTGAATTTGAGTGTGAATGCTTGTCTAAATGTCCCCTGTGATTGGCTGGTGACCTCTCCAGGCTGCACCCTGCCTCTTGCCCAGTCAGCTGGTATAAACTCCCTGCCACGCTAGTTAGTGAGTTTAAGCGGTATAAAAACTTGATGGCTCGATGAATGGACGCTCATCTTAAAACATAAAATGTTGTTATAATTCATTCATTTGTTTATTACGAAAAGTCCACCAGCTGGCGTTCGTCTGATACGTAGCTATGCTAAGCAATAACGTAATTAGCAGCATAACCGAGTAATGTTCAAAAACAATTTTTCATTTGACTGATGAATCAACTACATAGTCCACTATATAAGAAGGGGTTAGGGAATAAGTGAAGGATTATTAACACAGCCGATGAGAACAGTTTCTCTCTGAAATATAGTTACCAGATAAGCTAACAGTAGCCAAGATTATTTCATTTTCTACAATTTTGGATTTTCTGGCAGTCTGGATGCCATATGACACAAGACATTTGGTTTGGGGGAGGAGACTCGCAATTGTCGGTGGAGACATTGTTAATGTTTCGTGTGCCGTATTGTCATCTTGCGTGCACTACACACACAATAAGAGGAGACTTTTACACAATTATACAATTTTGTCCGTGTCCTCTGTGGTCTGTCCCATTTTTTTAAAAATTGGTTAATATGTACCCCACTTTGGAAATATGTGTACATCAGGGGTATCAAACTTTGTTTTTGTCTCGGGCCGCATTGTAGTTATGATTTCCCTCAGAGGGCCGTTAGAACAGTTAAACCATATAAATGTTTAATCATCACCAAAACATATTATTACCATTACACAACAAATTGAGGGATAACTAGTTTTGAAATCAGAAGACAAGGAAAATAGTTTCTTCAAGTATTGTTTAAGTTACTGTAGAAGAAGGGTTTGGTAACAGAAAAATGCAATATCTCAACATTATTGTTTATTATTATGACAATTTGGAATTTGGGTACAGATTTAAGCAAAAATCACTGAAGTTGACGAGCATGATTTGCTTTCGCGGGCCACATAGAATGATGTGTGGCCGCATCTGGCCCTCGGGCCTTGAGTTTGACACCTAAGGTGTACAAAGTCTTCTTTCACTGACCTGAATCTATTGGCTCGTCAGTAAAGTCAGCAGGTGTGCCCTCAAGCACCTGCTCTGCCTGACTCATCTCTGTGGGGCAAATAATGGAGACAATTACAAAAATACAGTAACAATAATAATAGATGAACAAATACTGTTCAGTATAATCAAAGAGCAAACAGTAGAAAGAATAGACCACAAACGCAGTTTTGGAGTACATGTGTGCATCTGTGGACAAATCTGGAGAGCATATTTAAACATTACTACCCAGAAAGCATGTTTATATATTGCAGATTTTTAACTAGTTGTTTTTCATTCTTTCTGCTGACGTTGATTTGTCATGTTTTGAAAAAAGGGTTGAAAAATTGAATAATGCACTCGGTGGCTTAAAAAACACACACACACACACACACACACACACACACACACACACACACACAGGGGTCACTGATGGTGTACTGGTACACTCACCTGACTTTGGCAGCGTGGGTTCGGTTCCCACTCAGTGACGGTATGAATGGGAGTGCAAATGGTTGTTCGTGTCTATACGTTCCCTGCGACTGACTGGCGACCAGTTCAGGCCTTTTGCGCAAAGTCAGCTGGGATAAGCTCCCACGGCCCTAACCAGGATAAGCGGTGTTGAAAATGGATATATATATATATATATACATACACATACAACCCCAATGATGTTGGGACGTTGTGTTAAACTTAAATAAAAACAGAATACAATGATTTGCAAACCATGTTCAACCTATATTTAATTGAATACACTACAAGATATTTAATGTTCAAACTGATAAAAATGTATTGTTTTTAGCAAAGAATCATTAACTTAGAATTTTATGGCTGCAACACGTTCCAAAAAAGCTGGGACAGGGTCATGTTTACCACTGTATTACATCACCTTTTCTTTTAACAACTTTCAATAAACATTTGGGAACTGTGGACACTAATTGTTGAAGCTTTGTAGGTGGAATTCTTTCCCATTATTGCTTGATGTACAGCTTCAGCTGTTCAACAGTCCGGGGTCTCCGTTGTCGTATTTTACGCTTCATAATGTGCCACACATTTTCAATGGAAGACAGGTCTGGACTGCGGGCAGGCCAGTCGAGTACCTGCACTCTTTTACTACAAAGCCACGCTGTTGTAACACGTACAGAATGTGGTTTGGCATTGTCTTGCTGAAATAAGCAGGGGTGTCCATGAAAAAGACGTTGCTTGGATGGCAGCGTATGTTTCTCCAAAACCAGTATGTACCTTTCAGCATTAATGGTGCCTTCACAGATGTGTAAGTTACCCATGCCATTGGCACTAACACAGCCCCATACCATCACAGATGCTGGCATTTGAACTTTGCGTCCATAACAGTCCGGATGGTTCTTTTCCTCTTTGGCCTCTTTTTCCTCTTTTGCAATTTCAAATGTGGACTCTGACCACAGAACACTTTTCCAGTTTGCATCAGTCAATCTTTGATGAGCTCAGGCCCAGAGAAGCCGGCGGCGTTTCTGGGTGTTGTTGATAAATGGCTTTTGCTTTGCATACTAGAGTTTCAAGTTGCACTTACGGATGTAGCGCCGAACTGCATTTACTGACATTGGGTTTCTGAAGTGTTCCTGAGCCAATGTGGTGATATACTTTACACATTGATGTCGTTTTTTGATGCAGTGCCGCCTGAGGGATCGAAGGTCACGGGCATTCAATGTTGGTTTTCAGCCTTGCCGCTTACATGCAGTGATTTTCCCAGATTCTCTGAACCTTTTGATGATATTATGGACCGTAGATGATGAAATCCCCAAATTCTTTGCAATTGTACGTTGAGGAACATTGTCTTTCAACTATTTTCTCACGCACTTGTTCACAAAGAGGTGAACCTCGCCCCATCTTTCCTTGTGAATGACTGAGCAATTCAGGGAAGCTCCTTTTATACCCAATTGTGGCACCCACCTGGTCCCAATTAGCTTGTTCACCTGTGGGATGTTCCAAACAGGTGTTTGATGAGCATTCCTCAACTTTCTCAGTCTCTTTTGCCACCTGTCCCAGCTTTTTTGGAACGTGTTGCGGCCATAAAATTCTAAGTTAATAATTATTTGCTAAAAACAATCAAGTTTATCAGTTTGAACATTAAATATTTTGTCTTTGTAGTGTAGTCAATTAAATATAGGTTGAACATGATTTGCAAATCATTGTATTCTGTTTTTATTTATGTTTAACCCAACGTCCCAACTTCATTGGAATTGGGGTTGTACATACATACAGTGGGTACGGAAAGTATTCAGACCCCCTTAAATTATTTCCACTCTTTTTTATATTGCAGGCATTTGCCAAAATCATTTAAGTTCATTTTTTACACAATATACACACAGCACCCTATATTGACAGAAAAAAACAGAATTGTTGAAATGTTTACAGATTTATTAAAAAGGAAAAACAGAAATATCACACGGCCATAAGAATTCAGACCCTTTGCTCATTATTTAGTAGAAGCACCCTTTTGAGCTAATACAGCCATGAGTCTTTTTGGGAATAATGCAGTTTTTCACACCTGGATTTCGGGATCATCTGCCATTCCTCCTTGCAGATCCTCTCCAGTTCTGTCAGGTTGGATGGTGAACGTTGGTGGGCAGCCATTTTCAGGTCTTTCCAGAGATGCTCAAATGGGTTTAAGTCAGGGCTCTGACTGGGCCATTCAAAAACAGTAACTGAGTTGTTGTTTGGTATTTTAGCTGTGTGCTTAGGGTGATTGTCTTTTTTGAAGGTGAACCTTTGGCCCAGTCTGAGGTTCTGAGCACTCTGGAGAAGGTTTTCGTCCAGGATATCCCTGTACTTGGCCGCATTTATCTTTTCTTCGATTGCAACCAGTATTCCTGTCCCTTCAGCTAAAAAACACCCCCACAGCATGATGCTTCACTCTTGGTACCTTATTGGACAGGTGAACAGAATGATGCTGCCACCACCATGCTTCAACGTTGGGACTGTATTGGACAGGTGATGAGCAGTGCCTGGTTTTCTCCACACATACCGCTTAGAATTAAGGCCAAAAAGTTCTATCTTGGTTCCATCAGACCAGAGACTCTTATTTCTCACCATCTTGGAGTCCTTCAGGTGCTTTTTTAAAGCAAATTCCATGCAGGCTTTCATGTGTCTTGCACTGAGGAGAGGCTTCTATTGGGCCACTCTGCCATAAAGCCCCGACTGGTGGAGGGCTGCAGTGATGGTTGACTTTCTAGAACTTTTTCCCATGTCCCAACGGCATTTTTGGTGCTCAGCCACCGTGATCTTTGGGTTAATCAGTACCTCTCTCACCAAGGCTCTTCTCCCCGATTGCTCAGTTTGGCCGAATGGCCAGCTCTAGGAAGGGTTCTGGTCGTCCCAGACGTCTTCCATTTAAGGATTATGGAGGCCACTGTGCTCTTAGGAATCTTAAGTGCAGCAGAATTTTTTTTGTAACCTTGGTCAGAATCTGTGCCTTTCCACAATTCTGTCTCTGAGCTCTTCAGGCAGTTCCTTTGACCTCCTGATTCTCACTTGCTCTGACACGCACTGTAAGCTCTAAGGTTTTATATAGACAGAGGTGTGGCTTTCCTAATCAAGTCCAATCAGTATAATGAAACACAGCTGGACTCCAACGAAGGTGTCGAACCATCTCAAGGACTATCAGAAGAAATGGACAGCACCAGAGTTAAATATATGAGTATCACAGCAAAGGGTCTCAATACTTGTGGCTGTGTGATATTTCAGTTTTTCTTTTTAAATAAATCTGCAAAAACAACAATTTCAACAATTCAGTTTTTTTTCTGTCAAAATGGGGTGCTGTGTGTACATTAATGAGGGAAAAAAATTAACTTAAATTATTTTAGCAATTGGCTGCAATATAACAGAGTGAAAAATTTAAGGGGGTCTGAATACTTTCCGTACCCGCTGTATATATTTGCCTTTACACGATCAGGATTTTTGGGGCCGATCACCGATCAGCAAGTTTAAAAAAACGATAACTGATCACCGATCCAATCACAAGATGGAGCAATGTGTCTATTTACATGACTTGTTCATTTATTCTATATACTTGTGTACTGTATACTGGGTATCTTAAAGTATTCTCTAGCATTTTAGACAAAAGTTAAAACATCTATAACCTCTACGGGGCATTCAAGGATTGTCCACTGACATACGTTTAGGTCAAACCAACATTACATCACCAAGATAACATAAATAATGGGTCCTAAATTACTGTAATTAAGTTTCTGCAATTAAATTACTTTAACAAATACTGTTAATGACATGCTTACTCTAACTTTCTCACTGTCCCGACTATATGTTGTCCAGAGTTTGCGTCTTTTTTTATTTTTTTCCGCTCCCCCGGAAATTTTTTGTTTTTTTAATAATCTTTAATGTACTTTTATCGGGTTTGCAAGATAATTTGGGTTAAAACTGCCCAGAATGTCCTTTTTCAAGCTGTTCTAGTTGGTCGTTTTACACCCAGTGGCAGTTGAGACGGCTGGATTTCTCATTAAAATGTGACATGTAAACTAGCTTTCCCCAATTTAAATATGGAAAACAGTTTCACTCTAATTGGCCGCAAACACATGGCCAATCATTCCTAGCAACCTTGCGTTTATTTCATTCAATGTGGGGGGTGGGGGTCTTACACTATCATTGTGAAGCAGAATTCATCAAGCGTTTGATTGTTCGCCCACTACTCACAAGTAAACACAGTTGCAAATAATGATTATTTTAGTAATCGATTAAACTGGCTATTGTTTTTATTTCCGGGTAATTTGTTGATCATTGTTTTCCAAAGTAAAAGCAGATGTTTGCAAATGTTTTATTTTTTATTAAACAAAGACAATCAGCCTGCTTTCATGGCAGATTACAGAATTCAGAGAATATTTACTTTTTAGTGGCTGAAAAAAGAGGATTTTACTCCTCAAAATGTCGATTATATTGACAATCAAATAGCTGTCGATTAATCGTTGCACCTCTATTGTGCAATAATGCTCAAACGGCTTTCAAAATGTGAAAGAAAAAATTTGGAGTTTGCTTCTTGGGGTGTGCTGCTGATCCACAAACAAGGCAGACCTCTTCAGTGCAAACACAACATGAGCCAACGAGGCGTGGACGCGCGGCAAGCTATTTAAAGTATCGCCGGGGAATAAAGCAGGACACGCCGTTACTTGTTGACATATGTGCGGCAGCTGCGTGGCCAGTAAGGAGCGAGGATTTAAAGACGATTAAGCTGTAGCATTGCACGCTAGCAAAGCGGCTAAAGCTCACGAGCGCTAACTTTGGTCAACTTTACGCCAGCACCAATCACCCGCAACGACTGCGTTCGTGTTCATGAATAATTTAAACGTAATATTTCAATATAATTTATACAATATTCTATAGGGAAAAACATGGTTTTATTTGGCCTTCGGTGGAATATTCTAGGTCACGCAACCAGACACGTCACTTCGCTCCTGGTGATAAAAACAGCGCCACATCAACACGAGGAAAAACGCATTTTGTGCTCTTTTTTTGTAATGTTCGTGTTATGCACCACTAACAATTACATATTTGCCAGTTTCAGAGCGTCATTTTATTATAATTTTTTTTTTACACAAAATCTTAAGGTTTGAGGAGCAGTGGCGGTTGTCATGGCTGACATCTTGCGATGAACTCCAGCTAAGTTGAGACAACATGGCAACTTACCTTGCTTTTTTACACCCAAAGAATCGATTCCAAATATTGTGTTAAAATAATAATTTAGGCGTGAATTTATGTGGTTGTCGACGGAGAAACTGGCTCGTCCCAGTAGGTTGTTTGTTCAAGGGGGATGAGACAAGGCTCCTCCCCCTTGTGTGTGTCTCTTTCGTTTACGCTACGCGTATCTTCGAAAGTTCTATTTAAAAAAAAAAAAAAAAAAAACCTTGACGATTGGGAACATTTTTTTTCCCTCCCTATTATTTTGGCCTCCCTAAATATTTTATATACAGTACATATAAATTGTTAGCTGTACATAAACGGATATGACGTTTGTTCACATTGTTTTGGGTTTTAATCAAGCCAACGCAGAACCACTTTTTTATTTATTTTTTGTTTAATTTGATTTATTATTATTTTATTTTTTTATCATGTTTTGTCCTAAATACATTGACATTGCACTACAAACAAAATACATAATATAACAACAAAAAAGACAATGATAGTAGAAAGGAGAGCGGAAACGCTGTACCACGTGATACGAGCTCAGAGTTTCTTCCCGCCAGTGTTTGTAATGGCTTCGTGAGTGTCCGGAAGCTGCTGCCCACATGACAGCTATATGCTTTTGCCACTGACTTCGGACATTTAGGACTTTTTAAAATAATAAATATATATATATATTTTTAAAGTTAATTCATCCAGACTCACAACACCCCCGTCTGTTGGACTCTCAAAAGTTTTTCTCTGTGGAGACAAAAGGTAGCTATAACCTCGTTTTGTTTTTTTGTTTTTTTTATTTATGTTTGTGTCACCAGAGCAGTAACAAGCTAACACTACAGGTATAGCACGCATTGGCATGTACGAAGAGTATTTCTCGTTGATATGCGATTGAAATGGCCATCAGGGGCTTTTTAATGACTGGTCTTGCTTTGTAAATGGTGTTCAACGTAACTGGACATGTATTGGAGGTAAACGTCACCCCCATAAGTCAACATTGGATGATGACAAGACAGTTGCTAGGTAGTTTAATATGCTGTTAAGGTGACTATCTGTGCATTGGGAAATGTGTTAAAAGAGTAAACAACGAGGCAAGACTGGTGTGTCCTTGTGCAATTAGCTACCGATTACAGCAGGTGGCAGTCTAAACCCTTTTAAAGCCTTGATTGGTCAGAAAAATGCAGATACCTCGGATAAGCGGAAGAAAATGGATGAATGGATAGAAAATACAGAGAGGGGTCCTCGGTTTACGACGGGGTTCCGATTTTACGGCGGCGACGTTACGTAATCCGAATGTGTACGTAAGAAACGCGCCGTGGTCCGTCGCTAACCAAACCAATTTATAGTAACTTCATAATTATTACAGTACATATTTGTATCAAGAACATTTCTAGGCCATCAATAAAAATCAATTAATAGAAAACAGTAAGTATGGCGATAATTGAGCGTGTTTTCTGTGCCGCGTGACCACGTAATCTTATGCTGCTTCACAAACCACTTTGCATAAACTACAAAACGGAAACCCAGGACCCCTGTATAACTACCATATTACGTATTTTACAGATTGGATTGAATGGAATGAAACAGTTTTTAACGGACTTTACAAATTGAGATAAAAGTGCATGTAAATACACCAAGAAGAAAATGCTCTGTTTTTGCTAGCCTTGGAAATATTTAGATATTTTGAATAAAAAAAAAATACATCCTCAAAGTTTGTATATTGAACTTGTTTTTTCTTTATAAAATTACTGTGATAGTTCAACATTCAAATTTATTTACCATTTAAAATAAAAAATCACACGGCAAACTGAGTAAACTTTCTAGCATTCAGTTTATTCCATTTTAAATAAAAAATAGTGTGCCATCTTTCCGCATTTAACAGCACACAGCTGCACAGCAGCACACCAAGGAAAAACATACACCGGGCCACAAATGACCCCCAGGCTGGACTTCAGACAACCCGGTGTTAAATGGTGCTTATTTCCTGTGCTGAATCTGTCACTTTAAGCTACGTAATGGATCAACATATGGCATCAAAAGTTAAATTTTATGGCCATTCTCAATTAAATATATCAGCATTTTGTGGCGTGAAAAAACACAGCATCTAAAGATCTAGAGGAGTGAACTTCTATTGTTTTATTAACCAAACAATGTTGATTTAATATTGAAAATAAAAACTTATCTTGATTTATTATTGAAAATAAAAGCTAACAGAGAAAATAGTCGGTTGCCATTGAGTTAAGTTTCATTTTTAGTTGGTTTGAAGTACTGCTTGTCCTGCTTCTAGCTATTAGAGGCATCAGTAGTTTGGAGGTGGAAGTGGAGAGAGGAGGAACGTCCTCAGAGGTGTAACGAGGAACAACAGTCATTAGTCGCTCTCTTTCCCTTGTGTGACACCGACCAATATGGTAAAACAAATTAGCACGTGCGGCTTTGTGTAAATGGAAGGCCACACAAAGGCACTACACACACTGATATGTCATTAGCGAGCAGGTGGGGAGACACAACATTGAGCTGTTGCCTCTCCGACCAAGTGATGAAGAGGTTTCCGTGGCGACCAAGCTGCCCTGTTGCCATCCCTCGTTTTGGGGGAGACCAAAATGAGTGCAGGGGTTAAACGCAAAGACCAAGCACCACCAGGAGGAGGAGGATGAGCTCTCCTCTGGTGACATGAATGGGAATGTTCCTTTTGTGGCATTGAATTAGTAAAACTTAAATTTCACATTTTTGTCATCCAGTTTAATTTCCTTTTCTGTCACTTTCGAAATAGGAGTGATGGTTTTGGGCCTACAATTTATTTTCAAATGAACAGATGCTGCAGCTACAAATAAATAAAAGAAAAATACTTAGCATTCCAAATGACTGAGCGTCTTAACAGTAAGCACGAGTAGGCTAGTTCAAGCTGCTTTGTAGTAAATTATTTTGTTCCCTCAGTCATCTTGAGCTTCTACCATGTGTAACTGGCAAAACGGAGGTGGTATTATCCATCCATCCATCCATTCTCTACCGCTTATCCGGGTCGGGTCGCGGGGGCAGTAGCTTCAGCAGGGACGCCCAGACTTCCCTCTCCCCAGCCACTTCATCCAGCTCTTCCGGGGGGATCCCGAGGCGTTCCCAGGCCAGCCGAAGGATGTAGTCTCTCCAGCGTGTCCTGGGTCGTCCCCGGGGTCTCCTCCCGGTGGGACATGCCCGGAACACCTCACCAGGGAGGCGTCCGGGAGGCATCCGAATCAGATGCCCCAGCCACCTCATCTGGCTCCTCTCAATGCGAAGGAGCAGCGGTTCTACTCTGAGATCCTCCTGGATGACCGAGCTTCTCACCCTATCTCTAAGGGAGAGCCCGGACACCCTGCGGAGGAAACTCATTTCGGCCGCTTGTATCCGGGATCTTGTTCTTTCGGTCACGACCCACAGCTTATGACCATAGGTGAGGGTAGGAACGAAGATCGACCGGTAAACCGATCGAGGTAGTTAAAAAGCTCCTCGGTGGCAGGGCCCCGGGGGTGGATGAGATTCGCCCGGAGTTCCTAAAGGCTCTGGATGTTGTGGGGCTGTCCTGGTTGACACGCCTCTGCAACATCGCGTGGACATCGGGGACAGTGCCTCTGGATTGGCAGACTGGGGTGGTGGTCCCCCTTTTTAAGAAGGGGGACCGGAGGGTGTGTTCCAACTACAGGGGGATCACACTGCTCAGCCTCCCTGGTAAGGTCTATTCAGGGCTGCTGGAGAGGAGGGTCCGTCGGGAAGTCGAATCTCAGATTCGACCGGTTTGGTGGCCTCAGTATTGCATCTCTGCTTTTTGCAGATGATGTGGTTCTGTTGGCTTCATCAAGCCGTGACCTCCAACTCTCATTGGAGCAGTTCGCAGCAGAGTGTGAAGCGGCTGGGATGAGAATCAGCACCTCCAAATCTGAGACCATGGTCCTCAGTCGGAAAAGGGTGGCATGCCATCTCCAGGTCGGGGATGAGATCCTGCCCCAAGTGGAGGAATTCAAGTATCTTGGGGTCTTGTTCACGAGGTGGTATTATTTGGAACAAAATGGAAGTACAGTGAAATCTCACTATATAATAGCGAATAGTGATACTTTTCTCAATATCCTGTAAACACCCTAAAAGGTTTGGAATTGTCTATAGAATCCCACAAGATGACAGCAAATATTTTTTTTTCTATTAGACAAGGCTATGGCCTGAATAAATGAAGCTCCTCTCCTCACTTCAATATAGGTGCTGGGCCACAAGATGGCACAAACATGGCTTTGGTCTGAGCACAAAAACAGCAAATAGGTGCTTTTTTTTTGCAAATAACAGAGGATAAGTTCGTTGAATAGATTTGTGAATGCCAAACTACGAATTGTTGCACTTCCATCTAACGCCAAAAATATAACCAACAAACAGTTGGTATAACTGCCATTTAAATTTTTTAAAATGGAGGTACAGTGCTTCCCTGCCTACTCGTGAATTCACTTCACAGATTTTGGGGGGGGGGGGAACCCCATCCTCCATTATTCACTAAAACGCCTAGCTAGCTGTTAGATGATTTTTTTGTTTTGTTTTGTTCTTATGATAAAGAATGTATTGCATTATGGCCTCTGTAGCAGCTTTTGCTCTGGACTGTTGCAAACAGACACACTTTCTTGAATGTCTGCCATAACTGCATGGTTGTAACCGATGTCTTAAACATAATGATTCCAGCCACCTCTAGTGGTACCGCCTGCTGATTTGTCTTGTCTTATTTGAGGTGCGGCGTTCATTTATTGACACGGACGACGCGTCTTAGACTCGCGGTCACGATGTGTTGAACTATATCTCACAAACTCATGTTAGTGGACAAAATTCTTCTTCTTATTATTATGTATTTGTTCGTCTGTTTATGCCAGCGACGTATAGTGACGAGGCAGGAAAATTAAATGCTCTCCCGCTTGATGGCAGAAGGTACGCTTGACTCGTACATCCACCTGTTGCTATCCACACAATAGAATAATACCTTTGAGTTCAACTAAACGGGCCCAGATGAGTAAGTGCATTAGCGAGTAATTTGAGAAGATATCCATATTTCAGTATAGATACTTTTATGACATTCTTTGTTGGTGTGCCATGAGATTTTCCTAATGTAAAATGTGTCTTGGCTCAATAAAGGTCGGGACACATCAGAATCATCTTTATTTGCCAAGTATGTCCAAAAAACACACAAGGAATTTGTCTCCGGTAGTTGGAGCCACTCTAGTATGACATCAGACAGTCAAGTGACAGAGAACATTTTTGAGACATAAAGACATTGTTCTCACGTCAACCTTTTGTGTGCTGTTGTAATAACGATCCCACAAATCACACTGTTAATGCAGCATAAGCAACATGTGGTTTGTTTCTACACCGACTTGATTTGCTCTTTGTCCGTGTTTGGGTCGAAGCCCCTCCTGCTGAAATTGTAAAAGGATTATCTTTTTGGGTGGGAGGGGGTATAATGGTGAGCGCTAGAGTGTGCCCAGTGTTGTGGGCCGGGGTCCTAATGAGATCACCGCAGCCCTCATGTGAGCAGCGACACCGCTGGTGGTCTGGTGCTGTGTCGCACTGGGGCCACAACGGGCCTTCTTCAACTTCTCCACTGTGAAGAGCAATCTGTGTGAAAGGCCAAACAAGTCAGGGGGTGGGGGTTCACTCAAATCCTTTTTAAAAGACCTTTTGTCATTTATACAAGGATTCTTTTATCATTTAAGAATGATAAGAGCATTTTATATCATAATTAGGCCTTCTCTCGCCAATGCGACTGATGTGTTTGACTTCCCCGATGCAGGTGAACATGCTTGACTTGAGCAAAAGCTTGCAGAGATTAAAAAAAATCAAAGGATGGCGTTGTGTCCTGTTTTTACCTTAATAACAAAGTGGGCGGCTGATATATTGCCTGTACTCAGCAGCAGTGTCTGACTAAGGGGAGTCCAGACAAAAGACAACCTTGACGTCCCACTGTTTTTAATAGTTCTTAAGGATGTGCTAAAAAAAAAAAAAAAAATCTGGGGGGGGGCTATTGCCTTTTCAAATGAGTCCAAGAGTTTAGTCCCTTAAAGGCAAGGTCCTCTCTGCATAAGAGCTTGTGGAAAGCTGATTCACCATCTATTTGATATCCAACTAAAGGTCCATGTAGTAGTACGCTCTTTTTTTTTTTCCGCACTAATAGGGCAACTTTGGCATACTAGTAGGAGACTGTACAAGTTGACATCTGCATGCTACTTGTACTCCTAGTGAAGCACTAGATGGTAACTTGTACAATTTTTATCATGTCTTGTGGTTCTAGTAGCATACAATTGCTACAGCTTTTGCCTCACTAGTAACATGTAGTTGTCTTACTCATATGCCACACCTCTAGGGGGCGCTAAGGGGCCACCGGAGAAGAGAAGGGAAGGCCTTTTCTCCGACGCAGCCGTGTTTTATGGCTTGTAGCTCCTTTTGTTTGCTTCCTCGCTGATCACTCATTCCTCTCCGCCCGGAATAGCTTTGGAAAAGAAGACCCCCGCCCACCCCCACCCCTCGCTGTGCTCCTCTGTTCCCTCTTTATTGAATCCCGCCTCTGTATCATTTATCTCTGCAGTCCCTGCTCAGAGAGGGGAGGGGGCATCTTTTTCTGTTCCCCAGCTGGGTTTGTTGACACACGGTCAATCTTGATCTTTTTTTTTTTTTGGATGGAACATTGTCCTCCCTCCACCTCCGCCCCTCAACTAACCCCTCTGCTTTTCCCTGAACAGTAAAGCTGCCACAGCTGTGGACTGTATTAGCATAGCTTCTCAGAAGTGAGGGGTGGGTAAAGGTGGTGTCAGGATGGTAAAGAGGCTCTGCTAAATCTATTGCAGCCATTAGCTTTTGTTCAACAGTTGATGGTTTTAAAGCATTTCACAGCGCTGAGGGAGGCCACAGAAGAGTTGATTCCACACTAACAGCTTTCTAAATATTGAGGACACAAAAGTTCATCACGCATAAGATGTTTGCTTTATAGCGAGTCATCAAACTTTACCACCATACTCGGCCCACATGCAATAGCATACTCAATTTTTTGGGCAGTACTTAGCATCTACCTGTAGATTTGTCTAGTACACTGGAGTACCTTGACTTATAAGTTTAATTACTTAAATGCCCAAGCTCATAACTCAATGTACACATATATCCACGTTCCCCATTGAAATTATTTGAAATTCCATTAACTAATTAACCAACTCATCGATTATCAAATTGATCGGAAATTATTTTGGTAAACAACTAATCGTTTAGAGCCATTTGTCGGGTTTACATGCAGACTTTTTTTTTTGTAATTTGGATTGAAATAATTCAGAGTGAAGATCTCTAGTCAACTGTTTAAATGTGACGTGAGCTATTCCGATCTGGCGTTTACATGTGTCACTACATTTAATCAGAACAGCCATTTTACAGACATGACATGTGCAGATCGACGTAAACATCATGTGATTTATCAAGGTGGAGGTTGGTCATCTATTTATCTCAGTAGTTGCTACCGTTTTTATAGTTGTATTCAAGCAACAGCTTGATTAAAAACATTGCCGCCGCATAGGAGCTCCTGTTGGAAGCCTCCATGTTTTCAAGTGCGTAAATGATGACGTCACCGCGTAGTTGCGTCAAGAGGGAGCACGTGCAGACAGCGCAGCCCAGCACCAATCCAATTGACGATTTACATGGCGAAAATGTACTTCTGATCGGTTTGGCAAAAGGAATATTCCGCCCCAGTGAATCCCAATGAAATTCCATTCAGATTCTACCTCTTTATTCCGATTGAGGCATTTATGTGGAATATTTTCCTCGGTTTGGGCTTCTAAACCGATTATAATCGGAATACAAGGCTCGATGTAAACCCAGCTATTGTTTAACTTAAAATTGTCCAAATCCTCTGCTGTCAACGTATCAACAGTAAATATTCGCCCATTTCTGCAGTCCTTCATGAAAGTTGTATTGCAGTTAACTCTAACGTAAAATGTTTTATCCAATTATCTGATTAATCGATGGAATAATCAGTTCTAAAAATATTTGATAGCTGCAGCTAGATGTGCAACAATTCATCGATTAATCCACAACTAATTATCAAATTGATGATTAATTGTTAATTGTTAATTGAGAAATTATTTCGAGACCTTTTCTAACTAAAAATGTTCCAACTTAGAATTTTAGCCGTGATAGTAAATATTCAACTATTTCGGTAGTCCTTAATTTGAAATAATGTACTGTTTTGTAATAAAGGGATGGAAATAAAAAAAATCAGATTCAACTAATCAAAAGAAATAATTAACGGATTATTTGATTATTAAAATCGTTGTTAGTTGCAGCCCTAATAAAAACATAATAAAGGGGATTTTAAATATACTGGTTTTATAAAGTGTAATAATTGTACATTGGGCCAAGTTGAGTCACTAGAACAGTAGCGGTGTATGTGTGCCTTTAAGGGGCGTGACCTAGTGAGCGATGTCAGGAACATGGTCGGGTAGTCATTGTTTGAGCATCTGGGTGTACATTTTGGCTTAAAGTTGCTGGATGTGAGTGTTCCGCATTGGCAACTTTTGCTGTTTTTTTTTCATTTTTACTTGAGCAGCTGTGTATCTAAGTCAAGGTACCACGTTGCATGGTTAGGTTTTGTAGCAGTCGGAGATCTCAACAAGTTATTTTTGCAACCTTTATTTATCGAGGTGAAGCAATTAAGAACAGATTCTCATTTGCAATGCCGACCTGGCTGCAGACAGCCGAGTTAAAGCAACGCAAAAATAAAAGCAAATACAAACAAAAACAGTTTTGTTTGGCCTCTAAAAATGGCTAAAGTGACAAATTCCTTGTTTTTTGGACATACTTGGCAAATAAAGATGATTCTGATTCTAAAATGACTGTTTCAAATCAAAATGGCAGATTTCCTCCTTTTTAAGCATGATTTGTGTAAAAAAAAAAAAATTATGTTGTTTTTTATTTTTATGGAGGGCTGCAAGGTGCAGGGATGAGCAGGTCCAAGTCCAACGAGGATAAAAGATCCTCATGGCCTGCGGTCGCTCGACTAACACGCAGTTGCAGAAGTACCGGGTCTAAGGACTCTGGACCGGGCCAGTACGGGAAACAACGCAAGAAGCAGTCGCACTCTGCACTGACTCAGGACCTCAGTCAGATGAGCGTAAGCGGGCAGGGAGGCCCGACTGCCAGGTGGGAAAACATTTGATTCTTTGAGAATCATATTATGACATCATCTTTGAAACTCTCCTTGTGTCTTCTCTTGGCTTCTTCAGTGAAGGAAAGCAGTTAGGTCAACGTCAGGATGGCCCCTCTTTGGCCAAATCTGGTGGCGGCCTGGCCTCCGTGGCCCGCCGGATGAAGATGGGTCGCTGTAAGAACATTGTGGTGGTGGCAGGAGCCGGAATCAGCACCGCCAGCGGAATTCCCGACTTCAGGTTTGTGTTCTGGCCCCTCTTTTATTTCATAATTGGAGCGCCCTCTTCAACTGGCTACTGGCTTTTGTCAGAACTCCAGGAACGGGCCTTTACGCCAACTTGGAGGCATACAACATCCCCTACCCGGAAGCCATTTTCAACGTCGACTTCTTCTCCAACGACCCACAGCCTTTCTTCTCTCTGGCCAAGGTGCTCTATCCCGGCAGCCACAGACCCAACTACATCCACTTCTTCATCCGCATGCTGCACCACAAGGGCCTGCTGCTCCGCATCTACACGCAGAACATCGACGGCCTGGAGAAATGTGAGTGACGCATCCAAAAATACAACTGGGCATCTTTCCAGTAGGCCACATTGAATTTGACAGAAGTGGTCAGGACTTTGCTAGTAGTGGGCATCCATCAATCATCCATCCATTTTCTATAGCACATCCTCATTAGGATCGCGGGTGGGCTGGAGCCTAGCCCAGCTGACTTTGGGCCAGAGGTGGGGTACGTCCTGGACCGGTCGCCAATCAATCGCAGTACACATATAGACAAACAAGCATTAATTCACACTCACATTCACTGCTTTTTTACATCATGGCCAGGGGACTACAGATGAAAACTAGCCTTCTGGCTAATTCTGGCTTTTTTAACCATGTGTACTTCATGTGTTTTATGAAATTGCATTTTCCCCTTTCAAAAATAAACTGATAAACAAACACCTATGGCCAATTTAGATTCCTCCATGAACCTAACCTGCATGTCTTTAGAATGTGGGAGCCAACCCACGCAAACACAGGGAGAACATGCAAACTACAAACATACAGGATGGCCGGAGCAGAAATTCAAACCCGGAACCTGAGAAATGTGGGGTGAACGACCTACTAAACACTAGGCCTCCTCTATCGATAATCCATTTTTAACCTGTGGTTTTAAATTGCTTTTCTTCTGAGAAACGTTTTTTCATGAAGTGTCACTCTCATAAAGCCAGTGGAGCCCTATGACATTCTGTCTGGTAGCAACAGATTATAGTTAAAATAAGAGCACTATTTCAAACGGCATCCGATCCAACGTGTTCAAGTCCGTTTTTAGATTTTGGCCTTGTTTACTTAAGTAATGGTTGCTTCCTCAGTGTGCGGCATCCCTGATGACAAACTGGTAGAAGCTCACGGCAGTTTTGCCACCGCTTCCTGTCACCTGTGCTACACGCCGTACCCCTCAGAGGAAGCAAAGGTGTGTTTGAACCCCCATGAACACATTTCAATATCACGCAGGTTGCCCACTTTTGACATCGGTAATTGTCTCCTAGCGCGCCATCATGAGCGGCGACGTCCCCACGTGCACATTCTGCGCCGCCACGGTCAAGCCCGACGTGGTTTTTTTTGGCGAGGACCTTCCTCAGAAGTACTTCCTCCACACCAAAGACTTCCCCAAAGCTGACCTGCTGGTCATCATGGGGACGTCGCTACAGGTCGTCAGCAGCATCTGAGGAGCTCCCACCTTCCAACGTCACTTGAATTGTTAACAAATGGCATTTCAGATCGAGCCTTTTGCCAGCCTGGTGAACACAGTACGCGCCACGGTGCCGCGTCTCCTCCTCAACCGGCACGCCGTGGGCCCGTTCCAGAGGATCCCGCTGCGCAGGGGGGACCATGTGGAACTGGGCGACCTGGAAAACACGGTGCGGAAGTTTGCAGAGATGCTGGGCTGGAACGACAACATTGTGGAGCTGATGAAGAGTCAAGAACAACAGGTTGGCTCTCAAACAGAAACTATACCAGGGGTGTCCAAAGTCCGTTCCCAGACCATTTTGGAGCACACTGTCCATTTTTTAGTGGCCTACAGCATAAACAAAGTACTAAAAAAGCCATATATGTAATAGATATGAAAAAAACTATACTAAACAACTGAAAAGGGTAGCAACATTTTTCTTTTAAAAATGCCCCGGTGAATAAATTCAGTTTTAGGAGCAAAAAATGGTTTGCTCCATTTTCTGTTCAATGTCAATGTCCAATTTGTGAACATATCACATTATCCATCCATCCATTTTCTGTACCGCTTATCCTCACTAGGGTCGCGGGCGTGCTGGAGCCTATCGCAGCTATCTTCAGGCGAGGGGTGGGGTACACCCTGAACTGGTCGCCAGCCAGTTGCAGGGCACATACAAACAAACCATTTGCACTCACATTCACACCTACGGGCAATTTAGTCTTCAACCAACCTACCAGGCATGTTTTTGGGATGTGGGAGGAAACTGTGGAGTACCCGGAGAAAACCCACAGTCACAGGGAGAACATGCAAACTCCACACAGGCGGGGCCGGGTTTTGAACCTGGGTCCTCAGAACTGTGAGGCAGATGTGCTAACCAGTTGGTCATATGCACAAATAAATGCTGCTTATTACAGATGTTGTTTGGCTGCTGCCCAGAGCAGGACTACCCCAAAATCCTGGAAAAAACTTATCACCTTCAGCAGGAAGCTGTGATGTAGCAGTTTTTCAAAATAACTACTTAGTAATGGTATATAAATGCTTGATGGATTATTTTAAGCATGCTTTACAAATTAAAGTTGAATGTCAAAGTTGCCCTTGCATCGTTAAATGTTTCTGTATGCGGCCTTTGTGGAAAAAATTAGACACCCCTAACGAGTTCTGAAGTGAAGGACCAACCGACCCAAACAAATCAATCCTCTCAGCAGTGTATCCCGACGGTCAGTGGCAGAAGCGGAACTGGTGGCGAGGAGTCGGACTCTGAGACGGACAGCAAGTGCTCGGCGTCATCCTGCCTGAGCAACTGACAGCGGGAGACAAAGATTCTGTTGTTGATCCTTCTCATGTTTGACATGTTTTCGCTTCTAACAGCCTGTTTCTAATGTTCAACAAATGACAAATCTACTTTAAGCACATGTCTAAAGTCAACTGTTATTAATACAGTATACACACTATTTTGAGCAATATTTAATAAAACCT
The DNA here is from genome assembly GCF_024500385.1 of Phyllopteryx taeniolatus. Taxonomy (NCBI): domain Eukaryota; kingdom Metazoa; phylum Chordata; class Actinopteri; order Syngnathiformes; family Syngnathidae; genus Phyllopteryx; species Phyllopteryx taeniolatus. Next base: position 26,776,964 of record NC_084506.1, on the reverse strand, counting down.
GTTGAGTAAGGAGCCCAAACTGACAATTTATATTTTTTAATGCCTTTTTTTGTTGTTTTTTGTTTCAGTGATAGGTTCACTACATAAAATAAATAGTGAGATTTACATCATGTAAAAGTGTGCAAAAAGAACACATTCTCCCCGTGGAGGGGGAGGGGGGACATGCTGTATGAATTGAATTATGTATGCAAGATGTTAGACATGGAGTTCACCATCATCAAAGTCCATGGAATGAAAGGAATGTCTGGAACAGTGTTTGAGGCCTCATGTAGCCAAAGTTGTATTTAGAAATTACAGTAGTACTGTGATTTTAATTAATGTTGCTTGTTGTCAGGAGCTGTTTGTGAGCTGGAGTCGTGGATGATAGAAGCTCCTTGGAAGTGTTCTCATTTTGAATTGAGGTGTTTGACAGTTTGTCCCAAAATTGCATTGCTAACTGTGGTTCTCCTTGCATACATCTGAGGGCATTACAGTACCATTGCATCATTTTTTTTCCACTTCAAGCAGTGGTGTATCTAAAGCTCGCTCTTAATTCAAATTCTTGCTCACATCACAAATAAAATATTGACCGAGCAACAGTTCATTACTCCAAAAAATGATAAGCCAAGATACTGTATTTTCTTTTGTACATGTTCGCTAACGCTGATGAGAACAAACACGACTTTGAGCATCAAAAACTATTCACAGCCACACGTTCCCAGTTCTAAATAGACCTCAACCTGAGCAGGTCTGTCCCACTCTCACAAGAGATATCATGTTTTAATGTATGAATGAATAAGTAAATACAACAGGGGGAGGGGGGCAGTAAACTACAGACATTATGCAGGTGAATGATTAGTGCATTGCCATTCAATCAACTATTTGAATAACACTTTAATTTAGGAACAAATAAAAAAAATAAAAAAAAAAGGTGCAACAGTGAGGTCTCTTCACTGTCGCAGGGGACCTCAGCAAAGTCCTCCTCAACAGAGACCGCCATTTTAGCTGTGTTACACACTCTGGGGCTGGATGCTTTGGGACCCATTGATCTACCATTGCTTCCCCCATGAGATGATTTTTCAATGACAGGTTTGGAGTAAGTGACCATTCACATCCACACACTATTGTGTGTGCTTTTTCTGTATTTAAACCACATTGATTTAATGGCTGTTAAGAACCTTCATAATAGCATTTGAAAGCTCACAGCAGATCAGTAGCAATCCCAAAATACAATTTATTAAAAGTTAGGGACTTTCGGGTGAAACGTCAGGATGAACCTAAAATTAATGATAATATTTACTCGTTAAATTAAATTTGACATTGTCTAAACCAATTAATTTCACCTGAAAAGGTGCACAGTTAGTTCATTGTGACATTTAACTCAAAACCCTGAATCCCTTTTTGAGAATTGCCACCTAGTGGCTGTGGGTAGCACTGGGGTGACATCAGTGCAATCTGATTGGGTGCTTGGTAAAGGGGGGGTGCATGTATACCGACAATCGGGCCAAATTTGAGCATTTTTCCTCCCTTGTGATCAAAGTCAGCCTAAATCTCAAATTTCTTGGCAAGATTATCCTGAGTGATTATCCTGTGGTGTGGGTGTATTAGAGGGATTTTTCCTTGTTCTGTTGGGGCCTGTAGTTGTAAATAAACAATATTGACAATGGCAAATCCTTGTGTGTGGTCAACACTGAACTGGGCCGAGCCACGGACTCTCTGATTGAGACCTAAAAACAGAACCATAGCCAGTTAGGAAGCGACAATTCACCAAGATAAAAATGACAACTTGTCTTTAACGTCACGGAAACAGTCCGATATGTTGCTACCGTTACGAAAAAGAATAGTTTGTGTTCCGAATGACCCACACACTTAACTCTGATAGGCAATTGTATTGTTGTGCTTGGCTGCTATTGGTCAAAATAAACTTTAGGACAGAGTCAGCACAAGATGCTCCTAAAGAGGAATCCACCTTCCATGAGGTCATCTGAAAGATCCAGCCTTGAAATGTGACACAGCTTGGGGGCGTTTCCTCCCTCTCTGGGCTCAGCCCCCGCCCACTCCCGACATGTGGCGTGTTTTGCTCTAATCAGAGTCCGATCCAGCGTCGTCTCCAGGCGGCGCATGCAGCGTTTCTTCCAGGGGGGCTAACGTCCCGTCTGGCTTGACTCCCATGGGACGGATCAAGCTCTGCCTGCGGGTACACACATGATGATGATGACATGAGCGTCTGTCTTATAAATGGAACTTGCTCTCTGAAACTTTATGTAGAGCAATGGTGGGAATAACAGAACTCTACTGTACTCATGTACACACTAGCTAGCCCTTGGTTTAAAAACAAACAAAATGTCAAACACGATGAAAGTTAATGAGAGAAACTATTGTGTGTGTCCAGACGGGGTTTTTTTTTTCTGTCAAAATTGGTATTGTATATATTTGACATTGAAAATGCATTTTTAATTTTCACTTTAGTACATTTCAGCGTCCCCAAGTCCCCCTGTGGACACTTGCTCCAGTCCAGACTACCCCTCACCCGCATGCCCCCGCTCTCCCCTCTACTCCAGTGGCAGTTTAATTACAGGATCAGCACTGGGGCTAATCTCCTCAAAGCCACGAATGCCCCTTCATCCTAATCCAATTATACCTCCTGTGTGTGTGCGTGTGCGTGCATGTCACCACTCCATCCAAGATGACTCCACTCACAATTGTCCATGACCAGACTTAACTTTTAGTTTTTACACCCTGTACTGGTCGCCAGCTAATTGCAAAGCACATATAGACGAACAACCATTCACGCTCACATTCACGCCGAAGGACAATTTAGTGAACAGGTGTCAAACAAGACCCGCAGGCAAGATCCGGCCCTCTGAGTCATTTTATGTGACCCATGAATGTTTTTCCACTATTGTTTCTTGACCTGTGATTTTATCGGCTGACATTAGCCCTTCTTAAATGGTCAAAAATCGGCCAATTTTTTTCATTAAACATATTAAAACCTAAGACTGAGATAACAACATTCAAACCAACAACAATAAAGGAAATAAAACTAAACCAGCCACAATGCACAAAACGATAATCAGCATAACACATGTGCAGGCAGGCAGGCGCACACACACACACACACACACAAAGAAAAGATGGCAACACAACTACGAAAATTGCATTTACCAAATGTCTTAATTCAGATCAAAACCCAGGAGGTCCATGTTATTCTTAGCAGAAAGCTAAACATATATTGATCATGAATGAATAATGTTTTGCCAGTAACTTCACTCATTATGTTGCTTATACAGTATTCCGCATACTTTTATGGCCTAAATCTAATGATAAATTCATCAGTTAATGCTTCTTTGCATGTTTTTGTACTTGAAAATTCCTCTGTTGTAAAGTTGAATACTAAAGGACAAAGTATTGTAAAACAGTCAAATGTTCTTACTGTAATTCATATCTTTGTTGTTGTAATTGTTAAGGGACCAAAATTATAATACATTATCTTTTAATTAATCAGCCAATTTATCATCTTAAATCCTAATCTTAAATCTTAATTTTTTTTCCTGCCAAATATCAGAAACAGCGTCGGCCTAAAAAAAATCCTCATCAGTTGGGCCCTATTGTGTATAAACATAGCTATATGATGATAATCAAATGCACTGGCTATTCTGTAATACAAGAGGACATTTATTAGGGGGGTTATGTATTTAGATTAAAAAAAAAATAGAATTAACCACACTGATTATACTAGGTAAGGGACTGGAAGTGGGTATAAAATGATTGGGTATATAAGGAGCTTCCCTGAATTGCTCAGTCATTCACAAGCAAAGATGGGAAGAGGTTCACCTCTTTGTGACCAAGTGCGTGAGAAAATAGTCGAACAATTTAAGGACAATGTTCCTCAACGTACAATTGCAAGGAATTTAGGGATTTCGTCATCTACTGTCCATAATATCAAAAGGTTCAGAGAATCTGGAGAAATCACTGCATGTAAGCGGCAAGGCCGAAAACCAACATTGAATGCCCGTGACCTTCGATCCCTCAGACGGCATTGCATCAAAAACCGATATTAATGTGTAAAGGATATCACCACATGGGCTCAGGAACAGTTCAGAAAACCAATGTCAGTAAATACAGTTTGTCACTACATCCGTAAGTGCAACTTGAAACGCTACTATGCGAAGCAAAAGCCCTTTTTCAACAACACCCAGAAACGCCGCCGGCTTCTCTGGGTGCGAGCTCATCTAAGATGGACTGATGCAAAGTGGAAAAGTGTTCTGTGGTCCGACGAGTCCACATTTCAAATTGTTTTGGGAAATTGTGGACGTCGTGTTCTCCGACGTGCACAAAGTGTGCAGGTACCAGTCTGGCCTGGCTGCAGTCGAGACCTGTCTCCCATTGAAAATGTGTGGCGCATTATGAAGCGTAAAATACGACAACGGAGACCCCGGACTGTTGAACAGCTGAAGCTGTACATCAAGCAAGAATGGGAAAGAATTCCACCTACAAAGTTTCAACAATTAGTGTCCTCAGTTCCCAAACGTTTATTGAATGTTGTTAAAAGAAAAGGTGATGTAACACAGTGGTAAACATGACCCTGTCCCAGCTTTTTTGGAACGTGTTGCAGCCATAAAATTCTAAGTTAATGATTATTTGCCAAAAACAATACAGTTTATCAGTTTGAACATTAAATATCTTGTCTTTGTAGTGTATTAAATTAAATATAGGTTGAACATGATTTGCAAATCATTTATTCTGTTTTTATTTCTGTTTAACACAACGTCCCAACTTCATTGGAATTGGGGTTGTACTCTGAAAGCAAATACAGCGCAGCTCCACCTATGGCTAGCTGATGTCATGGCTAAGGCCCGGCACACACACACACACACACAAAGACAATCGGCCTGTTTTTGTGCCGATTTTGCCCCTTCCCGACCAAGCACGTCAAACACAAGACAATCTAAGTCTTTTAAGATTATCCTATAAAATTGCCTTTAGGTCAGAAGTGTGTTAAGAGTGGATTTGTCCTAACTTCAGGGTCCGAAACAGGCCGGGCCGACAATCTTAAATAATGAACGTGTTCAATATTTACAACCAAAACTCTTCATGCGTGGGGAACGCAGACTTCTAGCAAGTCATGACGCGGTGAATTGTGACGTGGAACAGAATGTAGTCAATCAAGAAGCGCCCTGACTCAATAAAAGGAAAAGAATGTAAATACAAACAAACATGTCTTACCTATATCTTTTTTTTTTTTTTGTATAAAACAGGGTTCCCCAGACAGCTAGAAGTACTTTCAGAAGCAAGTCGTTTTTTGAGGACAACTCCATTTTACAAGACTCCAGGCCTTTTGGTATATCTGACAGCACAATGCCAAACAACACATTTCTGTCATGCTTTCAGTTCAGGCCAGACGTAGTGAATTATTTTCTGCCACCTGGCGGTACTCTTGCGTCTATTGATTACAAACAGAATGTAAAGGTTTATTAGCACCATCTTGTCGTATGATACGGTGCTGTTGACAGCTCTTTGTAGACAACGTTGACGTCCGTCATTCCCAAAGTCAATAGTGAAAGTCCGCAGGTCCAAGTGAAGCCTAACGAGATGTTTACCCATAGAACCGTAAAGCATCATCTCCCCCAATTAACACCACCACACAAATTCATAAAAGGCGTGCAGATGGAGTATGTGCTAATTGGAGGAGCAGTTTAGCAGTTAGTGGAGGACATTCTTTCAAGGCTGACTCATCTCCTTAGAGTCTGTGTGCTCAGGAGTAACAACACCCGGGATGAAAGGAAAGGGGGAGCAGTTCTCGGAAGGAATCTTCCTCTTTAGGGGCCCACGTGCCTCATTATGGATCAGCCCTTGCGACAATGGCCTGGCCTGCGTAATTGTTCTGCCTCTTGCTCGCAAAAATTAAGTCAGGACACTCGGCTTGGTTATTAAAAACATGAAAAGAAACCTGTGCGACAGGTCTGTTCCCTTTACCAATTAGGTGGAGTATAATTAATGGCGCCCTAATAACCGCACCCAGTTCACTCCCGGATGCTGCTCCCAAGTCTAATTGACGTAGAGAAGATTCTTGCTCGGGCGACTCGGTTGGCAGGGAGAGATGAGGCGGGTGTTGGGATGCGAGCGCGACAAAGGTCAGCGCTAATATACATCAAGGTGCCTCAGTGCTGCTGCTTGTTAAAATGTTAACACAGCCTGTCAACACCTTCATATGTCAAACACCTCCAAGGTCGTACAAAGCAAAAAATAGGCCTCAAAATTTCAACTGGCTGCCAGCATTTTGCATGGGACCTCAGTTTAGAGCATCAAAGGCGTGGATTTTGCTTTTTATTTGGCTTTCTTGTGTCGGATGTAGAATGGACAGCTATGAAAGCTATATATTACTCGTGCACTCACTGTAGTAGTCTCGCCACGCTGCACTATTTGCATATCCGTTGTTGACCAATACTGGCCACTCATGCCAGAGTAGCATCTGCTCCATTTGCACACGGATTGAGGAGTATCTGCAACATTTGCACAATCAACGTTGTCCCAGATTATCGCACTACTCGTCACTTTAAACTGCATACACTCCTTGAAGTCTCGGCGCCCTTTGCATAATGGTCATTGCACCGGACTATTGCAATATTAGTCATTCGAACTGCTCTAAGTGCTAGAGGACTTTTTGCACAATTGTCAAAAAAAAATAAAAAAATAACTTACGTACCGGCATTACCAGATAACTAGCAACCCTTTATTGCTCAGTGACTGTTTTTTTTTTTTTTTTTTTTTTTTTGTCAATGTCTTTATGTCTCAAAAGTGTTCTCTGTCAATTGACTGTCTGTTGTCGTACACAAATTCCTTGTGTTTTTTTGGACATACTTGGCAAATAAAGATGATTCTGATGACATTCTCCTGTAGTTCTGTGACTTACTGTTAAGGGCGTCGAATGTTGGACTTTTGACATGTCTTCGCTTTAGTTCTATGACTTACTAGTAAGGCTAGGCGATTTTGGAAAAACAATCATCACCATTATTTTGAATGATTAAGAAATTAAGATTAATAAACAATTATTCAATGATTTCTAAAGTTAGTAATTACTATTACTAAAATTAAAGTTTAAATATAACTTAAAAGAACAAGCATAAAATCAATTAATAATAAGTAAAATAATACATTAAAATAATAGGCTATCAATCAAAAACAAAAATAAATACCGGCTGTTCCTGCTGTGCACATCCTTAGCCTCTTCGCGGGAGTGTGATACACTTACATTTCAATAAAAAGAGTAGACGAAAGCAGCGAACTGTATTGCTATAATTAGTTTTTCACAGATTAGGAATAATATATGCCCGTGAGTATTGTTACATTACCTGTTTGTATATGTTACTTCAGCATGTGTGTGTTAATGTACATTACTTGAAGGTAAATCCCTCATGTGATGTCTAATGCTAATTTTTGCTAGCTGATGAATGAGTGCTAGCATTAAGATGGGAATGTTTCCAAAACAAACCGTCTTGTATTTTAACATACAATGTGTGTAATTCGGTGGTTAGCACATCTGCCTCACAGTTATGAGGACCCGGATTCAAATCCAGCCTCGCCTGTGTGGAGCTTGCATGATCTCCCCGTGCTGGCATGGGTTTTCTCTGGGTACTCCGGTTTCCTCCCACATCCCAAAAACATGGATTGTAGGTTAATTGAAGACTGCAAATTGCCCGTAGGTGTGAATGTGAGCGCGAATGGTTTATATGTGCCCTGCAATTGGCTGGCCTCTCGCCCAAGAGTCAGCTGGGATAGACTTCAGCACGCCCGCGACCCTAGTGAGGATAAGCGGTACGGAAAATGGATGGGAACACACACAAAGAGGTGGGTAAAGTAGCCAAATATTGTACTCAAGTAAGAGTACGGTTACTTGAAAGTAATGACAAGTAAAAAGTACTCCTCCTAAAAATTACTCGACTAGGAGTAAGAAAGTACTCAGTGAAAAAGCTACTGAAGAACTGAATAAATGGTAATTTATGATTTGTCTCACACTCACACACACACACACACACACAGTTCAGCAAATGAATAGTTGTTCTTTTATTCTAGTGTTTGTATGATTGTGAGAAGCCAACATTGAAATCAGTTAAATTTTGAATAATGCCCCAGCCCAATTTACTATCCTAAGTGACGTGATGAGCTGCAGTCGGGTTTGCCCGTAGGTCTGTGTGTGAGCGCCTCGGCGTGAGTTGTGGCCTACAACAGCTTCTTGCGAGTGTTCTCATTTTGTATCTGTGTTTGACCGTTTGCCCCGTTCAATAAGTAGCTGAAAGCTACAATTCAAGCTGTTACCTCGACAACTTGTCCAACATGTTGACAAGCTTCTGGGCTTCATACTCCTTCTGCTCCTCGGTCATCTCCTCCATGGGGTTGGGCATGGGCTCCTCCACATGACCGGTGATGGGGTTGATGCTGGGAGAAAAAAAAGGTTATTTTGTATTATGTACGCACCACCCACTTAATTAGGTAGACTGGCATCCAATACAAGATCTTTACTGTTGACTCTTGAGATGGACTGTTCCATTCATGCTGTGACTCAAATGGCAAACTATTGAAATAAATGACATACTGTAAAATCTTGGTTGAAAAACCTCCTGTCCTCAGCACTGAAGATGAGTCTTCCAACATGACAAAGACCAAAAACATACTGCCAGGTTAACAGGAGTGGCCTAGTCCAGACCTCAACCCAATAGAAAACCCATGGAGGGAGCTGAATCTTGAGTTCCCAAACTGGGACGATTTAAAATTTATGTAATACGAGTGGACCAAATCCCTTCTGACTGTTAGCAAACCTGTTAAACAACTACACAAAATGTCTCATTGCTGTGCTCGCCAAGGGATTCTACACAAAGTACTTATTTACAGTATGTTTTGCTTGGAGATCAAATACACTATTTCACTCAGTAAAATTAATACAATTTATTTATATAACATTGTTTTTATGCATCTTTGATATTCTGTACATTACCATGATCAACAAACAAACATGAAACTTGAATAGTGTGCCCCTGCTATTTTGCAAATGTTAGCGATCGTTTTTTTTTTTTTTTGGTCTTAACAGAAAACAGGCAAGTCCAATAGTACCACGTTGTGCCGCAATACATAGGGCAGCTACTGGAAGAGATGCAGTGTAATTTAACAGCAAGGAGGCATTGAAGGTGCCCAACTAAACTCCAATAATTGTCTTTGTTCCCACAGAGCAGAAAGAATGTAAGCCTGTAAGTATTGCTGTATTCTCTGATTGTATGCGCTGCTGCTGTGTGTGTGTTAAAGTAGTAGCTGTTTGAAGGTTTATAATTGCCACGTCGATGCTAATTTCTGTCAGACTGTCAATAGCATTTCCCATTGTTAGCATTAGGCTAACAGACTTCCATTTGATGAAATTATGTTGTTTGGTAGAACATTTTGCTCTTTAAAATACACGTTTACTTCCCTTTTGTTTATGTCATTTTAACAGTAAACTTCAACTAGGAGTAACAAATAAACAGCTTGAACAAACATGTTTTCATATATTTGGAGAACTGAGGGAGAGAGTGAAAACAGGTATTAATAAATTTAAAAACTAGAGAATTATAATAAGTTAGTGTGTTTTAAAAAGGTTAAAGTGTGTGGGAGGTGTAAAACCGAAAGAAATTACTTATTTATGAAAATCCGCGATGCAGAGTTATATGTGCTCTACAGCGCAGATAAACGGGGGTTCACTGTACTGTTAATTTCTTACGTGAGGATACTTGAAAATTCAGCACGGGTATTTCCCTCAATCACAAAGACGGCCGTACACTCACAAAGGTTTTGCAGTTTTGTATTCTTCTGTGTCCGAGTCTTCGTCTGGTGAGTACTCTGTCTCCCCTCTCCCTCCTCCCAGCAGCCCTCGCGCCATCAGGAGTCCTGCCGCGTTCCCGTAACCCGTGTACTTCAACAGGTTGTCCACTAAATAACACACACGTCATGCAAATGAATGGAGGCCAATTGGATTCATATAGTGACAAAAAAAACATGGAATTTCAGTTTCCAAATTTGACAATATTCATTAAAAAAAAAGTGGTCAAGTCACACGCATTTTCATCCAGAACTCAACAGTACCCCCCCCCCCCCCCCCCCCCCCCCCACAAAAAAAGAAAAACTAACTCAGTACCAAGGGATCTGTTAAGTAAAAAACACAACACCACTTTTACCCATGACACGAAATTGGCCGCACATCTATAATGACAAAAAAGTTTCAAGGACCCAAACCCAAACTTAAGCAGGTCGCCGAATATTTTGGCTTGATGCAGCCATTCTGCAGATGCCAAAGTTTTATGATCATTTCGAGGCAATTGGAAGATTTGACAAAATTAGCCCCCAGCATAAGTTTCACCGATCGACACGAAATTGGGTGAACACGTCTCTTGCAACAGGATGCAAAAAAAAAAAAAAAAAAAGTATCAAGGACAATATTGAACAGGAAGTCGGCCATTTTGAGCAAAATTCCAGGACTCATATTTCTACTAGGGATTTTGCCCAAATGAGCCCCAATTGGAAGCAGGTCTACTAGACAGATGGGCAACACAGATGTTTCCTCTAATGAACTGACAAGAGCTCGCCCTCCCTCCTTACCACTCTCTTTACACAAGACGAAGAGAAACTCTGCAGCCGCCTGCTTGACGGCCATTTCCACGTGCGTCATCAGGCGCACCAGTTTGTTCCTGGTGGTGGTTCCCACCTCTGGCCTGATCTTCACATCTGTGAGTGGAGGAAGCACCTATAGTGGACAAATGAGATTTAAAATAAATAAATAAAATATTTAATTAAAAAATTCAAGCATTTGATGATGAAGTAATTTCTTGGGGGTGGAGGTCAGTGAGCAGTACCTGAGCTTTGATATATCTGCGGATCTCTCTGTGGTGTCTGGACCCTTCAGTCAGCAGGCTGAGCACAGGAGTAAGACCCTCTTTGTAGTTGGCGCCCTGACACACACACACACACGCACACACACACAAAGTACATGTTGGGAGCGCTAAAAGCATCTCAATCAACACCTGATATTAGAAAAGTAGAACGACTACTGTGGCACCTCAACTTACGAGTTTGATTCCTTTGGTGACCCAGCTCGTAACTCAATTTACACATACGTCAAATCAATTTCCCCATTGAAATGTCATTAATCTGTTCCAGTCTCCCCAAAACACATTTTTTTATGTGTTAAGAGAAGGTTGATAGATGTAGTGAGGGAAGACATGATGCCAGTTGGCGTGACTGGAAGAAGTAGAAGACAGGCTTTTATGGAAAAACAGGACAAGCCCAAAGGAAGAAGAAGAGACACTGTTTGTATAGTATACAAATGCATTGTATACAAACATAATATAATAGATGAGAATGTAAATAAATTAAAAAAAAAGTGTAATTATTGTTTGTACTGCGGTATTTGTGTATTGGATGTGTGGCTTTAAGGGGCGTGGCCTATTGAGTGCCATCAGGATCTGTAGTCAGGTTGGCCAGTTTAGTCTGTGTGCGAGCATCTGGGTGTAACGTGGCCAATTTTGTATTTGTGTGTTGAATTGTTCAATAAAAGTCTGAAAGATGACTGTGGCTCTCCTTTCCCACATGCGAGGGCATTATAGTCGCTTCATTTTTTCCCACTTTATTTGAGCGGCGGCGTAGCCAAAGCCAAGCAACTGATGAAAAAACTTGAAGAATGGCAGCAAATAGTAGAGCGCAAGCCTCCACAACAAGCCCTCCCTATTATTATATAACCGTAGAGTTATATTACATCGGAACAGTCATGATGCCCTATTGCTTAACAGATCTGCCTCACAGTCGAGAGATCCTGCATTCCAATCTGGGATCTGGCGGCGTTTCCATGTACACCTCGTGCTTTTTTCAGTTTTCTCCGGGTACTCCGGCTTCCTCATACATTCCAAAAACATGCATAAATAAATTGTCCATAGGTTTGAATGGGAGTGTGAATGTTTGTTTATATGTTCCTTGTGATGGATTGGCGAACAGTCCAGGGTGTTATTCATGATTGACCATCACTTTCAACAGTCATTAGCAGTAGCGCGTGTGTAGCTAATGTGTTCTGCAGTTAAGGATGAACTTTTACCTTGTCGATCCGTTTCTCCATGAAGTCCAGTAACACCTGTATGGCGTCCATGTTTTTGCCGCCATATTCTTCCACGCCTCCCCGTACGGGCAAGTCGATTAAAACGTCCAGGCAGGACACGGGCAGGTTGTTCAACAGATTGACAGCATGGCTGTGGTTTGCACAGAGAATACGATACCACTTCAGCACAGATTTTTGGGAGGAAAGGGAGGCTAGTAAGGTCACAGGTGTACCAGTACACCAAAAAACCCCAAAGCGTTGTCTGCATTTCAATACAGCGTACCCACATTCATCCCATACATCCATTTTCTGTACCGCCTATTCTCACTAGGGTCGCGGGCATGCTGGAGCCTATCCCAGCTATCTTCAGGCGAGAGGCGGGGTACACCCTGAACTGGTTGCCAGCCAATCGCAGGGCACATAAACAAACAACCATTCGCACTCACATTCACACCTACGGGCAATTTAGAGTCTTCCCATTTATCCTGTTCACCACAATAAAAATGAGAGGAAGAAGAGTTTGCAAAGGCAACATAGTTTGCAGTTAGTCTAGCTTCTTCAATTTCTTCTTTTTTGTAGTTTCTGGCAGTCTGGCTGCCCTGTGGCACCATGTTGCCTCTCACTGACCAGTCTTGGTCCTACAACAGACATAGTTTTGTGTGTACTGTACTGTGCGGGTTATATCGAGTGCAACACACTGTAAGAGAAGAACAAACAAGCTGATGTTTTCCTAGTCATGTGTGTGTGGTGTAGCTCACATTTTACAAATCGATTGTGATGTGTGCATCCCCAATTAAGTTGGTGGCAGTGTTTTTCTGTTTGCGGCATCTGAGGGCTAAAGACATGAGCTTATTGTGCAGTCGCTTCCTGAGCAGCCAATAAGCTCTGAAAGCTGAGATCAGCAGAGGGGTTTATGACATCACTTTGTAGAATAGATCAGAGCAGTTAAAAAAAAACACATCCCTTCAGAGCAAGTTCCTCCAAACTGAAGCACAATTCTGGGGCGGGGGGTAAAAAAAAAAAAAAAAAAAAAAAAAAAGGGATCCCACAGAATGTTTCCCTCAAAACTTGCGACATATGTTAACCTCAAGCAAGTACCACCCAGTTGTTGACTGTCACAGGCCGCCAGCAAGGCCTTTTCTACTGACTCCACCCCATCAAGAAGCCCAACTAAATTCTAATATTTGTTCCATGAAACTGTATCAATTTATTCCTAACAGTCTATTGTCTTCATTTTGTAGCATTTCTCTCTGCTGCACTTCTTTCTAGCAATGCACCGAATTTACGATTCTGAACTTCTGCAGGTGATGTGGCACAGTTGTGTGTTGTTATTTTGGATTTTGTATAGTACTGATGGTTTCTATTATTCTGATCCAATGGTTGTGCTACGAAGAGGTGGATTAAGTCAGATAAGGCCCCACTGAAGGCCCAGGTACCCAATGGATTAACTGCCACTGGTATCACATAATCCCAGCCTGTTTGCTGGGTGCATTGTAAGGTGCTAAAGTGACAGCAGGGGATTTTTGCTGCCTACCTGAACAAAAGTGAGTCTTTCAACACCTTTTTGCCCTACCTATTAACCTATTTCATGATGCAACATGGGCGCTAAAGCAATAATGAATGTATAAGAAGCTGTAGAGTTCCCCACCTGTGTGCTTCCTCCGTTTTCTCCTCTGTCTCGGTCCTTAACATCAGCACATGGCGCAGGATGGCCGCGATGACTCTGTACTGGTGGTCGTCCTCCTTAAAACCACATGAATTTCAAAACAGAATGCTGGTCAAACAATTATTTTCAATGTGTGGTGGCACAAATAATTATTAATCTATTCGCCTGTGGCTATTTACTAAATACCAATGAACTCAAAATATGATACACAGAACTTACACATCTATCTGTCCTGGCTGCTCAGTATAATATGTTAATAATAATGAAGAAGAAGAGCAGAATGTAATTGATTAGCTGCGTTTAGTCTTCTATATGAGAGACTCCCCCCTCGTGTATTTCCCGATGTCATCACAGTATCAGTGCACAATTCGGATATGGAGCAATAGGCAGGGTACACCCTGGACTGGTCACCATCCAATCACAGAGCACTTACAGACGAACCACCATTCACACTCACACCTATGGACAATTTAAGAGTCTTCAATTAACCTGTTTTTGGGATGTGGGAGGACGTCGCAGTACCTGGAAAAAACAAAAAACAAACACGCAAGCACGGGGAGAACATGCAAACACCATACGGGAAGGCCAAACCTTCATATTAACCAACATATTTGGTGTAATTTTGTTTTCTAATTATTTCACTGCAGTCTGCCTTTTACCTGATATGCCTCACACAACATTGAAAACTAAAAAGGTAATAGCGCCTTGCAGTCTGTTTCCCCCAAACTGTAGAATGCACTTTTTTAACAGAGCTGCCTCTCTCTCCAGTGATCATTTTTAAACAGTTCAAAACACATTTGCTTGGAAAGGCATTGTAGTAAAACGAGATTATCTTTTTAATTGTTTATTTTTATCTAATTTCTAATTGGTTCTTGTACCAATTGTAAAATGTTATGATTCTGTGTTTTATATACAGTGTAAAGTACTCAGACCCCCTTAAATGTTTCACTCTTTGTTATATTGCAGCCATTTGCTAAAATCATCCATCCATTTTCTGAGCCGCTTCTCCTCACTAGGGTCGCCGGCGTGCTGGAGCCTATCCCAGCTATCTTCGGGCGATAGGTGGGGTACACCCTGAACTGGTTACCAGCCAATCGCAGGGCACATATAAATAAACAACCATTCGCACTCACATTCACACCTACGGGTAACTACAGTTTTCAATTAACCTACCATGCATGTTTATGGGATGCGGGAGGAAACCGGAGTACCCGGAGAAAACCCACGCAGGCACTGGGAGAACATGCAAACTCCACAAAGCCGGTGTCGGGATTTGAACCCCGGTCCTCAGAACTGGGAGGTAGATGTGATAACCAGTCGTCCACCGTTCTGCCTTGCTAAAATCATTTAAGTTCATTTTTTTCCCTCATTAAATGTACACACAGCACCCCATATGGACAGAAAAAAAACGGAATTTTTGAAATGTTTGCAGATTTATTAAAAAAGAAAAACTGAAATATCACACAGCCATAAATATTCAGACCCTTTGCTCAGTATTTAGTAGAAGCACCCTTTTGAGCGAATACAGCCATGAGTATTTTTGGGAATTTTTTTTCACACCAGGCTTTGAAATGGTCAGCACCCGAGTTAAATATATAAGTGTCACATGAAGGGGTCTGAATAAAAATTTAAGAGTTTCTTAATACTTTCCGTACCCACTGTATGCTACTCACAAAAAGGATATTGTGCTAACAGGTGAAATTTCAGGATTAATCTAAAATACACTATAACCTTTACAATTTACTTTCCAACTTGACCTTCTCTAAACTTAAATGCACGTCCAACTGTTTGATATAGTTTTTT
Source organism: Phyllopteryx taeniolatus (assembly GCF_024500385.1). Taxonomy (NCBI): domain Eukaryota; kingdom Metazoa; phylum Chordata; class Actinopteri; order Syngnathiformes; family Syngnathidae; genus Phyllopteryx; species Phyllopteryx taeniolatus. The sequence continues at coordinate 26,761,410 of NC_084506.1, read as the reverse complement.
TTGCGGTTTTTCAATAACGAGCGAATGGCAAAATTCATATTTTTTTCCCCACTTCTTTTTATTTCCAGGGAGAGCCACTTGGATGCCTTTTGTGTGATTCGTCCAGTTATTTGAGGTTCATACTAAAATTTCACCCAAAAGCTGAATATCTTTTTTGTGCATATAAAATACAGAAGTGTATTTTAACCATGTGAAGCACCTTGTGAGTACTCTGTGGACAATTCAATGTACTTACTAATAAGGACAAGCACTATGGAAAATGGATGGGTGGACAACACAGCACTCTCACCTTGCCACCGACATTGCACACAGTGAGGTTGAAGAGAGCTTTGAGAGCTTCCATTGCTCTCTCATTTTCCTCTGCAGGCAGGGGCAGGGCCTGGGGGTCCGGCAGGGCGGCCTCGTAGGTGCCAGCCCACCTCACGTCCAGGGTGTGCTCCAGCACCTCGGCCAGGCGCTTCACCACCTGCTTTTCTCTCCTCAGCTCCCCCCGCAGATCCGAGCGCAGCGCCGACAGCAGGAAGAGGAGGCGCAGCGTGAACAGGCCCACCTCGTGGTGCCACGCGGCGGCCGCGTGCAGGCTAGCGCACAGGCCGTGTGCCAGTTTCACATCCACGCTCACCTGCTGAGCCGCCGCGCTGTTGTACACCACGTTGCACAAGCACTTCAGGGCCTCCACCACCACTACTCTCTCCTCCTCGGCCACCGGCGCGCTTGGCTGCGGGGGCTCCTGGCCGTCGCCCGCTGTCTCCCCTGTGCCCAAACGGGCCATCTTGGCCAGAGTTAGCATGCCGTCCCGGGTGGCGACTGGTGTCAGGACGCACTTGTCCCGGGAGAGGATGCGGAGGGTCTCCAGACACGTCTTCTGACAGCTGGGCTGCACGTGCATCCCGAGCACTATCAGAACACTCTGGCACAGCTTCTGAAATGGCAAGACTCATAGTAGTGATGTGAAATTAGACCACAGATGACAAACTCAAGTTTTTTTTTTTTTTTAATGTCTTGTTCTGCTACTTGGTCATGCAGTATGGTGGATCTGTATGCAATTTTTACCGGAACAGTTTTGGGAGTTTGATATACATTGGTACCTTGAAAACCAAGTGCTCCAACTTCTGAGCCTTTTAATTGGAAGCCATAGACGGTTGGACATTTTGATTTGTGATGTAGAAACAAAATCAAACAAAAAAAAATTGGGGGGGGCCAGCAAGCTACAATGCTGCTCGAAAAAAAAAAAATAATCATCTGCATCACAGTTCTTATGGATTTGACTCTACGCTCTGGATAGTGATGTTTGCAGTATCTCTTTGTGCTTGTGTGGGTTTTCTCTGGCTAGCTCCCACATTCCAAAAACATGCATGTTAGGTTATTTATGAGCGTGAACGATTGTTTGTCTATATGATGACTAACGAACAGTCCATGATGTAGTGCGCCTCTTGCCCAAAGTCAGCAAAGGTTTACTGAGGACTCTAAATTGTGTACAAGTCTGAATACGAGAGTGTGCATAAATTCTTGTTTGCCTATTTGTTGTCCTGCGATTAACTGGCGAGGCAATCTCTCCCAAAGTCAGCTGGCATGTTGGCCTCACCCGTTAGCCTAATAAGGGCAAGCACTTGAAAGATGAATGGAATACAATGATGGCGTTTGCTTACACTGCGCAGCGTTTCCTCCTTTGGGTCGAAAGTGAAGGTGTGGCTGTTCTAAAAAGGAGAAAAGCTTATTGTAGACAATATGCATACCAACTGCACGATACAAGTAAACCATTCAACGTTGCTTAATAACTCTATACACAACTACGTTGTTTACTATAATGACTGTGTGTACAGTATTTACACCAGGTTTGAAGCACATGTAAAGGTCCCTTTTACGTTTTATTAGTGTCGGACCAAAACTAGAATGTAACAAATGAGCATTAAAGATCACACGGCTCGACTTTTGTCTTTAGGAGGCTTAATCAGGTTGACTTGCTTACTTAAAAAGCAATCCGCTCAATTAGCTAGGATGCTAGCTTACGCTCGAGCTACGTTAAAAAAAAATTTTTTTAAAAAAGAACCAGCACAACTCACCTCTCGATTAAACACCTTGAGAAGCTCCTCAATGTCCACCTCGTTAGAACTTTCGAGCTGCGACAACACGTTGTTTAAGTCCATGTTGGCTGTCAGAGGAAAAACAACACTCTTTGTGCGTTTTTAAACTGGCTAGCTAGCTAGCTGTCAGGCTAGCTTGGTGCGTTTAGGTGTCGGTTCGTCGATGCGGAAACCCCAGAACTATTTGCGTCTTCTGATTCTCGCGGTGTGTTCATAGACCGAAAATCTCGATAATTCAATACATGTTACGGAATGGAGTATCGCACGCAAATAGTCAAATATATAATCATAACTGTGCAGGAAATTAAAACCATCCACACGTCTGTTTTATTTGAGAATAATACATTTAATTGGTAGAACACTTCATTTAAAAGAAAATCTCAAAGTGAGATAAACCATAGTAAAATAATAAATACTTTAAAATACATTTCAGAAAACTCAAGCATAAATAGCATTATTGCCTAAATCGTTTTTAACTTAATGTTACAATATCAATAAAATACCAATGTGAATGCTAAAAAAAGTGTTTTTAAAAAAAAAAAAAATTCTTAATTACTTTTTTACTATGTATTGCGCTTGTGTTTTAAGTTTGATCTTAGGTACAGCACAGCTGCAATGCTCTCGAAGTGAGTTGAGATGAGTTGTTTCGAAAATCTATGACTATGACATAAGGCTAACAACGACATATATAAATATATCGCTTTCTCTCCCTCTCCCTCTCTCTCGCTCTCTCTCTCTCACACACACACACACACACGCACACGCTCACAACCAATATTTCCCAACCTTGATTGAGTCAAGGAACCCATTTTACATTTGAAAAATCTAATGATACACAACCAAACAAAAATGTCACGAGAAGTACTGATGTAATGATCTCATCTCAATTGACTGAGAAATGGATTCAGTGTGAAATCTGGGCCTTTTTAATCTAACACTAATCTGATGTACTCGGAGAAAGCCATGATTTATTCCATTGTATCAATGGCAACAGGTGAATACAGATTTATTGTACCTTCTGTCATATAATGGAAGAGCATTTGATTGTTGTGCCTGTCACTATATGTCGCTAACATAGATACAGTACTTGAAGACTAGGTTTTCCATAGGTGTGATTGTGAGTGTGAATGTTTGACCTGCGATTGGCCGGCGACCAGTCCAGTGTGTGTACCCACTTTCTCTCACTCCAAATCATCTGGGATAGGCTCCAGATCACACGTGACCCCAATAAGGACAAACACAATAGGAAATGTATATATTGATAAATAGTAGTAAAATCATGCCCTGCGATTGGCTGGCAACCAGTTCAGGGTGTACCCCGCCTCCTGCCCGATGATAGCTGGGATAGGCTCCAGCACGCCCGTGACCCTAGTGAGGAGAAGCGGCTCAGAAAATGGATGGATGGATGGATAGTAGTAAAATCATATCAAACACTGAGTCTTCAAGACATAGAGACCTTGTTCATTCAAGTGTAAATTGGAAATCAGGATTCAAGTGTGCTTTATTACACGTGTCGCATTGTGCACGAACCACCTTATCGCTGTAACAGAGGATATTGATATTGACACTCAGGGTCAGGTGATGAAATCAATGCAGGGTGGGCCTTCTTTTATATTGCTGCATTCAAAGCCTCAGATTTCAGAGGGCCGGGCACGCATGACACAGAGGATCAATGTTCCAATAAATACAAACCTCACCAGGGGGTCAGAGGTTGAAAGGTTGTGGGACTGAGGTGCAGTGACCCAAACTCAGTAGGAAATTCTTTCTCTAGAAAAGGCATTGTTTTGTGCAGCATGGCCCAAACCCCCCAGCTGTTTGGTAACTTGGGGTGCACGTCGAAAACTGCGGAAGAAGGTCACTTCGTGTTTTATGACATTAAGATCTTCAGTCTCCGAGTGAGATGGGACATTTACAGAAAATAGCTGTGAAGAAAACGTTACCTTCAGCAAAACCTTTATTGACTGTACAGATAACCCTGTAGTGTAAAAGCTTAAAGATAACGCTGTAGTGTAAAAGCTTAACTGCTATATGGTGAGACTGAATAAAACAAATGTAATTTTAAAACAAATCATCCTTTTACCTAGTTGAAATGTATTTTCTAATTAATAAATAGAAAAAAAATGCAATTATATAAAATGTGCTTTTAAATCTATATTGATAGATTTGTTTAAATAATAAATAAAAACGATATTGTACTCTTAAATGAAACAACTTTTTAAAAATGGACTTGATATTTTTATTAGCGCTATAGAATAAAACATTAAAATAACTCAATATTTAATTTATTTGTAATTTTTTTTATAAACTACTAACAATTTAACTAGATTGAATTTACAATGACTATTTATAGTAATATATATTTATTAGAAAATATTAAAAAATGAAGAAAATACATTATTTTTTACTAGACTTTACACTGATTCTATCGGCCTGATTGGTATCGGCCGATAATTATCATTTTATGCTGATCGGCTTTAATGTCATAATTCGCCGATCCGACCAATGACGTCATTGATCACAGTATATTTAAATCCGAAAGCTAGTTTATTTTTAGCCTTGTCGCGTGTCTTTTGATGTAGTGCTGTAAATATCTGACGGCCAATAAAGTTATTTGAAAAAAAAATAATGTCAGACTACTGCGATAAAATCTTATATTCCGATACCACCGCATCCCGTTATTTACGATCATTGGGCTTTATCTTGTCAACTCAAATGTGACCGGATACATTCGTTACCGTGGCGACGAAAACAAGAGTGGAGCGAACCGGCTCGACTGTATTATAAGGACAAAATGGGGAAAAACGTGTGTTGGTGGTCACCGGTGCTCAGGACAGGAGAGGACGTTCGCTTAAGGATTGCTTGAGGTATGTTCACGTACTTTTAATACGATACAGCTCGCAAGAAGGCAACAAAACGTTATGTAGCCTAGCAGGCTAGTGCTAGCGCTAACGGTTGTACGTAAACATTCAAGCCACCGTTCTGTCGAATCATGCTCTAAAGCTTCGGTGTGGGTGAAGTAATTTAACTAAAAATAAAGTCATTTAATTACAGTAAGTTAGCACCCATTATTTCTGTCATGTAATGTTGATTTTACCTGACTGATTAGAATACACGATCTGACCAGAGCAGTGATTTCCAACCTTTATGGAGCCAATGAACATCTTTTACAATTGAAAAATCTCACGACACACCAACAAAAATGTCACAATAAGTGGATACGTTAATTACTGTATTTACTTCCTGCCGTGGCGGCACGGTGAGCGACTGGTTAGAGCGTCTGCCTTGCAGTTCTGAGGACCGGGGTTCAAATCCCAGCCCCGCCTGTGTGGAGTTTGCATGTTCTCCCCGTGCCTGCGTGGGTTTTCTCCGGGCACTCCGGTTTCCTCCCACATCCCAAAAACATGCATGCTAGGTTAATTGACAACTCTAAATTGCCCGTAGGTGTGAATGTGAGTGCAAATGGTTGTTTGTTTATGTGTGCCCTGCGATTGGCTGGCAACCAGTACAGGGTGTAGCCCGCCTCCTGCCCGATGATAGCTGGGATAGGCTCCAGCACGCCCGCGGCCCTAGTGAGGAGAAGCACCTCAGAAAATGGATGGATGGACTTCTTACCATCTAATAGAAGACCATTCATTTGTTCTGTCTGTCACTATGCATCACTGGCATAAATAGATGAACAAAGATACATTATTTATTGTAAATATAATTTTTTGAGCAATTAAGTACTCGAGTATATACAGTAAATGAACAGGTCATTTAAATAGACACATTCCTCCATCTTGTGATCGGATCGGTGATCGGTTATCGTTTTTTTAAACTTGCTGATTAGCCCCCAAAATCCTGATCATGTAAAGCCTAATTGTTCCTTTATTTATATTAGAAAGAAGTCATGGTGTAGTGGTGCCTTCGCCTGACTGTGGTGCAGGCAGCATGGTTCAGTTCCCACTCAGTGACAGTGTGAATGTGATTTCGAGAGGTTGTCAGTGTCAATATGTGCCTGGCGACTGACTGGCGACCAGTCCGCCTTTCACCTGAAGTAAACTGGGATAGGCTCTGGCACCACGCGACCCTGAACAGGATAAGCAGTATTGAGAATGGAGGGCATATTTGTAATATAAAAATGTAATAAAATCTACAATTATTCATAATTTAGAATTATAAAATAAAACATTTTTTCAACTCGTATTCTTATACAACTTTTTTTTTATATTTTATTAAATAGAATAACAAATGCAAACTACTCACAATATATATAAAAATCATAAAACTATTATTTTAACTAGTTTATATTAGAATAAATAATAGAAATAAAAATGATTCACTTTAATTGTATATAATTCACTCAAATATGTAACTATTCTTTTTTAAAAGAGTGAAATAAATCTTCCATCTTTCTGTAGTGGCATCACAAACATTTAAATTGATTTCTCTTATTGAGGATAAGCGGTATGGAAAATGGATGGATGGATGATTAAATACCAATAAAAATGAGGCAAAAGTGAGTCAGCAGTTTTACATAATGAAATTCTTTATGTGGCAACATTCTCCCTTTCAACTGCGATCCTCCAGCATTCACCACAGATGCTTTTCCAGTGCTTGCATTGAACAATGTTACTGTACACTTAGATAATTTCTGTTTTTCTTTTTCTTTTGTTTACTTTAATAAATACCCATAGGGTAATAGGTCCTCTGTAGCATTTGAGTGCATTATAAAAACACACAACCCAAGGTTAATGTACTAATTGTCTTACAAAACAGAACATCCGATAACCATAGAAAGCAAACGATACACCATGTTACATAGTTACAGAAAATACATAGTATAGATATAGAATTTATCACACAAAAGAAGCCACAAAATACACACGTTTTTTTAGCCTCTGGCGTGAATCCTAGGATGTCGCTTTCTATGTTGTTTTGGGCTCTTTTTTTGGTGAAGGTTAAGGCAGTGCTGCAGCACATCCACTTGACATCTTAGCGTGGACCCCTCACATAATTTCAGGCATTGCGGGCTAACTGGCAGAGGCGTACATTCCTGAAAACAAAGGCACAGCTTGGTGGCAGCGTTGTATGATTTTGCTGCGGGTTTTTTTTTGTGTTATTATTATTAATGATAATAATGTACAACGCCATGACAAAGTATTTGCTCTCTTCCTGATTTCTACAAAATGTATATTTATCACACTTAAATATTTTGGATCATCAAACCTATTTTAATATCACACAGACAGCTGTAGCTAATAACAAAATGCAGTTTCTAAATCATGATTGAATTTATTAAGAGGAAAAAAAAATCTTAACCTGGCCCTATGTGAAAAAGAGAAGAATGTGAGTATTGTATGGTGTTTGAAAGTGTTGCTGTCCATGTGTTTAAAGTAGCAGTCAATTGAACGTTTATAAATACCATAACATATATGCTAATTTCTGTTGGCATTTTGTTTCAAATGTTGGATGGACTTTGGTTAGATGAAATTACAGTATATGGTTTGGTTGAACGTTTGGGTGTTTAAATATACGATTAATTCTTGCTTTATGTGTCAGTTTTACAATAAACACACTGCTTCATTTTGCTGCAAGCATGAGCGAAAACAGATGCTAAGTAATACTTTAATACTTTGTGTGTTTTAATGTTTAAATGTGTTTAAAACTTGTGGGAGGGGTAAAAAAAAACCTTTTTTTTTTAAATAAAAATAATGCTCTCTTTATATCACAAAAATTGTGAAATATTAAAATTGGCTTAATGATCTGAAACATTTAAGTGTAATGAATAAATATACCAAAAAAACAAACAAAACAAAAAATCGGGAAGGGGGCAAATACTTTTTCAAGACACTGTACATGATTTCACAGATTTCTACCAATGGACGGACAAGCAGGAATTGTATAAAAGCCGCTGCACCAGTCCCACACATGATTGATATTTTGTCCTGTCAGTGTCCTCACACCTTGACTGACCGATGGATGCCCTTTACAGTTCAAAGTGTTCACAAAGGCTACTTGGCCCAGCCGGTGGCGGCGGCCTCCCCGTTGATGTAGGCGAAGCCGGGGAAATGCTGTGAGTGCTCGTACTCCGAGTTCCTGCGAGGGACCAGAGGCGAGTAAACGTCCCCCGAAGCGGCGTAGCGGGACGAATGCATAGGCGGGCTACCGTAGCAGCCATTAACCGAGGACATATCTGGCCAGCGGGGGGTCACGGGTGCAGGGTGCAGTCGGGGAGTGCTGCTCATCAGACACGGATCCATGCGGGACATCTGACCGTTGAACTGGTACTGTGGGAGCAAGGAAGAGAGACATTATAATGAAGAGCTGTAACTCTACTTCAGTGGTGACTTGATTAAGTGCCCCAACCGAACAACCTAACTCCAGCTCATGATGTCACTCTGTAGGTCACGTCCCTTCAAGGCACATAATCCAACACGCAAATACTAAAGTTTATTCAGTATTTACATTTTAGAGAACCCATTTATTTATTCACATTCTATTGTATTATGTTTTATTATGCTTTTATACAATAAAGGAGAAATCTTCATTGAAAACAAAAAAACGTGGTGCTTTTTCGGGGTCGAAACAGATTAATGGTATTTCAATTGATTTGATATACGAGTACGTTGAGCTCCGTCCTGGAACAAATTAAACGCGTAAGTCAAGGTGTCACTGCATATGCAAATATTATTTTATGCAAATAACAGTGAAGTAGAAAAATAAGAAAATAATATGTATTTGGATTATGAAGGGGAAAAAACTCAGGTGTCAAAAAATATGAATACAATTTTGTGTAAGAAGAAAAAAAAATCAACAATTTAGTTTATTAAATTTTGAGAATTAATTACATTAATTTAATTAATTTAAACATTAATATTTTTTAGAATTAATGTTGGACACAAATGTACATAAATAGAATTTACTTGGGTTCAATTAATCCATTACTTAAAAATAATAGCAAATTAGCAATAAGTATCTGAGGTAAGCTTACCTTAGCTTAAAACAGGGGACAACCAGGCTCTGTTTATTTAGAAATAATAGCAAACAGCCTAGCCTGGTATAAAATAGGGCAAAACCAGGCTCAGCTCCTTTCAGAATAATAGCAATTTAGCAAACCGTAGCCTAGCCTACTTTAGCAGCCTACAACAGAGAAACGCTGAGATTCTTTAAAAATAATACCAACTTAGCAAAACAGCGCTTAGCCCTCTCTAGCTTGATTTAAAATGGGTCAAAACCATACCCAGTTTCCTAAAAAAGCTGGGTATGAGAACCCGTACTAGAGAACCCGTACTAGATAGCCTAGCCAACTTAGCCAAGCCTAAAACATGAAGACACCAGGCTTAGTTCCTTTAAGAATAATATCAATTTAGCAAAACATAGTCTAGCCTAGTCTAAAACTGAATAAATTCAGGCTGTTCCTTTAAAAATAATAGCAACGTTGCAAAACATAGCCCAGCCTAGCTTGGTCTGGCCTAAACTTGAGTGAAATCAACCTTAGTGCCTTAAAAGAAATAAAAGCAACTTTGCAAAACATAGCCTAGCCTAGCCTAGCCAAACATAGTTTAGCTTAGCCTTAAAAAGGAAGAAACCTTGGTTTCTTGTACTCTAGATTGATTAAAATGTAACATGTAACATGTTATTTAGATGATAATTTTTGTGTTCAACATGTGTGGCTGTTGCATTAATATGACGTAACTCTATATTTCAGATTTTGGTCCAGAAGTCATTTCCTGAGGTATAAAGACAAATCAAGCAAATTTGTGAAATAAAACAGCAATTGAAAATAGGGATTCTTCCTGTGTTGCTATGGGGACAGATGCCAAACAGCATAGATCGTATGAGTATGCTGACTACCACATTTCAGACATTCGACAAAGTCCAACCTCTCCCAGGGACAAAGAAGCCACTTTGTGCCCGATTTAAGCCCAAAAGCGTCTTAATAAAGAGGAAGTACGTGTTCACGTTAACATATAAACACCACAGTCGGCTCCATTATGAGCAGTCGCCGCACGGAAAAAAACAGTCAGAGCGGGGGAGTCAAAGGGCAGAGTGGGGGGCCTCCCAGCTGAAAAGAGAGCATTGAATAACAATATTTTAGTAATACATGCATGACGATAGAACATTGACAGCTGCTTCCGCTGTTTGGAGACCAGGATTGTGAGACTTTGAGGAAGGCCCTGCTGGAAAATTAGAAAAAATTAGCCCCCCCCCCCCCCCCCCATACCAGCTCCACCGATCGACACGAACTTGGCTGAACATGTCTATCATAACAGGATGCACAAAAAAAGTCTCTAGCACCCATACCAGAAATTGAACCAGGGAGTCATATGTGTTCAACGCTGCTTGCAGCTGTGATTTATTCTTTCAACAAATGAATCATCTTTTAATCTGAGCATGAGACTGACCTGTGCAGATGAGCGGTGGTAGGCGGAGTAGTGGAGCGGTGCTGGGATAGCGGCGTCGTGGGCGAGGCCTGGGTACTGGCTCTGGATGGCATGAGGATGCTGGTTGGCGTAGCTGCCGTAGTTGTAGCTGCCGGTATATCTGAAAACGCAGAAATACATTTCCAACAGAGTTACAGAAATATGTACGTAAAAAAAAAAGGTTGGTGTAGAGAATTACTGTATAGTGCCCTACAGAGTGAGGCAACATTTTGTTGTGCTGTTCGAATGTGCAGTGAGTATAGGTTATAGCACCATCAAAATATCCCACAACGCAACTTATCCCCAGTGGGCCGATGGGCTGGCCTTGCCACAAGACGAAGAAGCAAATGAAACAGAAAGGGGGGGGGGGGGGGGCAGAGGTTGCGTACAGCTGCCCAGTCATCTGAGTAAGAAAAAAACATTTCCGCGACTTGAAAGCAGACACACGTTGGGTTTCATCGTGGTCTCAAAACCAATCAGAGATAGTGAAGAGCGGGGACCCTCCGTCTGATTGGCTGTGTACGTGTCTGTGTGGGCGTGCCTGTGTATGAAATGCGAAGTTTTCTGACGGCGAGCCGGCAGCTGCAGTTACAGAAAATTGAGTGGCATAAATGGAATTAGTTCCAAAGCCTAACGCCACAGCGACGATGTGGGAACATTTTGGATTCAAGCCAGATGAACGCGGCCATCCCGCTAACACCAACGAGCTGGTGTTCCTTGGGTCAACTAATCAGCTCCCTCCAGCCACTTGTGTCTTGTCCAGGTGTGCCTCGTTGTCTTGTGACTTTGTATTTAGTTCCTGCCTTCATTCAGTCTGTGTCAGTTCATTCAAGCCAAGCTTCCCTGTGGTCTGTAATGGTGAGTGTTTTGTTTCCCCATTTGTTTCTTTGAACATTGTTTTTTGGACTTTAATTTAGTGTTTGCTTCTATAACAGACTGTACCTTTTTTGCCTTTTTTTTTTTTGGAACAAAAGTATATCCTGCACCTCCCTGCATTTGGGTCCACTTTTTTCACCATCACTGCAAAACCCTGACAGAATGAATCGACCAAAAGAAATGGACCCGGCAGAACCAGAGGTGTTACACAGTGCTATTTTCCACCGTGGTGAACTGCTTGGCCAGCACAGTCAGGCTGAAGAGTTAAAAGACACAATTCAGAACTTTTCATCTATCGGTATTATGGACGTCCTGGCGACACAGGTGGACAAATTTGTTTCCAGTTTGCCTTTATGTCCAACTCAAACCCAGCTCCAGCGGCATAGTCTTTTTTTTTTTGTTGTTGTTGAAAATAAGTCATTTTATTGTACATCCTACAATCCTGGCTCCCACCTGGCTTCCTTGCATTTAGGTCCACTTTTCCACCATCACAAAACCTTGACAGAATGTCTATTGATATTAAAATATGTGCCTCCAAAAGAACATCATTGTTTTTATGCGTTGGGGAAAAAAAGCACTATTATATAAAAACATTATAAAAAGTATGCAATGAAATAAAATGGTTTTATCAAGTGTAATTAGTGTGTGTCTGGGTGTGAGTTGTGGCCTACAGCAGTTCCATGTGTGTGCTCTCATTTTGTATTTGTGTGTTTCACTGTTTAGGTTCTGTTTAATATACGGCTGAAAGTATATTGCCAACTTTAGGTCTTCTTGCCCACATGCGAGGGAATTCCATGACCGTTTCCTTTCACTTCACTCAAACAGCACCATATCTCAAAGTCCCTTTTAACTAAAATGTTGGCTCACAACACCCCCCCCTCACCAAAAAAAAAAAAAGTCTTGTTTGTCAAGGTGCCACTATATATTGAATAGGGAATGAGTGAATGTTTTCGAATATTCCGAAAATGTGTAATTACCCATGCTCCTCTCTGTGGGCGTAGACGGGCAGCCGATGGGCAGAGGAGGGTGGCGGTGGTGTCGTGCCAGCGGCGCCGCTCCCGCTCCTCATGCAGGACAGCTGCTGGCCGGCGTCAGGTGCGGAACCTCCTGCTGTTGTCACTGTGTATGTAAGGGACCACGTATATGACTGAACGGCGCCTGCCAGACACATACACAGAGGTGGCAAAAGTACTCACACTCTGTACTTTAAGTAGAAGTACAGAAACTTGTGTTAAAAAAAAATTACTAGTAAAAGTCTGATTCAACTCCTTACTCCTCCTCTATTTAAGTAAAAGTAAAAAAGTACATACTCTGAAATGTATATAAGTACAAAAGTGTTTTTTTTCTTCTGTTAATTATATACAATATCTGTTTTGATAACTTGGCACAACGGGAGGAAAAAAAACATATGGCTTCTCCCACCTGTGTTAGACGGGAACTCGGGCGACGTGTCTGCTGTAGGCGAGGCCGACGACACAGCGGCCGAGTGGACGGAGCGAGCTGGCGAGTAGGAGCCCGGGGACGGCGAGGAGGTGGCGGTTATTTCCGTCAGCGTGAACTCCTCATCTCGATCTGTGGGAGGTGAGAAGAACATTGAAACTACAGTACTGACTGGGTACTGCACTGTGTTAATGGAATCTATTACAATTGTTATTTTACTGTAAGAAGAAAGCAGGATTAGGGCCACATTGAAAACAAAAATGTAAAAAAATATGAAGGGAAAAATAAATGAGAAAATTAAAAATGAGGTGTAAAATAGTTTCTTAAAGCATTTTACAATAAAATGAAGGGGTAAATTATAAAGGAAAGAAAATATCAAAAATATTGGAAAATAATTATTACAAATATGAGTGGACGAATCATAAAAGTAAAATGATTAAAATGGGAAAGAAAAACTATAAAAACTTGGAGTGGTGATCAAAAATGAACAAATGTGTTTAAATAATATAAGTGTTTAAAGAATAAGTATAAAATATAAAGATGTAAAAGAAAAATATCAGAAAAGTGTAAAACAAAATGTGGAAAATAAAATATGAGGGGAAAAATTGTAAAGAAAAAATATGGCAGGAAAAGTAAAGAAAAGAGTAAAAGGAGAATGAAAACAGTAAAATAAAATCGAAGACTGGAATAGCAGAGAAAAAAAGTATTTAAAAAATGAGGACAAAATAGAAAAGAAAAAAATATTTAATAATACGAGGGCAAAATATATAAGACAAAATAAATAGGCAAAGAAACAAAAAACATTTAGTAAAAGAAAAATATATAAAATCACAGAAGAAAAATGGTAAATATTTTTTTAAATATGAGGGGAAAATAGTAAAGAAAAACATTTAATAAGAAAATAGTAAACAAAAAATATTAGGGTAAGATAAAATAGAAAAAAAGAGAATATGGGTCAAAAATAGCAAAAGAAATAAATTAAAATAGAAGAAAAAAAGAGAAAAAATATCTGACAAGAAAAATATGAGGGAAAATAGTGAAGAAAAAATAAGGGGGGAAATAAACAAAAAAAATGTCAAATACTAGAAGTATAAAAGAAAAAAAAGAAAATCTGAGAAAAAAAAACTGAAAAAAATATGTAAGAAAAGACCTTTTTAGAAATGAGGGAAAATAAGGGCAACTGGTTAGTACATCTGCCTAACAGTTCTGAGGACCCGGGTTCAAATCCAGCCTCGCCTGTGTAGAGTTTGCGTGTTCTCCCCGTGCCTCCGTGGGTTTTCTCTGGGTACTGCGGTTTCCTCCCACATCCCAAAAACATGCATACATGTTTGTCTATATATGCCCTGCGATTGGCTGGCGACCAGTTAAGTGTGTACCCTGCCTCTCGCCCAGAGTCAGCTGGGATAGGCTCCAGCATGCCCGCGACCCTAGGGAGGATAAGCGGTATGGAAAACGGATGGATGGAGAGAAAATAGTCCAGAAAAAATATGAGTTGCGCTTGCTTTCTCTCTCTCTCTCTCTCTCTCTCTGTCTCTCTCTCTCTCTCTCTCTCTCTCTCTCTCTCTCTCTCTCTCTCTCTCTCTCTCTCTGTCTCGACCTACTATAAATTAGTCTGGTAATACATTATTCGATAATATTTGTCAAGAATACATCCTCCTCAATCTCCAAAAACTTTAACTTGAACAAATTTTAACTATTCTCAAAATATTTCAGCTTTATTCTCGTAATGATGACGATTCTTGTGGCATTTTTCATCCAATGCAACTAATCCTCTTTTGTACGATCATGCAAGGGTGGTGATTAGAAGTCATTTTCCATTTGTGTATTTCATTGATTATCCCATTCAAAAAATAGCTGAAAGTGCATCAGAGACCGTGGTTGTCCTTGCCCACATGCAATGACATTAGAGTACCTTAATTGCTCCATTTTTCCACTTCACTCGAGCTGTAGCGAAACTCGCTTGTACCTCAAATTTTGGTTCGAAACACAAAGCAAAAAAAATCGAAAAACGTTTAAGTTGGGACACTTGCAAGTCAAGGTACCACTTTATATAGGGACTATATATGATATGTTGTGTCATAGTCGTCCTCACCTGTGCCACCCTCGCCCTTCATGGCCTTCATGAGGTCGTTGGCCCTCTCCTGGCAGTGCAGCGATTCCAGTAGGTACAGGACGTAGTCGTCAAACATGAGATGGATCAGGTGGAAGGAGCCTGTGCGATAAGTGTATGTTATTGCCACCACGGCAATGCAAAAACATCCCAAATGACATATGACATCATACCCTACACACATTCAAAGAAAGCAACTCGTGGGCTGTGTTTGGAATCACTCCCTCTCCACTATGCACAGTGAACACATGCTATATTGAGGTTCATCAATTCGCGCTTCTGCTACATTCAAAATTTACTTAACAAAATCAGTATATAAGGTTTGGGGGAGTAGGGAATGATTTTGAGCACATGTTGATCCGGGTCAACGCCAGAAATAGGTCCTGCTGACCTCCGGCTGCCGGTGGGAGGAGGTGAGCCCCACAATTGTGTTATTGCGCGTGTGAGACTGCATGATAAACACTTGGTGACTGTTCAGAGGAGTTGGGTGCAATCTGAGTTGTCATAAAATGGAAAAGACGGGCAAACACATGGGAGGAGACGGCAGGTGGGGGTGGGGGGGTTCACTTTTGTTAATTAGCTGTTTGTGCACATAAAGCTGCTTTACAGAAACACGACAGCCAGCTGTGTTTTTGATATTCAAATGATGGCCAGGGAGTGAAAGGTCACTTTCCCAATTGATTTTACAGCACCTCAATTACTAAGGCCACTCTCACTTCACCTGCACACCAATTGGCTCAAAATTTATACGGCTACTTCCCTCATTACCAGTGGTGAAGGTAACAAAGTACAAATACTTTGTGACTGTACATATTTAATTTCAGGTACTTGCACTTCTACTCTACTTCCTCCAATTTTTACTTACACACGCACAAAAAGGTATTTTAAAGTTATTTTAAAACCTGTTAAGTAAATTCTTATTTTTTTCTAAATTATTTTTTTTATTTTTTTAAATTGAAAAATACCCTAATAATATACTGTATCTATTTTTTATTTATAAAAAAGTCTGAAATTTGTTGTATTTGATATTTATTTGTAAATTTTGTGTTTATTAAAGTTATTTTTGCATCTTTAAAACCATTTACATTTTAAATATATTACCATTCATCTGTTAGAACAAGGTCACATGCTAACCAAAACGCTGAATTTCACAAAGCTTGGAGGGGTTGGATGGCAGGGTGAATAACCTAATTAGTGGTCACTTTTGTTAACCCATGGGCGAGACGGGGGTATTTTTCAGAAGAATCATTGTCTCACTGTGTCAGAACTGAGAATCGACATGGCAACTCACAACCGCAGTTAAAAGCTGATTCAACTGCTTTGTTGTTTGATAATTATCTTTCTCAAATTACATCACTAGTGGACAGTGTCTCAGTAGATTTTTCAAGTATCTGTATTTTATTTGAGTATGCTATTTTTCTGATCACTTTTTACTTCTACTCCTTACTTAAGAAAAGAAGTTGACCTCTACTGTCATCAGAATCGTTTAAACTTTTACTTAGTAGAGTGTCACTACTGTGTGACCTCTGCTATTGGATAAAGAGCAAAGGGTCAGCAGTAGTAACAGCATCTCACCAAAGCTGGGGGCGCTGTGGAGTGTCATATCACGAATGACTCTAGTCCCGAAGCAGGACCACATCAACAAGAACTGTTGGGCCACCTTCTTCAGGGAGCCAGGCCTCTTCCCTGACACCTAGAAGGAGAAGGAGACCATTTCCATAAGAAAAGATGGGGGGAGGGTCAGGATGCCGACATTAACCCCTCGGCCTGTGTTTGGGGCTTAACCCTCCGGGACCAGAAAACATGTCAACAAGTCAACTATTTAATTTGCCCCCAGGGACACGCCTTTCTATTGAACCATTGTCTAGCCCGGCCAAGGCGTTGCCAGGGCGACCACATTTTACAAGGCCATATCGGGCTTATAATGGGCGCAAATGGGAAACTTGTAGACATCATTAACTGGGAGGATCGCTGTGTGGGTGAGAGACCAGTGAGCTCTGAGCCACAGGTGTCTTTTTTACAGGCCGGGAGGTTTTGCAAATACTTTTGCTTTTGCATCGAGTGTAGAAAACATGATGCAAATAAAGCTGTTCAGTCGGGTTGGGGCAGCAAGGTGGTTCAGTGGTTAGAACTAGTGCTTCACAGCAAGAAAGTTTCAATGTCATCTGTTTTTTCAATGTTTGTCTACACTGCACTCAAATAGTCCATAATTGTTGGCGTCGGGTAAAAACCTCGCATCTCCAAAACCATTAACATTGCATCATCAAAGAGAGCAAACCATTTTCAACACCTTAGACTGGCCAGTAACATACTAAAATAACATACCCAGTTGCCCACGTGGGGACTGACCAATTGCATCAATTTGAGAGAAAAAAAATATCAAATTGACCAAATTTGGACATAGGAGCTTTCGGTCCGACGCCAGTGACATGTGATTGACAGGTGATGTTGCACCAGGGTGCGCCCTATTCCACTGCACAATAACGCACTGCTCAACTCAGTTCTACTCCATTTCAAAATACAGTGGGAGAAAAAAACTATGTGAACAGTTTGGAATTTATTAAATTTCTACATAAATTGGTCATAGAATGTGGTCTGATCATCTAAATCACAAGAATAAACAGTCTGCTTAAACTAATACCACACAAACAAACAATTACTGTATGTTTTATTTTCTTTGAAAATAACATTTACATGAAACTTACTGTAATGTCCTCTTATCTGTACTTTTCAGCCATTTATTGAATGACGGAGAACAGTAAAACACAATGAGCACACTCATGCAGGAGCTGCTGTCAGCCACCGCTCACGCCAAGACACTCACATGCAGACTCGCCAGCGACACCCCACCAGGCCCTGCCTCTTACAATATGTACAGCATTTGCTGTACATATCGTGCTTACATTTTTTGGTGTTAGTGTGTTCAAATATTTCAAAAAGTTTGTGTTTTGATACATTTAAATGTGTTTAAAGTGTATAGGAGGGGTAAACTATATAATTTATGTATTATTATTTTTTTTTTTACTATTTCTATACAGTATATGGTCTCTCTGTATTGCAGATTTTTTTTACCTATTGCGGGTGGGTCTGGAACATAACCCCCGTTTGTCACGGGTTCACTGTATACCAAACGGACGGCCGTTTTACCTTGACGACGCAGCGGTCCACCATGGAGTCGAGCCACTCGATGTAGGCCTCGATGGGCGACTGCTCCTCCAGGAGGCGATCAAACTCCTGATACACTGAGACAAAGGGACATTTGGAGGTCTTTTGTGTTCTTTATGCTCCATTTATTATTTATTATTGATTAATTTAGCCTTCTTATGCTTTATTTTGCATGAATCGGTGGGCATTTTAAATTTCGTTATACATGTTACAATGACAATAAAGCTATTCTATTCTATTGTGCATCGCCACCTTATTGGCTCGCCCGTTTAGTAGCAGACAGTCAGCGGGGACCTCCAAAAATGTACTTACAGTGCGTAATGAGCTGCCGGTGCTCCTCCTGCGAGTCTTCCATGGTGTACAGCGTCTGCTTGGTTATGCTGTTCAGGTCCACGTTCCTCCAGTCCTCCAGCATTTGGAAGGTGATGTCGGCGCTATTTATCACGGTGCGCGATGCCTGCGGACGGACACTATCGGTATCAGCACATATCCTTATCTGGGAGGCCGCATTTGCTCATAAGGACTTTATTAAAAAAAAAAAAAACGAACCTGACAGAGATGGTTTAGGGATGTTTGCCGCTTTAGGATTTGTGAGAATCTCCTGGACACTAGAAAAGATTACAGGGGAATAAGTAAGGTGGATTGCAATATCTTTCCTTTTAAAAATAAATATTAAGAAACTCCATATTCAACAATTCATTATGTCATGTTCTTCCCGGTGGCAACAGCAGAAGTGCTCTCCAATATCGCCACTAGTAAACAAAGAGCACTTGAGAAACATGATGAATGGTTTGAATGTAGAATTTAGCTCTACCACCATAGTTTGAATGTGCGAAGTGTCACGCGAAAAGAAGACGCTACACAAGGTAAACTCCCTAACATTTCAACATGGGTCGATTCAAAAACAGACGTGGTAGAAATTCAGACATAGAGCAGTTAACGTGATTATTTAGGGACTGGCTAATTCATTCAGAAGATAGCAAAAAATGAAATCACGTAACCTTGATCATGGTCAATGTAACCTAAAGGGGAGCGGCAAGCCTAGCCTACCATTGCGTGTTTGTTGGTGACTAATGCTGTTTGACTTACAATCTGTTGGCCTATGGTAGATGGTCTATTTTCATTATCTAACTAAAAAGGCTTTGAATCGATCGCAACTGAACTGTTCTAGTTTGTTCTGGACTGTTCAACCTCAATAGTCCAGTGGCGATCGATTCAGAGCCCAGAGAATGAAATGACCTGGATGAATGAGAATATTCACAGGCAAACTAAAGGCTGTGATCGCTTGGGCTTGACTTTTCAGTTGCTCGGATTAATGGCACAGATGTGCTCTTTTTGACGGTGAAATGAATAGCATGATGTTGTTTACTCAGATAGGCATTCACTCAAACTACACTCGCTGTGATGTTGAAACCAATACTCCAAAGAAGAAGTAACTACTTTTGCCATCAATCACCAGGCTCTCTTCTCTGTACAACGGTCTGCTCGCCCTAGCCTTTTCACACACAGGTACTGCTGGTTCAATTTAAACATTTTCGAAGGAAAGCAACAAAACCAAAACCTTTTGGGGTGTATCTGGACGTGCAAACCCCACCCCCCGAAAAGTTTACGTCATTGTTTTAGTTTCAGATCACCAACTATTTCTACAGTAGCCGACTGGATCTCTTCAGGAGGTTAGCAGTAGTCACTCACGTTATGCAACCAGGAACTATCCTGGTGGCTATTGTTTACAAATATTTTGAATTTGCCTATAAAGATGAGCTTTTGAAGCCACTTACACTCAAATTTGATGTTCCTCAGGTTCTCTGGGAGGTCGTGAAGGGCAATTTTGAGCCACTCTTCTAATTGTTTGGCAAATTTCCGGATCACCTGCGTCAAACTGTGTCAATGAAAGACAGGAAAAAAACAAAAAACAATTCAATTCAAAAACATCCCAAATTTTCATTGAATGAATTCTCCACATGGGCAGCGTGGTGAACTAGTGGTTAGAAAGTCTGCGAAAACATCTGCCAAGCCCAGCAATCACTTAATATAACAATAATGGAAAAAAAATCTTGGCGCCACACTTTTATCCTGATTCTCATCAAAATTGAATTAGTTTTATAGCTTGGACCATGACCCAACCTCTACTCAATTTAAAGGTAATCCCTTCAGTTGGTTTTGCATAATCCCGCTAACTAAATACCACCAGACCTCCCCCGAGCCCAAACCACCCAAATTTGATCAGCACCAATTTTTGTCATTTGACTACTGTATATCGCTCATTAGCACCCATTGTGTCCGAGTTAGGAACGTAACATAAACAGGGGTTCACGATATGCTGTGTGGCGACCAGTCCAGGGTTTCGGCCAGTTTGCTGGGATAGGCTCCAGTTCACCCGCAACCTCAAGCGCTATAGAAAATGGATGGATGCATCTAATGAGCTTTTGCGGGTGTACCTAATGTTGCGTCCAGTGGGTGAGTGCAGCAGCGGTCTCCTGCTCACCTGTCAGGCAGCGCTTGGAGGACGGTGGGCATGAGTACCCCGGAGATGGCCTTGTAGAGGATGGAGTCGCACACCCCGACGATGTTGACCACAGTGGACGAGCTGAGCACGGGCAGCATGTGTGGTGGCATGCCTTGCCAGAAGTGCAACAGGAAGCTTTGGACCTATACACACCCACAGAGCGATGTTTGGTGTTGTTTACGTGAGTAGCAGAGGTGGGAGTAAGCCATTTACTGTATGCGCAAGTAGTAAGTATGTATCAAGTCTTAACCTTCAAGTTTGAAGTAAGTCAATTCGAGTCCACACTAAGGGATCTATTTTTGGAAAAGGCACAACGTGCGTTGCAGCGCAAATGGTGATTTTTGTGGAAGCGCAAGGTTCTCTGGTGTGTTTGTCAATTTGGCATACCAACCTACGCCAAGATAGGCGTGCTGACGCATCGTGGGTGTGACTTTTGACATCTTGCCTGGCACATGTGACTATTTGGTGACTGAAAGTTGATCTTTCGCCTGCTCAGACCATATCTAAATTTGAGTGAAACGTAGACCGCTGGTCTAACACGATTTTGGTGAATTTGATCGAGGTGCAGGCAGATACGGGAGCTCCGCAGACATGTATCAGACATATTGCATTCATAAATACTGTATGTGAACAGCCTGCATTGAACCCTTTGAATCATGATACAAATCAATTTATTTAATGCGTTATTATTATAATTTTTTATTAATATATTTTTTAATTCATCCCACATGCACGCAGCTATAGATCAATGAGGTCCAGGTACATATTTAAGATCCCAGCTCATTTTGTATTTAATAAGGTTATACCGTTAACGTTCAATGTGGCAGTCATGCAGGGATTTTTAAAGGGAATGAAAGAAGCTGCTTCGATTGGACAGGATTGAAATCTGCTGTGGTGATGCCAACACTAGCACAAACGTCCCAATTAAATGTCCATGAAATTACCAAAACCGGGTCTAGCCCTCCTCCTTGCAGAGTTACTGGATTAGCGCTCGTCACGAAAAATCATGTTCAATCGCTAATTACTTTGTCATTGATTAAAATGGTCTAGACACGTCGCTGCCGCCAACCTTGCACAAAGTGGGCGAAAATGAAAATGGTGCGCTTCCTTCTGCACCAAAGCATTATGTCTATCCATTTTAAACAAAACAGGCTTACTCAAATGTATCGAACCTATTTTCACTGGTTATTGTCTACAAAACATCCAGACTTTCAAACTTGAGGTGACATAATGCCGTACAGTTACCGTGAAGTGCGGAAGATGCAGTTTTACAACACTTTTCAGACAGATCAAGTGTCTAAGAGAGTTAAGAGATTTGTTCTCAAGCAATTTTCAACACTTTAAATTGGTGAATAATGCGTACAAATAACAGATGATATGGGGAAAGACCAATAGTATCAATTTGTCGAAAAATTCAAATTGACCATATTTGGACAGATGTGGTTTCTGCCCGACAGCAACAGTATGTACTGTAAACAGGCAAGACCTGTCAATCATGAGTTTAAGTCAAAGTCAAAACTTTTGTAAGTTTTCACCGGGCAAGTCCCAACTCCTAAAAATGGAGAGCAGAGTCTGAACAAGTCATCTGACTGGAGTCCCCCCACCTCTCAAGTAGCAGTTTGATACAAAGTCAAAACAAAGCCTCACCTCGTCAAAGTTAGCCCGGATGACTGTGTCCAGTATCCTCTGGCAGTGTGTTCTGTACATCATGATGAAGGTTGACACCTGTGGGCGACAAGTGCAGTATTGATCGACCAGGGCGCAAGGAAATTTCGCGAGCAAAACAAGGAGATAAATCCTGCGCAAAGCATGGGAACGGACGAATTGGCGTTACAGCGTGGTAGCTATAAAGCAGGCTTTAGAGATCAGCAAAACATTTCAAATCACGGCCCCCCATGTGTGTAAAAAGGCGGACAGCTAGTGCTGGGCCTTTGTCCGCGCCAAGATCTTATTATCTCCCCCAAAAGATTAAGAGTTAGCGAGGAGCCAGTATATAAATCCTCCAGGTCTTTCTCCAGAGCTTGAGCCAAAGGCAGCGGGCGGGGGTCTATATCACTAAGGCCAAGTGGTGGCAAAAAGACTCACATTCTGTACTTGTAAGTAAAAGTACCGATACTGTACAGATAAAAAAATATTCTGGTAAAAGTGGAAATACTGATTCAACTCACTTAAGTAAAAGTAAAAAAACTACAGACTTCGAAATGCACTGAAGTACTCAAGTAAAGAGTAAAATGAATTTGTACTGTCAGTTATAGACAGTACCCGTACACAACAGAAAAGGGAAAAAAAATCATGGCTGCACACAAATCGTGTTACTATTGCTTAGTTAACTGACTAACAAAAAATGTTCAATTAGCTAATGATACAGATTACAATATTTTCATTATTCACATCCCCACTATATTGCGTTTTTAACTATTGTTTTTTTTTTTCAAATTATTTTGTTTTTACATTTCATTTACTGTCAGTGATGCCAGCAACACGTTACTTTGTAAGAGATTACTCTAATATGACCGCTGTTTTGGCTCAGTAGTAATCTAATACGTTATTATTTCGAGACAAGTAATCAGATTACATTTACTTATTCAAGTCACTGAGCGTTACTGTTGTGGCTATGACGTGCTCGAAGTAAACAGACCTCATTTGACCTTGTAGAAGAAGAAGTTTTAATGGGCAACAACAACAGCTGGCAAGCTCCCAAGTAAGTTACTATTGTATATACAGTAATATCATACAAGTTGTATGATATACAATCATAAAACCCTGACTGTGTGTTGTATGATACAACACACAGTCAGGGTTTCATGAAAGAAAAATGCTGGGAAGTGTGCGGCTGCACTGTCGCTACACTATTTGTGTCATTTTTGTCTTCGTAAAAAGTGTCAAGCAGTGTGCATGGTTTGGCGACTGTCTTCATGACGGGCCGAGCAGTCGGCCAATGGTTTCAACGCTTGAAACGCCGATGCAGGCTGTCGCAACGTCGCAGCTTACAGTCAATCAAAATACACAAAGGCTTCCACTCACGCAAAAAATACGTCATATATTTTACTCAAGCAAAGGACAGAGCAACTGCCGTGCCACACCCAAGCCATATGAATACAATATATAAAGTATCAAATATTGTGTTTTACAACAATATGTAACTATATTTAGAATGTATAATACGCCTGCATATGAAAAAGCAAAGCTTGTTGCAAAATGTATGCGCACAGTACGTACTGCGCTGGGTACCTTCAAATGAATAGAGCGAGCGAGACTCTTTTAAAATGTCCAAAGTCTTGCTTTAATTCTCACCCACGTCCACTCCCCTTAGCAAACCGGTTCTTCCTTAATTATGAATCTATCTTCATATGTTTTAATAAATGTGATAAAGTACAATATACTGTACGTACAGCATCAAACGCCTATACAGGGTCACTGTTCAGGGGGTCCATATAGCCACTCACATAGAAGCTGCTGTTGGCCACAGTTCACGCACAGACACTCACACACAGACTAGCCGATACACAGACACTACAATACGTACAGTATTTTCTATCCATTCATTTTTTTGTGTTATGTGAACCTATTTTGGCAAGGAGTCAAAATTACAGATACAAGATGACTCAAAATGATTGCCATTTGCAACCTATATAACAGTGGTTAAAATTATTATTAATAAAGCCATTTATCACATGTTTCAGATTATTTGAAAGGAAGGGATAGCAAAAAGAACCTTCAACAGATTTTTCTGAAAATGCCTTGGACAACTGAGCAGAGGACTTTTTGTGTGGAGACCTATTTTCAGACCAGGTCATTTAAATCAATGCAGGTAATATTTTGAAGGAAGTTCAATTTCATTTGTTAAACCGGACAAAACTTAGATCTACAGATGGGCCATTAAGAAAGTGTCCAGAACCTGAGCTCTATAGCTGAAGGTGTCAAAACTGGACGACATTTGAGTGTTACGGTGGCTGGGAATGTTGATGCTGTCAGGGACTCCGTCGTTCGCAGCCCTAAGAGGTTGATTCGGAGGCGGACCAAGGAACTAGACATTACCCGGGAATCAATGAGGAGCCTTACCTAACCCCCCCCAGATTTCTACCTCTGGGGCTATTTGAAAGACCATGCATGCTATGAGAACAACCCCCCAACAATCTTAACAGATTTGAAGGCAGAAATTACAGCCAAGATCAGGGCTATTCCGAAGTGTGTCCGTGCTCTCGACAATTTCACACGCTCCATCCAGGAGTGTCTCGGACGCAAAGGTGGACACTTGGAGCCCATTTTGGAAAGACCATAAAATCTAGACCACATGGACTAAAGACCTCAAATTAATTTGTGTAACAAATAAAGCAATTCCATCATCAGTTGTAAAAACGGCAGGCACTTATATGTGTTGCAATCACTTTGGGTCACCCTTTATCTGTTTTCAAATGTAGGCAGTAAAAGTAAAAAAGTGGTCAGAAAAATAAATACCGTAGAAAACATATGCTATTTTAAATAGTAAGTACAGATAGCTGATAAACCTACTTAAGTACAGTAACAAAGTATTGGTACTTGGTTATTTCCCACCACTACTAAGGACAGACTTCAAAAAGAGAGCAAATGTGTGTTTACCCTCTCTTCTGGCAAGCTGGCAGGCAAATTGAGGTCTTTGACATTTGGGAACTCTGGCAGCAGTGTCCCCAGCTTGGAGCGCGGTGAATATGCCACTGTCTGCTTGGTCACCTCCTTCTTGCCTGCCTCATTTACCCACGCCGCGCCCTTCTTGGAGTACATCACGTCGTAGTACTGCGACGTCTCCTTCACCGCGATACCGTAGTAGTGGTACCTGCACCCATTTACATCACACTTACATATGTACTTATCCACATATACCGGTAGTTGTACGTACACGGAGCTCTCAGACTATTAGGACCAGTACCTCCCTTGAATTTAACTTGAAATTTGCAGCCTTTGGCTCAAATTGCTATTATAATTTACACTTAAATTAACATAATACACTCTAAATATTACACATTCTAAAAACAATAACTAGCGATACTTCAGTTTGTTTTACAATAAATTATGTACAACAATACAAGAGTGCTATCAAAAATCTGCCATTACAAAGATAATAACAGTTTTAATTGCATTCCATCCATCCATTTTCTGAGCCGCTTCTCCTCACTAGGGTCGCGGGCGTGCTGGAGCCTATCCCAGCTGTCATCGGGCAGGAGGCGGGGTACACCCTGAACTGGTTGCCAGCCAATCGCAGGGCACATAGAAACTAACAACCATTCGCACTCACAGTCATGCCTACGGGCAATTTAGAGTCTCCAATTAATGCATGTTTTTGGGATGTGGGAGGAAACCGGAGTGCCCGGAGAAAACCCACGCAGGCACGGGGAGAACATGCAAACTCCACACAGGCGGGGACGGGGATTGAACCCCGCACCTCAGAACTGTGAGGCTGACGCTCTAACCAGTCGGCCACCGTGCCGCCTTAATTGCATTCATTTAACAATTAAAAACAGTTTAGGTCACCTCATTAGGGCTGTTTGCAGATCTAATTAACAAATACAGAAACAATGGCAATAAAGGCAAATGATACATTTGTATGAAATTTTTGTATCAAGTAAAAAAAGTAAGAAAATATAAATTATGAAAGACGTGTACAAACTAGCCTACATCAAAAACAAATATCTGGTGATTAAAATATGTTGATTGATTGATGAATAAATAAATAAATACCGTAAGATAATACAGGCGCATTGTAATAAATGAGAATATCCTGAAAAGATCAACCTAGTAGTTCAATTAAAAAAGTGAAAGCCATTACTTTATATACTGTAAATTGATTAAATAAAATATTTCCCCCCCAAAACAATACTTAATAATAAAAACATATGAACCCAAAATGTTTTATTAATAACAATAATAATAGTAAAAATAAATGAAACTCAAAATAATAATAGGAAAATAAAATAAATTGATGATGCAAGATGACAAGCAACTTAAAAAAAGTAAAACATATAGATAGGACAATAAAGCAAATAAACTTCCAAATGATAAGAAGAAAATAAAAATAAATGAGCTTGAAAAGATGACAAGGAACTAACTTGGACTGCCCTCTCGTGCCGAGTCGTCTGGTGGTTAGTGCTGGAAACTGCTGTCTGATAATCTGTTTAAAAACATAAATAAAAAGATGCTTGTTGTGCACTTTTCATAGCTGATACATTTGCATATTTGATGGTGACACAAATAGTTCTTATTGGAGAGATATATGTAAATGATAAGTTTCCCACTATCCCCCACTTTTTTTGTGGCCATCTCCAAGGGTCGGGCTGCGGGGAGAGGAACTTTAGCAAACAGTGTCGCTCTCCATTGTGTGCCGTGAAAACAGAGGCCAAGCTGTGAACTTTCTGTCAGGCCCCCCGCTTGATAAATGTGCAGACAGGGGAGGCAGTGCAGGGCCCACTCTCTCCTCTCCTCTCCTTTTTTTTTTTGTCCTGAATCAATGAAGCCTTCCTAAAGGACACCCCACACCGCTTCAGCCACTGATCTAACATTCCGCAACATCTCACCCTTCCAAATTTCCTTTAATTACACATTAATCCCGGCCCCTTCTCTTTTTCAATATCTTCCGACAGGAGCCGCCGAGGGGAAAAGTGGGGAGGGAGGGTAGGGAGGGGAGGGGGTGCGGCGTACGAGGGCCGGGCGGCTTTGTCATGCTTGTGAGAACGGAGCAAAAACGGTCATCTTGTCGGCAGGATTGGATTCTGCTGCTGGAGGCTTCACACTGAGGCCGAGCTCAAGCTGCAGCAGGGAAGCTTTGCCGGCCTCATTTAGCGCAAAAACTAATAAAGCGTCAAACTTTGCGGAGGCCACAGATGCGGGCATACATTACATTTTGGTAAGGATCTGAATAAACGTGTAATTGTTTTTTTCTTCTCCCCACTAAGCTTGTTCTGCCTTGTTTAGTTGTTTGTTAGTGGGCAGAATTAAAGAAGAACGACAATATGGATTGCCACAAAACAGTCATTGCAGTTCGGTGAGAATCTGCATAATCGGTGCAACATCTGGGATTTTTTTTCCCTCACCACTATTGTTAATACTGCAACATTGTTAAAGTTAATATAATAAAATATAACATATACAAGTAATAATAGTATGTATTTGTATCTTGGATACATTTTTAGAAAGTAAAAAAAAAAGTGCACATACATGCTTTGCATTAGACGGCGACATTAGTTAGCAGGATTATCCCAAAAGAAAAACTTTGTAGAGGAATAGATCATAGGACAAAGAAGAAGTCATTGGAATTTAGGTGACCATCTGGATGAAGGCGCAGATGACGATTTTCTGTTTTGGTTTTTTGACATTTTCCTACATTTCCTTCTCAATGAATATTGAATGTCAATGACGCATTCAGTGTTTATGCGTGGCCATTTATTTGCCACTGAGTACCAGTCTAAATCATTATTTTTTTGAAACATTACCTTCCCGAAGCTGGCCGCATTGACGGGCTGCGTGTCGTGCTTCTCGCTGAAGTCGAGGTAGTGCATGTAGAGGGCGCTTCTCGGGATGCACACGCCTTCTGCGATCTCATAGTTCTCCTCCAGCCTGGACCACACAGTGAACACATTAAGGATCACAAACAGTAGAAGGTAGCAACACGCATACTGTACTGTAAGGAGTACTGTAATAACCCTCTCTGTAGCAGGATAGATGAGGTCATTGAGTCAAACCTTAGATAACGTGACAATATATAACAAGCAAAAAGGACTATGGACAGGTAATTGCCACTCTCACATCACTATAGAAAATCTGCGTAGGTAGATAGGAAATTACACTGGACTTTCACAGCTATTTTTACTGATGATTAAAAAAATAATAATAATTGTGTTAGTGAGGACTTCTCCTTTGCCGAGTTAATTGATCCACCTGTCAGGTGGGGCATAATCAAGATGTTGGTTGGGGGGACGGTCCTGTGGGGGTCAGAAAACCAGTCAGTATCCGGTGTGACCACTATTTGCCTTCTATTGGCAAAGGAGAAGTGCTCAGTATTGCAGATTTAGACAGGTTTGTGATCAGTATTGGAGAGAACATAGCGAAAGGCTTATACTGTATGTTTAAGTTCAACTTGTGAAAAATGGGAGCAAAAACAAGTTTTTGTATATTTTTGTTCAGTTTACATAAAAGGTAAAAATAACCATACCATTCCAGAGTGGCAGGTGTCGAATGCGGTTTGGAGGCCCTGTTATTTTCCTTTTCTTCATCTGAAATAAGGACAAAACTAAGGCTACTTATACATTAATGCCACCACATTAAAATAATTGTATAATTTCTTGCTTTATGTCTAAATGACATTGTTTATTACGTGACGCACGCTCGTCGGTGGACATGTTGCCCAGGGACATGTGGCTGGAGTAACGTTTGGTCTCGCTCTCGTTGAGGCATCGCTCGATCCAGCTCTCTGCAGACACACACACACACACACACACACACACACGACGTTCCATATGATACTTGGACAGAAATCAATGGGGTCATCATTCTATAACAGGGATGTTCACTAACGGCCACATACAGTAAAATGTAAGGAAGAGGAGGGCCACATGAGTTTGAGTTTGAGGGAGATTCTACATATACTGGAGGTCAACATATGTGAAGCAGTTCAATGGGGGGGAAAGTCTGCATCTAAACTTTGTGTTATCAGTGACAAAGCAAAAAGTTAATAGTATTAGTGTGCTATCTTGTAAACATTCAAAATTTATTTACGTTTTGTATTTTGGGATCAATAAATTGTAAGATATCATTCAACAATAGCATTATTAAATTTTCATTTTTACAAATAAAAATAGCCAATATCTTATAACATTAAACATTGAAACAAATGTTAACTTAAATTTTAAAAGTGACAATTTTTCAACAAACTTTTTTTTTTTTTTTACATTAAAAGCAATTTTAAAACTAATTTATATGAATTTATTTTTTTTCCATTTTAAAGAATGCAAGTAATTCACTTTTCCATTTTTATTTTAAATAAAAATAGGGAATATCTTATAACATTTAATTTTAAAAAAATGTCAACTGTAAAATTTTACATAAAAAACTGACACATTTTCATTAAACCTTTTTCCTGCATTTAAAAAAAAGTGTGATTTATTGTAATATTAAACGTTTGTTTACACATTTTCAATTGAAAAATAGTTTATCTTTTTAATTTTGATGTTTTTTCTCATAAGTTTTTCTCATTTTTCTGGCCTTCTTTTGTCTGAATGACGTGGATAAACGTTAAAATGATGTTGGACGGAATTAAACTTTAAAATCAGCAAACAAAACAGTTTATGATAAAAACCTTCAGGCTAAATGAAATGTTTTGTGCCATAAGTGACTTATGGCACAAAACATTTCATTTATCATGACGATAATGGGCGTTGTGGTGACAACAGTGGATTGTGTGGGCAGTGCTGCTGCCAGTTACGGCAAGCCGTTTGAGTATTTAGTCCTAATTCCTTGATTGATTGATTGATTTTTTTTTTTTTTAATGTAACTACTTTTACGCATGGGAGTTATGGGCCACAGGGGCTCAGAGACTGCAGGTGGGTGGGAGGGATGCGTTTGTGGTTTTTATCATTTGTCTTGTGAAACACTTTGTTTTGCTATTCAAGTATGAAAGGTGCTGTATAAATATAGGTTTGATTGACTGATTGATTAAGTGTTCGACTGATTAATCGATTGATTGCTATATAGCGATATTCAGCTTGAGGTCCATGCACTATTATGCTTTTTGTCCACGCCAGTAAGACAATTCGACACACTAGAAGAACAACCGTGTCTTACTCGTAAAACTTTTTCCACTACTGCCTTCCATTACTGTATGACTGTTTTCTGCACTAGATGACATCTGTACGCTACTATTACTACTACGTGAAGTGCTAGATGTTAACCAGTAGAATTTTATGTCACTAATAGTACAGTAGTGCCTTGAGATACGAGTTTAATTTGTTCCGTGACCACGCTTGTAACTGAAATCATCTTTTCCCATTGTATTGAATGGAAATGCCATTAATCTGTTCCAGCCTCCCTCCCAGAAACAAAAAATATTGTATTGTGTATTTTAATGAGAAAATAGCACTCCATAATGTTTTTCTTCATTAAAAAAAATATATACAGTAATGACATAATTAAATAGAATAGAGCAGTTTTTGTCAAACGTCATTAAATGAATTGCCATTCTTCTGTTGTGCCCGCCTTGGACACCTGGGCGCAGTATAAGAAAGACAGATGGATATACTGTGGACACCCGCACGTGGTGCGGCACCCCGTGGATTTTTTTCAATTACTTTTCTTTTTAAAAGAAAAACTTGAATTTTTTTTTCTAATATTTCCTTTTTTTTTTGAGTGGCGGGGGGGGGGGGGACAACCTGGAAAAAGCTTACTGGTGGCTTATCTCTGTTTAGGGTTAAAGAAAACATTATTTTTTTCAATGCAATTATAATGGGCGTCAATAATTCATGGATTTTTACTAAAGCCCCAATCCCTACGTCTCGTGAATAGCGGCTTCCATTGTACTGTTCACTGAGACGTCTCGTCTCCTCTCTCATCTCATCAGCGTGGTACAAATATGAGTTGCTCTATGCAGAGGAAATTGTCTACTTGTGTTGTGAACCATTCGTGTTTAATCCATTGCTTACAGGGTTAAAGCACCACAACATACAGGAGATGCTATTTAGCATTAACATTAAGCTAGTGGAAAGAATTGTTCACAAATTGTATCTGCCAAATTGCTGCTTGTTGTGAATTGAGTCACTGCCACGATACCGCAACTCGTGTCTCAAGTCTATGCTCGCGAGCCAAAGCAAAAAATCCGCCGAACAACAGCTCATATCTCGAAAAACCTGTAAATCGAGTCACTCGTATCTCAGGGTGCCACTGTAATCCAAGCTGGGTTGATTGGTAATCAAGTACTAGATGGATGTTAAGATGGATATCAAGGATGTGGAGTAAATGCTCAAATGGCTTGCCATAGCCACGGCTCTATTTGAGTTTTTTTTTTTCCTCCACACGGCAGGAATCCAGCCAGCATTGTCCCCTGCACCCCCCGCCCCCAGGACCCCATTACACCCTCCGTCCCTCCCTGCCTTCCTCCCCTGGGAGAAGACGACGACGCAGCACCCCGGCTTAAAAGAGCTTGTGCACATTTAGTGAGGAGGCCATTGTGCCTGTTTTCATTTCCAGCTCAAATGATGTGCGTGTGTGTGCGCGCGTGTGTTGTGCGCGCGCGCTTACTGGGAGGCGCACTGATGGAATTCCAAAAAACGAAGTATTAAATTAATTAATCAACCTTTGGAGACTTTGCTTGGTGTTTATCAGAAGAACATTAGCATTTTAATGAGAGTTGGCCCAAGGCATAAGCAAACTAAGCACCTGCTTAGCGCCCTACGACTACGAGGGGACCCGCAAGAGCAATTAACAGTCAATAGAGCTTGGAATAGAATTTTTTTAAATATCTATTTTATTTTGGGAGTATTATTGAGGAAAATCACCGAGTAACATCAAAATGAAATGTTTGGATTAAGGTTTTTATTTTAACTAAAGCTTTTGCACATTTTTACAAGGGGCTTTTTATTTATTTTTTTAACAGTGGTGGCTTGACTTACGAGTTTCATTTGTTTCGTGACCACGCTCGTAACTCAAAACACTGGTATCTCAAATTATATTTCCCCATAATGGAAATGCTCTTAATTCGTTCCAGCCCCCATAAAACACTAACAACTGGTGTGTATTTTTTTTTTTTAATAAGAAAAATTGCACTCTACAAGTACGGTACTTTAAAAAAAAAACATACAGTATTAATATAATTAAATAGAATGTAAAGAAGCGGCACGGTGGACGACTGGTTAGAGCGTCTGCCTCACAGTTCTGAGGACCGGGATTCAATCCCCGGCCCCGCCTGTGTGGAGTTTGCATGTTCTCCCCGTGCCTGGGTGGGTTTTCTCCGGGCACTCCGGTTTCCTCCCACATCCCAAAAACATGCACGGTAGATTCATTGACGACTCTAAATTGCCCGTAGGTGTGAATGTGAGTGCGAACAGTTGTTTGTTTGTATGTGCCCTGCGATTGGCTGGCAACCAGTTCAGGGTGTACCCCGCCTCCTGCCCGATGATGGCTGGGATAGTGAGGAGAAGCGGCTCAGAAAATGGATGGATGGATGGATAGAATGTAAAGAATTGAATCGTTAGTGCGCATGATTTTTACGCTTCAATAAATTGTGGCTCCTTCTGCTGTGCATGCCTTGGCCATCAGGGACCAGTATAATGCATACATGTGTATATACAAGAAGAAGTCGGTCATAACTGCTCAGTAAGTTGCAGTAATATTAGTCATTTTTGGCAGAGGATAAAGAATATATGCCTGTGAGTATTGTCTGTCTACATGTGTTGATGTAGCGCTTGTGTTCAAATTCAAGTTTTTTAACGGTTTGTAACACCGCAACATCGATTTTAGTTACGTTAGCACTAGATAACACTTTTACAGTAACTGCATAATATACTGGTTTATTTTTCTTACTTTTAGTAGTCCTAGATGATATTCAGTATCCCTGAATATCCCTTTATCATTTGGAATGTTATGTAAATAAAGCCCATTCCTCCCGTAGTGTGACACTGCTGCAATAAGATTATAGTAGGTGTATGAATGATCAATAATCAATATTATTGGCGGAAATAGTGGGCCCCCAAATCTAATGTTGCTCGTGGCGTCGTGGACCAGCTCTGCATTTTAATGAGATATAAGGGAGTGAGGGAGGGTAAAAAAAAGTCCTCTTTTTTTTCCACGCTAACATTGATGGGATGTGACAAGCACAGCGGCTGTTGTTGGGACGCAGGAAGGAGGGGCGGGGGTCACAGGTATTGAAAAGTGTTTTGCGGGTGTGGGGGATGAAGAAAACGCACGAGCGTCTCAGCAGGGGACAAACATAAAGGTCATAATTCTCATCATCATTATTATTGTTATTAGTAGTACAATGAACCCCCCTGTTTATCAGTGGGGGGGTCCGAACACACCCGTGACATATTGAGACACCCTACGCTTTAAAACCATTTAAATGTATTAAAAGTCACTTTTTTCAAGTATTCCTTCATGCCTGTCCTCTCTCTCTTGCTGCCAAGAAATGGGAGACGTTCATATAACATCACGAAGAGGAAACAAAACGCTTGCACAGTTCTCCAAATAGGAGGCAAAGCGTACTTGCTTTAATCTACTGTACTGTAAATCTGACACAAAACATGAGCCAATTAAACAACAAAATGTTCAACCAAACCATGTAATTATGTCTAACGAAAATCCACTAGCTAAATGTTAACATAATGCAAAACACCACAGACGGGCTAATGGAAATTAGCATTGTCAGGGTAATTATACACCTGCTACTTTAACACACATGGAGAAGCAACACATACAAACAATAGTGACAGGCAGGCATATATTCTCTCTGCTCTGTGGGAACAACAACTATTACTGGAGTTCAGACGGGGACCTTCTCTGCCTCTTCTTCTTGCTCTTAATTATATTGGATAACTTCCAGTCAACCTCAGTGCTGGCCAGCATACGGTAGCACAAAGTAGCACTACAATGAAGGCGCACGACACGAAATTGGGACTTGCAAAAGCATGAATAAAGTTTTTACTGACATGGTTTGCATGTGCTAAATGTTTGTAAGGTGAATGTGTGAAGTAGTACAAAAAAATCTGCAATACAGCGCGGGGGGCGAAGGATGTGCCGTGATATAGCAGGAGAACAACTGTCGTACAGGTGTAGCAGTATTAAGTATTGTCACACCATTAGGTACACCTGCACAGTCTAATCCAGGGGTGGGCAAACCTTTGTGTACAAAGGCAACATTTTAGACAGGCCAGTTCATACGTAGATGAGGTTTAAAAAAAAAAAAAAAAAAAAAAGCTTAATATGTGTACATTATCCAAAAGTTTATTTTAATATTCAAATAATAAGGCATTTTCATTTTTATTTGTATTAATAATTAATTTCACGAAAATTAATTAACCAATTTTTTAAAGAAAATCCTTGAAGACTAAATTGTCCTGAGCTGTGAATGTGAGTGCGAATGGTTGTTCGTCTGTTTGTCTACATGCGCCCTGCGACTGGCTGGCGACCAGTCCGGGGTGTACCCAGCCTTTCGCCCAAAGTCACTTTGCCTTTCAAGCTGGTTGCAGACGACCGCAATGTATGCTTGCTCGGCCATCCTCCAAATTGTCTTCAATGCCGCACGATGTGCACAATAACAATGTGCTTTCATATCATTTTAGACAAAACATTAGGTACACCGTCCGAGAAAAATCTTATCTTTGTGGGAATCCTAAAGAGCACTCCCATGGGTGTTCTTCTGCACCAAAGTTCTTTATTATATTTATAATTATTATTCCACCCATTTTTTTGTCCTTCCACATCTGTCAACTAATTCAAACCATTCAAACATCCAAATGTTCACAAAATTCAGGAAAGTCAAGGTCCTATTCTTCACATTCCAAATATTTCCAATTTCCCCCCCAATTGCACATTTTCACAGTAAAATTCCCATATTAGGAGATATTTTACACATTTACCTCCTTCTTCTACATTTCTTGACCGGTTTAAAACATTCCAACTTGAATCTGTTTAGCTTATTCAGGACATGTCCACATTCCCCAAATTCCCACATTTTCACATAAAAATTCATAATTTAAGAGATATTTGACCGATTTACATCCTTCTTCCACATTTCACAACTGATTCAAATAATTACAACTTGAAAATACATAACTCAGTGGTTCTCAAACTTTTTATACCAAGTATCACCTCAAAAAATACTCAGCTCTCCAAGTACCACCATAATGATCACCATTAAAACACAGTAACGTAGTAGGCCCGAGTGCTCATCAAAAACTAGGCAAAGGTTTTATTCCTCAAAGGTATATTTAATATTATTGTAAGCCACTGTAACATTATGCACAGTTTGAATATTAACACTGCGCTTAAATATATAGACAAATAAAAAGCTGTACTTAAATAATGACTGTTAAAATGTATTGGACATAAGTTAAATAAAACTTGTACATAAATGTTTGAAAACAAACAGTAAGTGCAAATGTATTGTATTTAAAAGCTAATTAAAATGGAACTGTACTTAAATGTACAGTACTGAATTATTTAAAAGTTTAAGGCACTGTAACATTATGTACAGTTCAGCGATTATTTCACGTAACACTCGTGGTACTCGAGAGAACCAGTTTTTAGCTCATTCAGTACATCTTGGGAAATATTTAACCCATTTCCAAAACTGCCAAATTTTAACGATAAAATTCCCAAACTCAGAAATATTTTGCACATCTACCTCATCTTTCCACATTTCGTGACCGATTCAAACCAATCCAACTTTAAACCTTTCTGCTCATGCAGCACATCTGGGGAACTATTTAGCACATTTGCCAAACTCCCAAATTTGAACAATGAAATTCCCAAGTTAAGAGATAATTTACACATTTACGTCCTCCTTCCACATTTCTTGACCAATTCAAATTATTTCAAATATTTCAATCTCACATTCAACATTTCAATAATTCAGTCAATTCCAAAGCATTAAAGTTCAACTTCAGCGTTCCCACACAATTTACAAACAAATTGCATTCTCTTGTTACTATTATTATTATTAGTAGTAGTAGTAGTAAGTATTGCTACAACAATAGGTGCACATGCACAAACCATCCATCCATTATTTATACCGCTTAGCTGGAGTTTATCCCAGCTGACGAGAGGCAGGGTACACCCTGGACTGGTCGCCAGCGAATTGGCCTTCACAAATGAACTACATCCAATTAAACATTTGACCCTTACCAACTGCTTGTAAAAGAACACAACATATCCCTCCAGTGCATTATCGCAATATTCTTCAGTGGTGTATATGCACCATAAAACTATGCTTTCTTCTCGTTTTAGCCAAAATATTAGGTACACCCCAGCACAATCAAATTGAAGCCGAGACAAGAGCAATAGTGTGCGTGGTTGTAGACAACCACAATGTAGCTTGATAAAACAAGTAAAACATAAAAATGTGCTCTCCTTCTCAATTTTGACAAAAGGCTACGTCCACCTGCATGTTCTAATAAGATGCATCTCATTTAGATACAGACAGGGACAAACCATTAGGTACACGATCTAATAAGATTCAATACAGATGACTGAAATGAGCTATTTAAATTCATTTGCCTTGCCTTGCCTTACAAATTCTGCAACATCAGCATAAAATGTGCTTTCTTCTACAGCCAAAACATTGGATACACAATCGAAAATGATTCAATATAAAAGCTACAATAGGCTTGGTAGTAGACGACCACAACATATCCATATATAAAAATGTGCTTATTACATTAGATTACAATATTATATTACTCTATATTACTCATAGTTCTAAGAAATACTTTTAAAAGTTTGTCTGAAGCATGGGGAGAGGGATGCAAATATTTTCTTTTTAAAGTTTTTTTTTTTATATGGTCTCTTTGTCACACATTTTCACCTATGGTGGCAAGGTCTAGAATATATCCCCAAATAGTACTCAGGAATACTTTAAAATGTGTGTTTTAATAGGTTTAAGTGTATTTTAATAAGTTGACGTGTATTTAAATTGTGTGGTGGGGTAAAGCTACTAAACAAAAAATAGAAAGTTTTTTTTTTTTTTTATTATTATTATTTTTTTTTATATGGTTTCTCTACATTGTGGATTTTCACCTAACGTGGGTGGTCTGGAACGGGGGTTCACTGTGACACACAATTTTTGATTGACAGTGTCAGATAAGACAGTCATGTAACAATATTTTCATTATTATCATATTTTGACCTTAATAAATAAGCAACATCTTTAAAAAGTCTTTCAGCATGATGCCACGCAAACACAATAATAAATATACTGCTTAAATAGCTCTCTGACAGGTGTCAATCAAAAGTGAGCATTAGTATTTTTGTATTGGATCTTGGAGCTGGATTGTGTGAGTTCAGTTGTGAATAGCCTTCTATGTGCTAATATGCTAATTGATGTTGCACAACTTTGACGCAACCCTTGTTTTTCCATCTGGGCAACAACACAAACACAAACTTGGGCCTCCAGCAGCAGATTGTGATCTGATTTTATAGTTATAATTTGTTTAAAATTCATCCCAACGAAAAAAAAAAACAAAAAAAAAACCAGGGTGCTCCAAGGGGGTAAGAAGAAAAAAAAGCAAAAGGAGCTGAAGTGAAGCTAATTCTCCACACAAGCTTCATTTGCCTTGGGGGAAGATAAGTACGGGACGGAAATAATTGGATTAAAGTCGATCAACAAGTGGGACGGATGTTCACACATTTCTGAACACTCACTGTGGACTAAGTGACCCGACACGTACGGCGTGCACCTGCAAGACGTTTCAATGGATAGAATTACAATGCACTTTCACTACTAATTTTATTGATACTTTAAGTGGGGTGGGGGTGGGGGGGATTTCACAGACTTTTTTTCAGTTTTAAACTTTTTCAAAAAGTCACTTGACTTTTGTCATTGATGCTACTTCAAATCCAAATTTTACGATGAATGTTAAAATGAACAGACTTCTTAACGTTTGAACAATCTTCTCACCCCAATTATCATGCAAATAATAAATACATTTAAATTAAAGTTTACCTTTCAAAAAGTGAACCTCAGTGGACTTTTGAGACTAACGCTACTATAATGTAAAGGACTTCATTATTACTATTTTCAAAACTAACTGAATTCTTAAAGTTGTTATACTTTTTAAACTTCTCCATAAAAAAGTGACCTAACATTGGACTTTTGTCACTGCTACTTTTTTTTTTTTTCTTTTTAAGAGCATTTTTAAGTTTTAAGTTTAAGATTTTTTTTTTTATGTCAAAACAACACCCCACACAGCTTGTTTAAACCTTAGTTTTAAAATGGGACCTGACATTGGAATTCTCTGACGCTACTTTCATTACATTTCAAAAAAAGAAATAAATAAAGATTTTTTTAAATTTGAAATGGACACAAAAGAATAAAGAAAAAACTGACCATATCTTGAATTTGTTTTCCACAGTTGATTATATTACGTTTATTAATGATGCTAGTTGAAAAGACATTTTTAAAGTTTTTTTAATTCCCCAATTTTAAACTTTAAAATAAGTGACATAAGCACTAGCGAATCTGAGCATACATTTGAATCAATCACCATTTTATTTTTCCTCGACAAATTAGATGCTTATCACTGATTTTTACTTTACGTTACTTTACTATGAATTGAGATTTTTTTAGATAGGTTTGCCATAATGAAAAAAAAAAAAAAATAGTTAAATAGTTTATGCGACAAAATACCGTAGTCTTCAAAGGAAAGAAAAAACAGAGTGAACAGCTGCTTAAAGAAGGAAAATAAAATTGATTAAAATTCTAAATTAATCTGAAATTATTTAGACAAATTTTCCCTAAATTTCAAACTCATGTTATTTACTGTATTGTGCAACACATCACCCTACTCATAAAAAAAAGTAAACTAACCAGACGCAATCCAAAGGATAGTTACTTAAACAAAACAAAACTAGAATTTACAAAAGGAAATACTCTAATATATTAATCTACATATATATTCAAAACGACAAATCACTCCTGACTTTTGATTTCTTTTTTTAAGGAACGGTTCCTCCAGTTTTTAAATTTTCCAAAACTAAAGATGTTAGCTGAAAAGAGCAGTAGCATCCTACTTTTCAAATATGAAAAATTAACTTTTTAAAAGTAAACAACTAACTAGACGTATGCCAAAGACAGCCACGTATAGAAAAAACCTAGATTAAAAAAATTAAATAAAATCACTTACATTTACTGTTTCAAAATAAAATATAATAATAACTAGATGTATGCCAAAGACTGCCACATAAAGGGGGGGAAAAAAACAAAAAATTCAGTAATAAATAGACTTTCCAAAGACGAGGAACTGGCTGAAAACAGCGACGACGAAAAGCCCAATTTCCTTGTCATTCAGGGCGCTTCCTTTCCGAACGTCCCAAAAGCGCTTCCCAAGAGGCCCGAGGTGGCGTGTTCCCGTGTGGCCTCGAGGCATTCCACTGACCTGTGGAATCCATGTCAGGCTCCTCCAGTAGCCCGCAGTGCATCCTCTTCCCATCCAGCGCTCCTCTGAGTCGAAAACGGCCGCGGGTTTCCCTCCTCCTCCTCCTCCACCTGCTCTCTATCCTCGCCTTGCTTGCCGTCTCCGCGACCACTGGCCGTCGGAGGGGAGATGCTGACGGTGTTAGTGGACGAGAGAGAAATAGAGAGAGAGAGAGAGAGAGAGAGAGAGACAGAGGGTACGTGTGGGTGGGGAATGGAGGGAAACTGTGTGTGTGTGTGGGGGGGGGGGTTGGAGGGTCCTCCAGAAATCCAGCGGGGGCAAAAGCAGAGCCGTCAAAATGTTTGCTGATGTTTCATGGGAAAGGGGCTGATTTTTATAGGAGCCCCGATGGGGACATGTCATTGATAGGCTTGCGAAGCTGATGAATGGCCCCCCGAGTCAGATGGGGATGTGGCAAGGCTCACTGGAAGTCTTTTGTGGGCCTCTTTTGAATAAGAAAAGCTCCCCCTCCCAAGTATAAAAAAAAAAAAAAAAAAAAAAAAGCAGGGCGGGTGGGTTGGAGGGGGGGTGGCTCTTAGGCCTCCCCATCCTCCATGATGGCATTTCTTCCGCTTTCACACCACACACAAACACACAGCTCTCACTTCCAAAGTAGCCAAAGACATTTCCTCACACTGAATCATTTTCAAACTTCTCTAAGTTGGAATTGGTCGCCGCTAGTTGCATGAAGTCACTTACTACGTAGATACATTTTGCAATAAACAAGATGTGAGTGAGGAATGAAATTAATGTGCCTATGGAAAGTCATATATATATATATCCAGCTTAAGGTCCATGTACTAGTATGCTCTTTGTCCTCACACGTAAAAGACAATTTATCCCACTCGTAGAATGACTAGGATGCGCTAGTGCACACTTGTCAAACTCAAGACTCGGTGGCCCGAGCCGCCCCGCCAACATCCTTTTATGTGGCCCCCGAAAGCAAATCATGTGCATCGACTTCACGTTTCTTGCTAAAATACCAAAACTGTAAAATTGTCTTCACTTTTAATAATGTTGCAATATTGCAAGCATTTTTTTTTGTTAACAATCACTTTTAAAATAAATAGATTAATAGCCGACGATTTTTTTTTTTAAAAATGATTTCCGATTTTAAAACTAGCTATCCATCAATTTGTTGTGTACTGAAAATGAAATGGATAGGCTCCAGCACACCCGTGACCCGAGTGAGGATAAGCGGTACAGAAAATGGATGGATGGATGAGGACATCATACTTTTTTTTATGGGTTCACAGGGTTTAACGGGCCTCCAAGGTAAACCATAACTACGATGTGGCCCGCGAAAAAAATGAATTTGACACCACTGCACTAGTGCCATTTTTGGCCCACTAGTAAGAGCTTAAGATGAAAAACGAGGAGAATGAATAAATGCTCAAACTTCTTTCTGGAAAGCATTTGATATCCTTGACATCAAACTTAAGGGCGTACTGGTACGCTTTTTGTCCTCACTAGTAAACCAGTAAACCTCACTAGAAGAATGACTGTCTTACTAGTAACTTCAGTAGTATATTACTAGTATGTTACCAGTAAGTTATTTCCAATAAATGCTCAAATGGCTTCCCCCCCCCCCCCCCCCCCCCCCCACTAATAGTGCCCCAGTGACTCTACTAGTGCACTGAATTGTCTTACTAGTGAGAACAAAGAGTATACTAGTACATGGACCTTGAGCTGGTTATCAAGGATATTGAATTAATGCTTTAGTGACATCCCACAATAGCAGCGCACAGACATCGACTTGTAGTTGTCCTACTAGTACCGGTATGACAAATAAATGTCATATCAAAAAGTTACTAGTGAGACACAGTTTGAGCATTTTACTAGGCTGCACAAGTAGAATGATCGTGTCTAACAAGCAGCATTTTTTCCGTTACTGTATTTCTGCACACTAATAGGACATGTTACGAGTGAGGCCAAACTGTGCAACTGAGTTGACAACTGTGTGCTACTAGTGAAATTTTAGTACATTATAGTTACAGTACTAGTAGCATTCAGCTGTGAACTCGTGCACAGTTTTGCTAGCAAGACAGTCGTTCTACTCATGCATTGAATAGTCTTACGAGTGAGGAAAAAGAGCGTACTAGTAGATGAACCTTAAGATGGATATCAATGTTACTGAATAAATGCTCAAACAGCTTACAGTATTTCCCACTTAATGTTAGTATACGTGAGTAATACACTATGTTAGTATAATTGCATATACAACCCCAATTCAAATGAAATTGGGAAGTTGTGTTAAACAAATAAAAATGGAATACAATGATTTGCAAATCATGTTCAAACTATATTTAATTGCATACACTACAAAGATAAGATATTTAATGTTCAAACTGATAAACTTTATTGTTTTTAGCAAATAATCATTAACTTTGAATTTTATGGCTGCAACACCTTCCGAAAAATTTAGGACAGGTGGCAAAAAAGATTGAGAAAGTTGAGGAATGCTCATCAAACACCTGTTTGGAACATCCCACCTCTGTGAACAAGTGTGTGAGAAAATAGTCGAACAGTTTAAGGACAATGTTCCTCAATGTACAATTGCAAGGAATTTAGGGATTTCATCATCCACGGTCCATCATATCATCAAAAGGTTCAGAGAATCTGGAGAAATCACTGCATGTAAGCGGCAAGGCCGAAAACCATAATTTGGGTGCCCGTGACCTTCGATCCCTCAGGCGGCACTGCACCAAAAACCGACATCGATGTGTAAAGGATATCACCACATGGGCTCAGGAACACTTCAGAAAACCAATGTCAGTAAATACAGTTCGGCTTTACATCCATAAGTGCAACTTGAAACCCTACTATGCAGGTGTTCTGTGGTCCGACGAGTCCACATTTCAAATTGTTCTTGGAAATTGTGGACGTCGTGTCCTCCAGACCAAAGAGGAAAAGAACCATCCGGACTGTTATGCACGCAAAGTTCATAAGCCAGCATCTGTCATGGCATGGGTAACTTACACATCTGTGAAGGCACCATTAATGCTGAAAGGTACATTAAGGTTTTGGAGAAACACATGCTGCCATCCAAGCATCGTCTTTTTCATGGACGTCCCTGCTTATTTCAGCAAGACAATGCCAAACCACATTCTGCACGTGTTACGACAGCGTGGCTTCGTAGTAAAAGAGTGCGGGTACTGGACTGGCCAGCCTGCAGTCCAGACCTGTCTCCCATTGAAAATGTGTGGCGCATTATGAAGCGTAAAACACGACAACCGAGACCCCGGACTGTTGAACAGCTGAAGCTGTACATCAAGCAAGAATGGGAAAGAATTCCACCTACAAAGCTTCAACAATTAGTGTCCTCAGTTCCCAAACGTTTATTGAATGTTGTTAAAAGAAAAGGTGATGTAACACAGTGGTAAACATGACCCTGTCCCAGCTTTTTTGGAACGCGTTGCAGCCATAAAATTCTAAGTTAATGATTATTTGCTAAAAACAATAAAGTTTATCAGTTTGAACATTAAATATCTTGTCTTTGTAGTGTATTCAATTAAATATAGGTCGAACATGATTTGGAAATCATTGTATTGTTTTTATTTGTTTAACACAACGTCCCAACTTCATTGGAATTGGGGTTGTACTAATGTGAGTAATAACTTATGTTAGTACATAAATGTGAGCAATATGGGGTATATTTCTGTATACCATCTGAGTCAAACACTTTACTATATACTGTAAGTGTGAATAATATAATTTGTGTTTATGAATACTCCTAATTTCTCTTAACTGAACTTTTTTCTTTTCATCATTTTCTTGGAAATGAGCTACAAAGCTAATATCTGGCACAGAGCATCTCTACTTTTGAGTTTAATGTTCTCTACACATGATACCTGACAAATGCACAAACTAAACTCAAAATATACATTCAGGACAGATACACAAATGTACAGAGAGTCACTCAGCAATATAAAGCGTTCAACAGGGCAGTAATGCTGATTTCCTGTCGGTGGGTTTATCACCTCAACCTTATTTTGGTGTGCCTCAGACAAGTAGGGGGGACAGTCACAAAAGGAGGGGAGACGAAAGAGAAGAGAAAGTGAGTGAGAAAGGGGGTGGCGGTGTAAAAGTGTAAAGCCCCAGGCTGGTCGGGGCTCTGATGGAGTGCCTGAGAGCTGGAGAAGGGAAAGCTGTGATTAGAATATGAATGGAACCACAGGAGAGGAGGAGAAAAAGAAGAAGAGGAAGAAAAAGAAAAAGAAAAAGGAAAAGAAGAAGAAGAAGAGGAGGAGGAGGAGGAGGATTATGGCTGAATTACTCACCACAAAGTAGAGAGGATGACTTTTTCACTGGACGTTTTTAGTTTTTTTATTTATTTTTTTTTTTTACCCTAAAGCCACCTGGGAAGCTATAACACAAACAGACGCATGCATAATCAAAGACATGTTAAAAGCGCACATTGAGACGTAACACGCCAAAGTCCAATAAGGAGGATGTCATTAATTGCAGCCAATTAACAAGGACAGGTGCATCCTTCCTCTTATCACATGCACGCCCACAAATGGATGTGCACGCCTTTTGTCCCGTTGCTAAAGTCCCCACTGGTGTGTGTGTGTGTGTGTGTGTGTCTGGCATTCAGCCTTTGATGGGAGGAAATCATACGTCCAAAAAGGGATTTTGTGGATAGACATGAATGTCGCCCAATACAAAGTGGGTTATGACATCATCACAGGACTTTGTATCAGCCACAAGCAAAACAAACAAGTCATTTGTATTTATTTTTTTAAACACTCAATTCAAACTGGAGGCAATAGGGGCTTTCACGTTATTACAATGGGTTTATTACACTGCTTTTTAATATTTAATTTCTAGATGCAGATGCTTCTCAATCAATTAGAATATGGTAGAAAAGTTCATTTATTTTAGTAAATCAACTGGAAAGTGAAAGTTCATTAACCTGAGCTTTAAAAAGGGACCTGACATTTGACTTTTTAGACACTACTTTTGTTTTTTAGACCACAATTTTAAAATATATATTTTTTCTGTTATAAAATGCTGCTCTTAAAAAAATTTTTTT
This sequence comes from Phyllopteryx taeniolatus, assembly GCF_024500385.1. Classification (NCBI taxonomy): domain Eukaryota; kingdom Metazoa; phylum Chordata; class Actinopteri; order Syngnathiformes; family Syngnathidae; genus Phyllopteryx; species Phyllopteryx taeniolatus. Next base: position 26,716,644 of record NC_084506.1, on the reverse strand, counting down.
TAGAGAAAATTTAACAAAAGACTGAGTTAGTTAGGAAGCCACAAGACAGCCACACAAAAGACTAGAATTAATATGAAATTGCTACTTAATTGTGATTTTAAGGTTATTCCTTTATTACCCTGCTTTTTAATATTTGCTTTTATGCACATAAATTTAATTAAAATAAAATAAAAAAACATTTGTTATAGTAGCTCAATTTGAAAAAGTAAAAACTTTATTCACTATATTATATACAGTCCCCTTCAAAGGTATTGGAACGGCAAGGTCAATTCCTTTGTTTTTGTTGTATACTGAAGACATTTGGGTTTCAGATCAAAAGATGAATATGAGACAAAAGTTCAGAATTCCAGCTTTTATTTCATGGTATTTACATCTAGATGTGTTATATTTTGTACAGGTAAAGAAGAACCCAAAGATCACTGTGGCTGAGCTCCAGAGATGCAGTCGGGACATGGGAGAAAGTTCTAGAAAGTCAACCATCACTGCAGCCCTCCACCAGTCGGGGCTTTATGGCAGAGTAGCCAGACAGAAGCCTCTCCTCAGTGCAAGACACATGAAAGCCCGCATGGAGTTTGCAAAACAAAAAAAAAACAAAAACAAAAAAAAAAACCTGAAGGACTCCAAGACGCTGAGAAATAAGGTTCTCTGGTCTGATGAGACCAAGATAGAAATTGTTGGCCTTAATTCTAAGTGGCCTGTGTGGAGAAAACCAGGCACTGCTCATCACCCGTCCAATGCAGCCACCTCATCTGGCTCCTCTCGATTGGAGGAGCAGCGACTCTACTCTGAGATCCTCCCGGATGACCGAGCTTCTCACCCTATATCTAAGGGAGAGCCCGGACACCCTACGGAGGAAACTCATTTCGGCCGCTTGTATCCGGGATCGTTTGGTCACGTCCCACAGCTCGTGACCATAGGTGAGGGTAGGAACGTAGATCGACTGGTAAATTGAGAGCTTCGCCTTTCGGCTTAGCTCCTTCTTTACCACAACGGACCGATACAAAGTCCGGATCACTGCAGACGATGCACCGATCCGCCTGTCGATCTGCCGTTCCATTTTTCCCTCATTTGTGAACAAGACCCCAAGATACTTGAATTCCTCCACTTGGGGCAGGATCTCATCCCCGACCTGGAGAGGGCACACCACCCTTTTCCGACTGAGGACCATGGTCTCAGATTTGGAGGTGCTGATTCTCATCCCAGCCGCTTCACACTCGGCTGCAAACTGCTGCTGTGAGGGTTGGAGCTCACGGCTTGATGAAGCCAACAGAACCACATCATCTGCAAAAAGCAGAGATGCAATACTGAGGCCACCAAACTGGACCCCCTCAACACCTCGGCTGCGCCTTGAAATTCTGTCCATAAAAGTTATGAACAGAATCGGTGACAAAGGGAAGCCTTGGGGGAGTCCAACCCTCACCGGGAACGAGTCTGACTTACTGCCGGATATGCGGACCAAAACTCTGACTCTGGTCATACAGCCCGTATCAGGGGGTTCGGTACTCCATACTCCCTAAGCACCCCCCGCAGGACTCCCCGAGGGACACGGTCGAACGCCTTCTCCAAGTCCACAAAACATAGACTGGTTGGGCAAACTCCCATGCACCCTCGAGGACCCTGCCGAGGGTGTAGAGCTGGTCCACTGTTCCACGGCCAGGACGAAAACCACACTGTTCCTCCTGAATCTGAGATTCGACTTCCCGACGGACCCTCCTCTCTAGCACCCCTGAATAGAGGGTGAGGAGTGCGATCCCCCTGTAGTTGAAACCCACCTTCCGGTCCCCCTTCTTAAAAAGGGGGACCACCACCCCAGTCTGCCAATCCAGAGGCACTGTCCCCGATGTCCACGCGATGTTGCAGAGGCGTGTCAACCAGGACATCCCCACAACATCCAGAGCCTAGGAACTCCGGGCGAATCTCATCCACCCCTGGGGCCTTGCCACCGAGGAGGTGCCACCCCAGAGATAGGAGAGCCTGCCTCAGAGAACCCAGACTCTGCTTCCTCGTGGGAAGACGTGTCGGTGGAATTGAGGAGGTCTTCTCCTCACCGACTCACAACGTCCCGAGTCGAGGTCAGCAGCGTCCCATCCCCACTATACACAGTGTTGGTGGTGCACTGCTTTCCTCTCCTGAGACGCCGGATGGTGGACCAGAATTTCCTCAAAGCCGTCCGGAAGTCTTTCTCCATGGCCTCACCGAACTCCTCCCATACCAGAGTTTTTGCTTCAGCGACCACCAAAGCTGCATTCCGCTTGGCCAGCCGGTACCCATCAGCTGCCTCAGGAGTCCCACAGGCCAAAAAAGCCCGATAGGACTACTTCTTCAGCTTGACGGCATCCCTCACCGGTCGGGGACTGTCGCCACGACAGGCACCGACCACCTTATGGCCACAGCTCCGGTCGGCCGCCTCAGCAATGGAGGCGCGGAACATGGTCCACTCGGACTCGATGTCCCCCGCCTCCCCCAGAACTTGAAGGCCAAACCCCTTATTACAATAAAAAAAAATGATAAAAACACACAGAAACCGTATTAATAGGTTTTTGACACTAAATAGATGGATTTGTGAAATCTGGCACTAAATTAGTTAACTATGTTGAAGTGAGGGGAAGAGCTTCTATTAAACAAGCGATTAAAAAAAGGTTAATTTGCCGCCATCTTGTGGCATCCTTTGGCAATTCTAAAACTTTTTGGGGGGGTGTCAATACTTGTGGATTTTTGCCATTTCCAGCAGGGCTTGGTCCCCATCAACAGCAAATAGCATGGTATTACTGTACTGTATCCTAAAATAATGATGATTGCCTCTCAATTTACTTACAAGTTTAACTACTCAATGTGAAATCTGAGCCGGTTTAGTTGAACAGAAAATGATTACTCTTTTATGAATAGCAACAGGTAGATGCACAGGAAATGTACCTTCTGTCATCAACTGAAAGAACATTTTAAAGTTCTCCCTGTCACTATAAACCGCGGTCAAAGAACAAAGATACATTATTGGTAGTTAATAATTACTTTTAGATAAAAATTATAACTTAAAAAATTATATATCAGTGGCATCATACAGTGGGGGAACATTGTACTATTAGATTTGACAGGGTTCTTACAAAGTCCTGTGCCTGTCAACATTCAGGTAAAATGAACCAAAGCAAGAGTTGAGTGTGAGAAACTATGTCAAGTGTTTATTATTTACACAAACTTAGAGCATACTGCTGAAATATTATACATGGGGAAGAACAAAGAAAGGGGAGAAAAGGAAATGTTGGGCTTTTGCCTGTTTCCTTGGTGCCATCACTCGTTGTAGCGCGACAGCTTGAGTCGAGGGATGATGTTCATGGACTGCAGCTCTTGGAAGAGCAGCTTGCAGGCGTAGGGAATGCGCAGTGATGACACGTGACACGACGACTTGCAGTAGTGACACCTGTGTGTGCGTGTGTGTGTGTGTGTGCGTGAAGGGAAAGAAGGGGCGGAGAACCAGAGAGTCAGACACACAGCGGCAACAACAACAAAACAATAACAAAAACTAATTGTGGGGATTGGTTGAACATTTTGGTGTTTAAATATACAATGTTTAATTCCCTTTTGTTTTATCCAACATGCAAACGCCAAAGGCATGAAAAAGGTGACCAAAAAAAACAACAACATTGTTTGGGGGGAGGGGGTGAGGGGGGTTTGGAAGACTCTGAAGAGTACAATAAGGCAAAAAAAAAAAAAAAAAGAATCATAATAATAAATATTCACGCAGAAAAACTTATTTACACTGCTGTTGATGTACAAATTTAAGATTAAAATTAAATTTCTCCTCTTTAAGCACTCTCATTCTGGAAAAGAATTGACTAAAATCATTGTCTGTTTCACTTCATTTTTCACTATTACCAACTTGAAAGGCTAATCCCAAATGCATCCTCCAGGAAAATATTAAGTATACAATATTTTTCAGTTTTTATTGTCCTTTTCTGAATTTGAAGTTAGTTCATTCTGTGTTGTGACATAATCCCTAACATCGCTCCGTCACTTAATACATTTAACATTAACATCCGTAACCTAATTAGATAATTGTAGCTGCATTTCCTAATAAGTACAAGATGTACTAGCGGATCAACTCGCCGATGTAACGTGTGCTTCGCGGTTCGGCTGGGACCACAACCAGGGCCACGACCCGCAACACCTCAACGCGAAAATACAAAAGACCAGTGCAACAAATACGACACTGGCTGATTTGATGAGAAAAAAATAGTAAAAATAGAGGATGTCCGCTCCAGAGGTAGTTAGAGTAGCCAAACATTGTACTCAAGTAAGAGTACTGTTACTTGACAATAATGTGACACAAGTAAAAAGTAGTCCTCCAAAAAATTATTTAAGAGTAAAAGATACACAGTGAAATAATTACTCAAATATTGAGTAAAAGTAACTCCAGATTGTTTTAACCAAAGCGTGAACATCAATAAAAAAATAATTACAAAATAAAATGAGAATGTACAAATTCTGATATTGCTGTGTGTGTGTGTGTGCATGCGTGCGTGTGTGTATGCACAGTGAAAACCACAACAAAACATCTGCAATTTACTGCACGGTGTTTTCTCAAGTTAGAATTGAGCTAAAATATCCACGTTTGGGCAGGCAGTACCAGACGAATACTACAATACATGAAAGCTGTTGTTTTTGTTTGTCTAAATGTAAACACGAGTAGCGCGCCGTTGCCGTCATGGTAACGACGACCTTCCCAACATAGACGCCACGTAGGTACGACAGTCGAGCTGGCTTATCTAGTTTTAATACCTGTGCCCGGGAAGCCCAATGGAAGACGTTGTGTGAGGTCATGTGACTTTCTTGTCGTTTGATTGGTGAACTAGACTTAACGTCACTAGCGCTTAAATTGGATTGACGCAAACAGCAGCCAATGCGGAAGTCAAAGTCGTAGTCTCACGCACGAAATAGTTGATAAATAAGCAATAATTGATAAATAAATGTAGCGAGCCACATTTAGAGCATTGTAACGAAGTAAAAGTACCGTTACTTCTTCACAGCAGAAGCGGCGGAAGTGTTTTTTTCTGGTCTCGTCAACTCCTGTGACTTATCCAAACAAAGCAGGTCTCGAACGCACAGGTAGAACCTCAGGCCGATGCGGGCGCATATTAGTCCGCCGCGGAGTAATATTAATAAATAACATCTGTGTGGAATGGATCTAAGCTGCCAGCGTTCAAGGAGTATGAAACAATCTATGACATCAGCGACTGCGCCATCCCCTCCAAGAAAAACCTATCGGATCTATACGATTCACGTAAACGGCTTGTTTTGAGTTCAAAATGGCGAATTTCGCCGAAAGGCTACTTATTTGCTTGTATGTTTTTATGTGTGAGTTTTACAATTAACTTCAACATGCTAGCAAAATTCTATACAGTTTGGGTTTAAACCATCATCTGATCAACCCACAGTTATGCTAGCTATCACAGCATACACGGGGTGTCTGCTACCTCTTTTGTGGGTTTGGTCCTGTTACATTCAAAAGGCCCGAGACGCATCGTGACTTTAATTTTCCGCGCCCTGAAATGATTGAAAATTTATTAATCTGTTTAATTCTTATTCCACGAACGCAATAGTAATCAGAATACCGTGTTTAGACTAGTGGGGGCACAAATGTATTCTTGAAAAAAAAAAAAAGTTTTAAGTTTAAAATTTAATGGGTGTGGGAGGGGTAAAACTATAAAAAAAAAAAATTTTTTTTTTTTTTTTTCCATAAGGTCTCTATATTGCTAGTGTGTACGGAATGTATAGATAAACAGGAGTTCACTGTACTTCACCAAATGGACAAAGCTGAGGGCTTCCACTAATTCCGCCTTACAAGTGGTTTGCATTCATTGCACACTTGAATTATGATTGCCTACACATTTTACAAGTGCCCCTATGATAAACTCGCGCTGTTGTATGTCATACCAGCCGGAGTATCCCAGAAGACCACACTGTCCGCACACGTCCACCTCAAAGGCATCGCTAGAGATCATGAGGCGCTCGAGCAGCAACATGCTGGCACCATAACCGATCAGACAGTCGCGCTCCATCTCGCCCAGACGCAGACCTCCGTCTCTGGAGCGGCCCTCCGTCGGTTGCCTTAAGACGACATGGGGAAAAAAAGAAATTACTAAAAAGTGTTCTTTGTTCAACCCCCTCCAAAATGTTGTGGATGTACAAGAAGAAGCTACCTGGTTAGGACGGCTCGGGGACCACGCGCTCGAGCATGCATCTTGTCCAAGACCATGTGCTTCAGCTTTTGGTAATACACAGGTCCAAAGTAGATGTATGCCTCCAGAGGCTCCCTGAGGGGATACAATATAAGCCGATTTAAAAAAAAAAAAAAAAAAAGAAAAGAAAAGAATGAAAAACAAATTTGATTGACAATGTCAAAGAGATTGTCGATTAAAGATTATTGCGGTTGTAGCTGGCAGTGGCATACAACTGCATCATACTGAGCACAGACATATATTAAAAAAAAAAAACATCATAAAAGTAAATGTAAATTAAAACAGTTAACTGATCATGTGTTGGATGTGCGCCTTTAAGAGCCGTGGCCTAGTGAGCGACATCAGGAGCTGGAGTCAGGCTGGCCGGTTAGTCTGCGTGTAAGTGGCCGACATCAGCTCCTTATTTATTTTTTATATATTAACACATCGGTTATCTGAATTTTATTCTGCCAAATATCGGCATCGGCCTCAAAACTATATCGGTCGGGCCCTAGTTAAAATGTGTTTAAAGCATGTGGGATGGGCAAAACTAAAAAAAAAATTCTAAATGGTCTCTCATTATTGCGGATTTTCATCTATTGCGGGTGGGTCTGGAACAAATCCCTGGCTACAAATGGTGGTTCACTGCACAATAATAAAGGACAACATTTCAATAAAGAATGCAATGTGATGCTTATGGTCATCTATTACCCAGTGATGCCAGAGGTGACATAGTCCTTCCCTTGGTAGTTATATCCATAGCGGATCAGGTCCTCGCACACATCCTTCACCTTGCTGCCCCCGAAGGCCGTCCCGTAGTGGAAGCGTCCGTCTAGGACTCCCGCCTTGCCGGCCAGCAGTTCAATAAGCTTCCCCACCTGGGACGAACAGGTTGTGTTCATTAGCGCATCTGTGTGTGATTTATGTTCCCTTCCTCGTTACCAGAATATACATTGGATCAGGCTTTCCAACTTTCATTGAGCCAGGTCTAGGGTTGGGCATCGAGAATCGAGAACCGATTGGAACCAGGACTAAGGCTCCGGTTCTCCCGGAATCATTCAAATTTAATAGTTTCAGTTCCCAGTATCGAGGCCTACAGTCCGCCGACCCCGAAGAAGAGAGTGGCGAAAACCAATGAAGAAGAACGCGCACGATGACGTGTTTATGCCCAACGGTGGCGCCAAACAAGTGTCTTAACTTTGTTAAAATTAATGACCAGTTGCCTCAGTGAAACACTTGGACCAAGATTATATTGTGCAAAGGAGGGGGCAGCACGGTGGACGACTGGTTAGCACATCTGCCTCACAGTTCTGAGGACTGGGATTCAAATCCTGGCCCCGCCTGTGTGGAGTTTGCATGTTCTCCCCGTGCCTGTATGGGTTTCCTCCGGGCACTCCGGTTTCCTCCCACATCACAAAAACATGCAGGGTAGGTTAATTGAAGACTCGAAATTGCCCGTAGGTGTGAATGTGAGTGCGAATGGTTGTTTGTTTATATGTGTTCTGTGATTGGCTGGCGACCAATTCAGGGTGTACCCCGCCTCTCGTCCGAAGATAGCTTGGATAGGCTCCAGCACGCCCGCGACCCTAGTGAGGATAAGCAGAACGGAAGATGAATGAATGAATGAATGTGCAAAGGAGGCTTACACGATGTGTAGAAGTCTGACATGCTCCCTCCCGCTCCAAGCCTCAGCCGACACTGCGCAGAGCTTCAGTGAAGTCAACTCTCAGTCAATTGGGTGAGTGAAACAATAAAATACGTCTATGGCAACACTGAAGCAGCTAACAAGGTAAACGGTTGGTTGCACTTTTGCACTGATGGTTTTTAGCATTTACTTTAGTCTTCAAACCGATGTAAGAGCCAATGACAGAAAAAAAAAAAAAAGATCAACATTGAGCTAAAACTTCAACAAAGGTCAAACTAGCAACTTTACATCACAATGAATTGGGACAAAATTCACATAAACGTTGTCTCACAAATACAAACCTTGTGCCTCATCGGTGGGTAAGGAAACAAATTTTACAGCATTTGGTTCCATTACTTTCGTTTTCAAAATTCACTGATGTCATGTGAAGTTACTTTTCGTGCCAAAATGCTGAGTGCGAGTGCGTACCCTTCAAAATAAAAGGCTACAAGCTTAAAACAGGAAGTAAATTTAAAACTTGCACATCTAAACCATTTGATGTGATTAAAAGACTTTAACAATGCTATATTTAACTTTTAGCTGAAACATTAATTAATGAATATTAAGTCAATTGGGTAAGTTCCAGACACACTGCCTTTTAGTTCATAGGTTTGATATTGATACTGGTTAAAAAGAACGCACAATTGAATGTTCATTTTAGTCTATGCCACGGGCTGGTAAGAAAATGGATGTTCATAATTTGGACACCCGTTATTTAAACTAAGCAAACATTTTTGAGATGATGCACTCGGGAGATGGGAGAAATTTCTAGAAAGTCAACCATCACTGCAGCCCTCCATCAGTCGGGGCTTTATGGCAGAGTGGCCCGACGGAAGCCTCTCCTCAGTGCAAGATGCATGCAGGCCCGCATGGAGTTTGCTAAAAATCACCTGAATACAATAATAATAGCGCTTGTATCTCAAGTTTGCGTACGCAAGTCAAAGCAAAAAAAAAAAAAGCATCCAAATGATGGTTCGTATAAAAAAACTTGTTTAGGTTAAATGTACCTTGTGCCATCGAGTGGAAGAGCATTTAATTGTTCTGTCTGTCACTATACATTGCTGGCATAGAACAGAGATCTATTACTTGTTGTAAATAAATCCTAATTTTAGGACCATTACGTGAAACTGAATAAAACCTGATGGTCTCTCATGGTACACTTTTTGCGAATTACTGCCAAAGGTAATAGGTATACCCCTGGCGTGAGGATGACTGATTTCGGCAATTCTGCTGAGGTCTCACCCGCACAACCCCTGACCCTACCATACAAAAAGCCTACACCTACTCTCCTCTTTGGGTGACGTCCTCCACAGCCAAACATTGCTGAACGCTCGCCATGGTGACGGCAGCAGCTAGCAACCGCGCTGGCAGCGGCAACTTGAGCAGTAAAGATCACCGCTGATTTTACAGGCAGAGACGCTTCAAACGTCTTCTGTGCACGTTTGATAAAACTTGTAACACTCAGTTGGCGTCCGTCGCCATGGCAACGACAATCTGTTTGTGCGGTGCAGTCAAACTGTCATTCAGTCAAAAGGATGGGGGCTCTGGGAGAGAATGATAACCTCAGGAGGAGATAATGAGGCTTTTGTCACCCTGATGGGATACACACAAAGAGATACAGTTTTGAATAAAATATTCTCCCACAAATTGGGAGTCTTTGTTTTATCTTTAGTTAAACTCCATGTCAAAATGCCTCTCTATGACAATTTTTTTCACTTTTTTGTGCATTTCAAGTATAGTGGTACCTTGATTTACCAGTGCCCAAACACTTGGGCGTTCAAGTTACGACCTGTTGCTTGGTCGATATTTTGCTTTGTGTTGCAAGCTCAAATTTGAATTACGAGTGAGCTTCAGATACATCCATGCTCGACTGAACAAAGTAAAAACAAATCAAAATACAAATCAAGGTACGGTAATGAAAGCCGCTGATGCACTTCCTGCCATGTACTGAACGGGATAAATAGTCATATGCACAAATACAAATTGAGAACACTCGCAAGGAGTTGCTGTAGGCCACAACTCAAATCCAGATGCTCACATGCAGACCAATCAGCTAACTCCACTCAGACTCCTGTAGTCACTCACTAGGTCACGCCCTTTAAAGGCGTATATTAATTGCACTTGTAATTTTATTGTATTGCAATTGTATTTTGGGGCCTGGAACAGATTAATGGCATTTCAATTAACTTAAAAAGACAAAAATGATTTGTTGTACCAGCAAATTGAGTTTCAAGCTTGGTCACAGAATGAAATAAACTTGTCAGGGAAGGTATGACTGTCCTTCTATTAAGGCTGCAACTAACTATTATTTCCATAATCGATTAATCGGTCGATTATTTTTTTTTGATTAATCAATAAATCGGATAAAAAAGTTTTCATTTCCATTCCTTTTTATTAAAAAACAGGACATTGTCAAATTGGCAGTGCACAAACAGGTTGCTGAGTGAACATCCCAGAGCTCTTAAAGTAAGAAATTCTGAAAGAGTCAAACTGCTTGCTTTAAGCTGTTCATTGACACTCAAGTTGAAGTTGACTGTAAAAGTAAACACAAAAATAATTACACACTTTGTATAATTTAATATAATGCAAACAGTAATTACTAAAAAAATTAAAATACATAAATTGCCTGCTAAATGCTAGCACGTAATGCAAAAATTTGCATTAGAGAGCATGGGGAGGATTTACCTTCAAATAACGAATATTCACTCAAAAAGGCTGTAGTAACACATACAGACAGGTAATAAGACAATACTCAGTCATATATTCTTTGTACTCTGTGAATAAGTATTTTTTTTTACTCGTTTCGCAATTTTCTTCTTCTGGTCTGAGTAGTGTTGTTTCATTCGCGAGCGTTTCGTTCAGAAGAACGGGTCTTTTTCATGAATGAACTGAACAGAATCCATCCATCCATCCATTTTCTGAGCCACTTCTCCGCACTAGGGTCGCGGGCGTGCTGGAGCCTATCCCAGCTGTCATCGGGCAGGAGGCGGGGTACACCCTGAACTGGTTGCCAGCCAATCGCAGGGCACATAGGAACAAACAACCATTCGCACTCACAGTCATGCCTACGGGCAATTTAGAGTCTCCAATTCATGCATGTTTTTGGGATGTGGGAGGAAACCGGAGTACCCGGAGAAAATCCACGCAGGCACGGGGAGAACATGCAAACTCCACACAGGAGGGGCCGGGGATTGAACCCGGGTCCTCAGAACTGTGAGGCTGACGCTCTAACCAGTCGGCCACCGTGCCGCCCTGAACTGAATCAGTTCATGAAATAATTTGTTCTTTGAGCATGGCTGCCGCCGCCGCCTTGAGGCGAGTGAGTCGACTGGGAGCGGAAACGGAACTGCTGAAGCGTTTTGTCACTCACTTCCGAATCTTCGGCGAATGACCAATGAGCAGCCAGTGTGGATGTGGGGGCGGGACGTCATTAAACGTACTGCCAAGTGATTTGTGATTCGCCAGCATTTTCACTGACTTCGGCAAATGACCAATGAGCAGCCAGCGTCAGGCAGCGCCGTGCAGGCGGGGGAGGGACATAAGTGAACTGAATGTACTGGAGAACTGAAGATTGATTCGTTCAGTGAACTGGCATACTGAAGAACTAAAGAGTGATTCGTTCTGTGAACTGGTGTACTGAATTTATCGTTCGCGATTCGTTAGACACAAGTGATTCGTTCGTTGAACTTCGTTTGTGATCCGCTAAGGAGCGACGTACTACAACGATGAGTGATTCGTTTGCGCAAGGAATGACACACTACGAGAGGTAGGTAGTAATGGGCAACAGGATCGATACTGCAAGGATCGATACTTTTACTTCATTACAATGATTGACATGCCCTTTGCTACTTTCATTTATTCATTATTTTTAGATTCCATCTTCGACTTCCGCATAGGGCGCCCGTTACGCCAATCAAACAGGATCACTAATGTCATTTGACGCCAATTCACCAATCAGACGACACAAGGTAGTCACATGACAATACACGTAGCCTTCGCGAGCCAATCAAAATGACTCATTTTTCACCAATCAGACGACACAAGGCAGTCACATGACTGCGCACGTAGTCTTCGCGGGCCAATCAAAATGACAAATTTTTCACCAATCAGACGACACAAGGCAGTCACATGACTGCGCACGTAGCCTTCGCGAATCAAAATGACTCATTTTGGGGGGAAAAAACAGCGCGCGACTGTTTATTTTACAGACTACCAATAGCAACAGCATTATCATGCAGCTCTTAAATTGTGACTGCCGAACTTGGATATTTCAGCCCACTTCTAACTTGACAAAACACCTTGTGGTAAGTTACAGATGTTTCTATTGTGGTTTTGGCAGTGGAATGGCAAAATTAGCACTATCCCTGTCGTGTCACACACACACAATCACCAAGTCTGTTCAGCAAACAGCTTCTTCATGAAGTCATTTAAGCGAATAAAGCAAATAATGTTTCTGTAGGGCCCAATGCATGTGCTGTTGGTTTTTGGGAAGTTAAAAATGTAAATGGTGGCAGGTGTGTGTCGACTCCCATATATTATTATGTTTTTATTCTCATGTTTTTATTCTCAAAAAAAAAAAAAATCAGAAGTTACTCTTTACTTGAGTATTTTTTTCATTGAGTACTTTCTTACTCAAGTAAATATTTGGATGACTACTTTTTTACTTTTACTTGAGTCATATTATTCTCAAGTAACAGTACTCTTACTTGAGCACAATATTTGGCTACTCTACCCACCTCTGCGTACTATGCAGTGAACATATTCATGAGTGATTTTAACCGCAAGTCCCGACGTCCTCGCGGGGACAGCTTTCACTAGCAGCCCTTTCTTCAAGCTAACGGCTAATGTTGAGTCAGTCAAGCACATGAAAACAAGCACACATTTGAAATACATACAGATATCATTCTCTCTGTGTCTCTAATGCGATTAAAGCTTTTTATTTAATAATAATAATAATACTACTACATTAAACATATAGCGCTTCTCAAGACACTCAAAGACGCTTTCCACTAATCAGATGACAATAACAGTAAGGTGAGTGAGCAGGAAGCCCGGGTGCTGGTGTCAGCGACGCTGTCCACCGCGGTGGAATGCAGAAAAGTCACGCCGGCCATCGAGACCCTAGTTGTCGGAAGGATGTTCGGTAGCTGAGCTCGCTGCACGCATGTTCACGAGTCATGACAGAAGGGTCAATTCACTAAATGAGGAAGCACGATTGATTTTATGAAAAAGAACTGAACGATTCGGTGAATGAATCTTTTGAACAAATCTTTTTACAGAACTGATTCGAATGATTCAGTACACTCCAAAGAACTGCCGTGCCCATCACTAGGTCTGAGGCATTCTGATGAAGTTGTGTTATCTGCATGCGTGCACCACACTGCCCCTAAGCGGCACATAGCAGGAACAGCGCACTCTCGCCAATACAAGGTACACACACACACACACACACACACATCAGCAGCACAGGATGACTGACCATTCGATAATGAAATACAATTCCAACACTTGTAATTATCAATTTTTATATTTTTCAATTCGTTGTTGCAGCCCTAACTTCTTCCCCCATTTCTTGATTTGTTGTATGCTGCATACTGTATATATTGTGGTTATCATGTCAGACTTGTAAGTTAGTTAAGTTAGTTACCACATCTGTCTCCCAGTTCTGATGTTCAGGGTTTGAATCTTCAAATGCATGTCCTTCCCATGCTTATGTGGGTTTTCTCTGGGTACTCCGGCTTCCTACCACATTCCAAAAGTAGGCATTTTGATTCCCTGGAGATTCTAAATTGCCCATAGGTGTAAATGTGAGTGTGAATGCTTGTTTGTCTCTATTTGCGCTGTGATTGGCTGCCGACCAGTCCAGGGTGTACCCCGCCACTCACTCCAAGGTGGCTGGGATAGTTTCCAGCTCAACAGAGACCCAAATGAGGACAAGCGCTATAGAAAACCGATGGATGATATGATTATTATTATATTATTCTTGTGTGCTGCTACTGTGTGCTTTGCTGCTGTAAAACTGGACTACCCCCATTTCGGGACTAATAAAGTAAAATAAACCTCCTTCATCTTGACCTGAGTGGCACAAATTTCCGTATACTTCGCAATTATGGACCCACCTGTTGCTTTGGCAAGCACTTGAAAGTTTCCAAACCCATTTCATTTCATTTCTCAACTCAACTCGACTTGATTTGGCGAGCGCTTTACCAACAACCGCAGCTGTATCCATGTATGCCGAGGCCATCACTATCACTGGGCTCCTTTTATTTTCCTGACTGTTTCAATAGATAGTAACTGTAATATACGGTACTTTTACCTTTTATTATGCTTCCTTTTGTAACTTGAAGGTGATTAACTTTTGACATGCTTGTTTTTAAATGTTTCGGTAAAGCGTCTCATAGTTCTTTGAAAAAAGTGCTAAAAATACAAAATGCATATATCATATTAGAAGTACATAGTACAGGGGCCCTCGGGTTTATGGCAGAGTTTCAACCTAACCCGAATTTGTTCACTGGCATGCGCTGTAGTCTATCACTAACCTCCGCTAACAAAGCAGTAAAGTCATAATTACAGAAAATATTTGTATGAAAAACACTTTTAGGCCATATATATATATATATATATACACACATATACACACAAAACAATCAAATGAAAAACAGACCACGTATTCTTCCATAGCTGCTCAAACTAGTTCATTAGGTGCCATTTGTGACCGCAAAATTGCACGTCAGCACCGTCATACACTGAGGACCCCCGGTAGTAGCAATAGATGGTGAAAACAGCATACCGTCATTCGGGAAGGATAGCCGTGTGGGTTCATGATGATGTCAGGACAAATGCCCGTGTCACAGAAAGGCATGTCCTCTTGGGGGACGATGAGGCCACAAACACCTGAAATATACAAACACAAACATGTTATTTTTTTAAAGTATCATTATTACTGCTTTGTCACCTCCCATTGCATTTAGTGTTCCCTCACTATATTGCAGATTATCATTCACGTCACGCTATATCGCATTTTTTTGGAGCGATATTTATTTTATTTTATTTATTTTTATTTTTATTTTATAGGTTTACATACCGCGGCACGGTGAAGGCTGGTTAGAGCGTCTGCCTCACAGTTCTGAGGACCTGGGTTCAATCCCCGGCCCCGCCTGTGTGGAGTTTGCATGTTGAGGTGGGAGGGTCAACTTTCCGTGTTTTTTTTTCATTATTCGTGTCAGGGCTCAGTCTCTATCCCCCGCAAATATGGTGAACACAAGCTATTAGATCTCGAAAAAAATAAGTCAAAACAACTAAATCCTTATATTATAATGACAAGGCATGAGTTAGGGGTGCACGATAACTGTTTTTTTGCCACCGATAACTTGCTGCTTCTCCAAAACTGATAGCGATAGCTGATATAATTTTTAGAAAGGTTTATATCAGGGGTATTCAACGATTTCCAGGCCAAGAACCCTCAAATTGATGGAAAGCTGGAGTGGGGACCTTACGTAGATTGTAAAAAAATGGTATTTTATATCAAACAGGTCAGATAATAGAATACTTTTTTATTCATATGAAATCAAATTAATAGGACTAGATAGGATGGGAATAGATCATAATTTATTATCATATTTCATATGTATAACAGGTAATATAAGAATAAAAGAATGTGTATTTATTTTCACTATACACAAATACAATGAGCTTGAGATGAGATGCAATCAAAATTATAGTATTGATAACTCCATGAATGTTCTTTTTTCCCCCCACACATCTGAATAATACACAGGTTCAAATATTCATGTTTTTTTGTATTTTAAACAATATAAGAACAGATGATCATTCATGTTAATGTTTATTTTAAAGATATTTGAATTTGTGGCTGGGCAAAGAGTGCCGTGGGCGGGGGGGCACGGTGGGGGTGTTGAACAAGCTGCCAGACGGGCGTCAGTAGTGGATGCGCGCTTGCGCTAGTCTCGTCGAACATCATAAAACAGGGAAATTCTGATTCAGGTGTTTTGTTTTTTTTCTTGGGCCTGTTTCTTTTCTGGTTTCCTACCATTGCATGACGCACAGTCAACGACGGTTGCACAACGCAGAGATCTTTCTGCTCATCTATGAAAAGTGCTTCCTAACATCTTTAGCAGTTTCCCTTGTTATCTTGGGTGCCATTCTGACTGTTTAGCCCTTTGTTTACTCTTTTAGAAAAAGTTTCCTGCGACGATAGCGCACCGCCTTCAGACTTCATTCATAATGTGGCGGCTACTGTTCGCATTTGGATTGTTTGAATGTGCGTAGAGGCAGAACTTACGCCGAGCGAACGCCTCCGTCGAAATCTATTGTGACGTGATTACGCCAACATTAACCGTTCGTTGTTTTAATTAAAGAGACACTACAATTCAATAAATAAAACACATACTGTAAATAGTATTTTTTTGACAAAAATAAAATGACTTCCAGACTTTTTTTTTTTTTTTTTTTTTTACAGCAATCACAAACGCTATTAGATTTGTGATTGGATGATCGATGATATGGAGGCGGAAGTTAAACGTAGAACAGATTTCGAACTAGTTTTCAGCTTACATCCAAGCGTTACTTCCAGAGTCAATGATCATCTCTCGCGAGTAGAAACACAACATCGATCCTTCCGTTCGTTCATACCAAGACTGCTCGCAAACCGAAAATAACGTAACTAGAGGTAGGTTTTCCACGAAAATGTACGAAACCCGAATTGTTCGTAAACAATTCAACAAACAACAGTCTTTCGTAACCCGAGGTTCCACTGTATATCGGACCAATCAGTGTGATGTCCCCCCCACCCCGAATATCGGGCCTATAATTATCTGTCCACTACCTATCGTTGATCCCTAGTATGAATGATTGATTAACTCTGATAATCCAATATTGGATTTAACCTGATTACAGGTTGTACTCGGTTTACGATGGAGTTACATTCCTACGGTGGTGATTTTCAGATTTTTGTCAGATTTGTCTGCATGATTTTTGACATTTTTTTGCCAAATTTGTCAATTCTGCCAGATATTTGTATGTTTTGGGCAGTACAGTGTACCCCGCACACTCGCGGTTCGGCCCCTCACCTATTTGCTGAATTCTTTCTTTTTTTTTTCTTTTAGGGGGAACCAACCCCAAAAACAGTTATTGCCGGTTTATCCCCATTTATTCAAGTATTCTTTGGGGTTTAAAAAATATATAGATACTGTTTTCTTAATTCTAATTATTCACTGATTTTCACTATTTGCGGTCCGGCCCAATCCCTATCCCCCGCGAATAGTGGGGGCCTACTGTAGTTTGCGTTGTGCTACTTTGTCTGTTGGATCATTTCCTCCCTCATGTGGACAGACGGGCTTGCCTTTATGATTCATCAAGCAGCCCCGTAGCCCGAGAGTTTAAGTGCGAGTGCAAATGTTTGCGGAGGGGGGCCGCAGCACTCTTGCCTGGCCAGCACAAACAGATTGTAGATCCATTTGCAAATGAAAAAAAAGAGGAGCTCAGAGAAAGAATCGGAGCAGGAAGTGAAAAGGTGCTTAAACTCGACTGCGAGAGCGGGATTATACATGGCCGACCCTCAGTTCAGCTCAGAGGAAGTGGAGGGGGAATGTTTGGAAAGGAGATACTGAAACCTCTGCACGTAGGGGGAAAAAAAAAAAAAGATAAATCCCTTTTTTGGACTGCCTGGTCCGTGCCACTGACTGCTAATGTCGGGCAGGATGTTGCGACAGGATGTTGACCGGCAACAAGCGCCGCGTTTTACTGGAAAGTCGTCCAGGAGCAGGAAGCTGCAGACTGAATGGGAGCGGGAGGAAGGCCAGCGTAGTCAAAGGAGTAGGGGCGGGAGTTAACGTGTCAAAGAAAAATATAGCAAGTAGGGTAAAATATTGGGGAAGGTGAGCGGCGAGGACCGGGCGGGGGTTCCCATGGCAGACGTGATCAGTGTTGTTTGTTTTGTATGAAAGTGGATGATAAAAGAGGCATGAAATCAGCAGAGAAAGGCGAGACAACAGTGAGGGTCCAGCGCCCTCCATCACAGCCCTTCCAGCTCCATGCTGGCGGCTTGCACAATGGACCAGCCCCTCCTCCTCACCACACACACACACACGCACACATGAATACACAACCTACAGCTGTGTACATGTGTGTGTGTGTGTGTGTGAGACCAGTAAATAATTAACTTATTCTGCTCGACTGACCAGGACTTATGGGACTGGTCATGAGAAGCTGGAGGACACTTACACTCACTTTCTAATTAAATAACAAAAACTTATACTTCAGTTGGAAAACTAGAAAGAGACTACTAGTAAGGCCGAATAATCCGAATAATCAATTTTGGCAATAACATACATTTTGACTAAAGGGATTTTTTTTTTCCCGAGAGGAAGAACTTTTATTTAAATAATTTGTAATGAAATGATTTCTTTGGAAGTTGATACTTGGGAAAATAAAGGGTTTCAAAGATTGCCTGGTATAAAAATGCCAGGAGTGGGGAAAAAAACAAAAGGGAAACTTGTTTTCAACAATGTTGTTGTCACTTGCTTTTTCTATTAGGGAAGGAGAAAAAGTGTATTCAAATCAGAAACTACATTTTTGTGAAAATATTAAATAAATACTTTTAACCCTACAGCCATATCAACTTGCCCTAATAGACACCGTATGCTTTAAATTCACTAAAACGTAGTTAAATGTGGGAAAAATTGCCTCCATCAAACCATGAAGGTTTCCTGTTAACGTTCATGGTAGTTTTTGCTTCTCTGCAGTAAGTGACCACCTCGACAAACTCCCCCCCTCCACCCCACTGGACTAACCCTCCAGCGACCCCGCGCTCTCAGTCACGATGCGACACTGAAGACAGTGTCCCATCCCAAGCTGACCGCCCTGTGGCCACCGCCTTAATGAAGAGAGTAATTTATGCATGGCACCTGTTAGCTTTTCTTGATTAAATCATCATAGAGGCACCTCTATAGGGGAGGTTCCGGCCAACAATGAAGGTTGTAAACACTTTTTTTTTAGGCCAAAATACTGCTGGGCTGTAAAACATTTGCATAGTCTGGCACAGGACAAAGAGCCAATTAATTGAAAAGAGTTCTCGAAGGGATGAGGACATGGGAGGGAGGAAGGGACTCAACAACCTGTGGAGTTGTCTTGTGCAACAGGCTTCACTTGCCACTCGCTCACCTTTCTGTCCATGCCTACTGCTAAACTTGTCTCCGATTTCGGGCCTCCTTGTCTGCCTGAGCAGAATCTTGATGAGGAAGGCGTCTTCCGCGTTGGACGAGATCATCACCTTCTCAATGTACGAGTCCGTTGAGCCCTTGTAGCTGCAAAGCAGGAGGGCAACTTATTATTAACAAAAAAAGAAAATGGGTGGAAGTGTATTATGCTGTCAGTGATTTACAAACATATTTAATTCAATAAGAATAACATACAAATGAAACGTCAATTTAAATGGCAAATGATATGGGGAATATTAATGTGAGTAGGCAGTCCGGAATAGGTGTGTCTTGATTTTGGATTTGACGAGGGTTAATGAGTCGCTGTTTCAGAGGTCAGGTGGTAGGGAGTTCTAAAGACGATTTACCCAATTGAAGTGAATTAAAATGCCAGTAATCCGTTTCAACCCCCTATAAACCACCATCACTTTTGTTTTGCTCCCAATAAAGGGAAGCAGCACTATATTTGTATAAATAAATAATACAAAAGAATAAGAGAATGTAAAGAACTAAACTGGTTTTATTAAGTGTAAGTGCTGTATGTTGGTACAAGCCGGGTCACAGCTACAGTGATGTACGTGTGCCTTCAACCTTTGATCAGGCTTGAGTCCCCGTGAGAGTTCTGGCTTACTGTAGCTCTTTGCCAGTGTTCTCATTTTGTATTTGTGTGTTTGACTGTTTCAACAAACAGGCTGATAGTGCATCGGCAGCTAGCTTTTTCACTCAACCAAAACACCGGTGTATCTGAAGCTTGCTCGTAACAACACAAAATAAAAATAACAAAACAAAAAAACAAAAAAATGTAAAAAAAAAAATCACAGAGTGATGGCTCGAAAAACTCACGGCACCATTTTATATTGAAATAATGATCACGACTCAGTTTACTCAAATATACTTGGTGTGAAATCTGAGCCTGTTTATTTGAACACAAAGCTATTAAAGTTAAGTATGAAGTTAATTGTGCAGTACGTTTTGCCACCGAGTGGAAGAGCATTTTCTTGTTCTACATGTCACTATAAGTCACAGGCATGGATACATGTACAAAGACATTATTTTTCACACAATTTTTCGGTCCAATTAAGTGAAATTGGATCATTTCCCGCAACACACCTGCACATTAAGGCTACGTTCACACTGCAGGTCAATTGTGATTTTTTTTGCACACTGTGAAATGAACAGTACCATTCCGATTTTTCATATCAGACCCAGGCCTCTTTCATATGTGAATATAAATCGGAAATGTGTCTGATGCAACTACAATATGGACGCGCAAGTCACGCTTATCCAACCTATAAGTCATGAAAAGGCAACAAACGTCACAATTGTTCGACAAAATAGACATGCCACAAAAGCAACGGCGGACGAAGGAGCAGAACACAATCAGTGCCCCAAAGAAGATGCTTTAATACTGATCAATATAAGAAAATGGTTACACAACATTCTTGAAATTGCCACAAATGGGTCATGAATAGACCTACTTCAGGGGCCACATTTACTTCCGTCAACACGGCGCCTCGTGTTTGTGCGCATGTGCAATGTGACATCCTGTTTTGTGCACATTGTCGCATTGGTTTATGTAACGTGAACGACTACATAAAAAGATCAGATTTAACAAAAAAATCCAAACTGAGCGTCGTGCCCTGCAGTGTGAACGTAGCCTAATGTGCCATGGTACAATGGTTGGGAGTCATTGCTTTGAAATGCCTGACAGTTCCCCCTCAGTGACTTTAGAGTGAGTGTGAATGGTTGTCTCTCTCTAAATGTGTCCTTTGATTGACTGATGGCTAGTCGAGGGTGTAGTCTGTCTTTCGCCTGAAGTCAGCTGGGAGAGGCTCCAGCTCCCTGCAACTCTGAAAAGGATAAGCAAAACGAATGGATGGCGTATTAAGCTCACCTGATGGGCACTTCTCTGTACTGAGGCTGGCCTGGCTGGGTGCTGCCCTCCAGTGGCGTCTGAGTGACGGTCGGCATGGATTTGTTGACAAGCACCTGCTTGTTCTCCACTCGCTCACCTGCAGCACAACACAGAAGCACAAAAACACAGTTGCTAGTTACAGGGGGTTCTCGGTTTACGACGGAAGCGACAGTTTTGAGGTTCCGAATGGCGCACAAAGAACTAGTTTGCTGGACAGTGTGAGAATACATGGTCACACAGCACACGAAAACATGCTCAGTTACCAACTTACTGTTTTCCATTTGATTGTTTTATATTTTTTTATGATATTACTTTCGTTTTGTGGAAGGGTGCCAACAATTGGTTCATTATTTTGGTATTGGTATTTACGTACGGAAATGCAAAACAAAGTGTGTCAAATTGTACTGCTTAGTGGAAATAAAACAAAAAAATCAGTGATTATTATTTTCCCTCTCATTAATATATTGAGCCCTAAAATGCCACAAGATGGCGGCAAAGCGCAGGCTAATAGGAAAGTGGAAATTGGTGTCAAGGATGTGTGTTGAAGTGGTGCACTTTGACTCATTAATGATCCTTGTAAGTCGGGAGGAGGCAAGTTTAGCCAGGGTTGTAGCGGAAGTTATGATGAGTCTTCGCCATGTTTCTGCTCTGTTGAGTGGCTATCAAAAAGCTCAAGTTAACGAATGACAGAGGTTTCGTTATTGCTTGACAATTGCATTTTTACTGGTTACGAAGGTGATATACACACATATTTCGTCTCCATTTTTTTTCCAAATTTTTAGGGGTAATGTTGTAAGATAAGTTTGAAAAGCTATTAAACTGTTTCAGAATCATAGTTCGTGGCTTATTTATAGTTTAAACTAGTAATATAGGAAATTATAACCATTCGGGGGCAATCAGCTAAAGGTGGATGCAAATAGCAAGGGTTTGGTGTATTAATAATAGTTCAATATAGATAAGCACAGCAAAGCATGCTGGGCAACATGCAATTGCTGTGTACATACTCACCAGGAGAGCAGATCCCGTCAGCGTCCAGGATGTTGTGCCTCCAGATGGGCTTTCTGGTGGCAGCGTCAAGCATGGGGCCCAGGACCTTGTCGAAGGTTTGATTGGTGTAACGCCGCAGCGTGCACTTGGCGTTTTTGTACACAAGACAACGACCAAAGCCTGGAGGTGAAGTTGGTATAAGAAGTGGTGAGCGGTCAGGGACAGCAACACTAGCGGAAGCACTGACCTCCATTTACAACCTAAATTTAAGATTTGTTCAATGAAATTCAATGAATTTGTTGACAACAGTCTATTCTCTTCATTTTGTAGCATTTCTCTTCGCTGCACTGCTTCCAGTATGTGTATGTGGATGTTAAGATTTTTTTGTCCAATGAGATTTCAACCTTTATGTGTTGCCATGTCACTATATTCTGTCCAGGGCCTTCAGAATCAGTAGTGCTGGCTGATGTAACCTCAAGTGTATTAGCAATGGGACTGTTTCTTTAACCAATCAGATTTCAAATTTGTCCTCCCAAGGCCAGTGAGCTGGTCAGTGATGACATCCTCTGGTTGGGTGGTTGGTTGGTCGAAGCAGAACTTGTTATAGTCAACTTCAACTAGCAAAACACATCAGTAGTGATTTAAACGCATGAATACAATTACTTATCAGCATCTCCGGTAAAAATTATGTAGTTTTTTAATCTTTTATGTTTTTCTTATATGATTAGATAGATATTGATTCTGAACCATTCCAGATGGTTCAGAATATAGCATTTTTATATACGTTATATAGCATTTTTATATAGTATTAATAGTTTTTATAAATGTGAAGTAATGGTGGTGGTATTAAGACATGTATTAAGTCAGATAAATCCTTACTGAAGGCCTACGTACCAAATACATGGCTTGCCACTGGGTATTAGCGCAGTTAACATGTCCGGAACAAATTGTAGCCGTTACTTTGCCTCCCTCACCTCTGTCGAGTGACGCTTTGTTGAGGACCAGTGCGTCCTCGATGTCGTAGCCGCTGTAGCTCATCACAGCCACGGTGGCATTCTGACCAGCTGGCAGCTTCTCGAAGTCGATCAGCTCAATGGTTTTGGTTTTGACCATGGGCCTCTGAGGGTACGCCAGCAGGTACATCAGCGTATCGATGCGGTTCCTCTGGTTGTAGCCAATCGTACCTAGAGACAGGAATGCTCAGTTTTCATCGTCACTGTCAGAGAGAGGTTTATTATGTTGGTTCTAGCTTGACGGTGCGTAGGACTGCACTACATCATACCGAGAGCTACAGTATTTCTAATACGGTTGTAACTTGACTCACGAGTGCACAAAGCTGCAAGTTTTCAGTGATATGAACAGTCGCTCTGTTGTCTTTTTGCTTTGTGCTGCCAGACAAAATTTGAGGTACGAGTGAGCTTCAGATACGCCGCTGTTAGATGGTGGCAGTGAACACAACAACATCCGCCCAGCATCCCACGTCTCACTCAGAATTTACGATACGAGCAAATTGAGGTACATCTTTGTAAAGGCAGACATTTTGACACAGCATAATGCGGACGTACTGAATAAAGTCTCTATTGTGTGTAAAGTGTCCCTCCGCTATATCACAGTTCATCCTTCATGCTCCCAATATATCACAGACTTTCAATAGTGCTTACGACCTTTCACATACCAACATTTGGGACATACGAGCACTTCCATGCAAGTTAAAAAAAAAATGTTCATACTTCCACAAGTCCGAATTTAGAGTTTGCACGCATCCATGCTGGGAGCGTTGAGGTGTACTGGGAGAGATGCAGCGTAATTAAGAGCATGAAGAAGAGGCAGAGAAGGTCCCCAACTGAGCTACATTAAAAATCATTGTTCACACAGAGCAAAGATAATATATGCCTGTTAGTATTGTTGTACGCTGTTTGTATGTATTGCTGCTCTGTGTGCGTTAAAAGTAGCAGTTATTTAAATCTTTAAATTTAACGTAACATATATGATCATTTCCGTTACGCTGTCTATAGTGTTTCCCATTATACAGTATGTTAGCACTAAGTTAGCGGACCAAATTATATGAGGATAAGCAGTATAGAAAATGGATGGAAACATTTTAAATTCTCTTTTGTTTTATGTATCAGTAAATCTCAGCCGCGACAAATAGTTTGAAGCAAGCATGCTTTGGCTTTTTTGGAGAACTATTGGTCTACACTACTCTCAATAGCCATCCTGCCTCTGTGTTATTGTAGAATCGTTCCAACTTGCGAGAGTGAGAACAAGCAATATTTTCGGGGTGAAACGAGTATGGGTTTTTCGAGTAACTCGAGTACAAATAATGATTAAGAAACGTTCTCCCCCTCGAGGAACCGCTTATTTAATCGTGTTCAACGGACGAAAGGCCACAACACACTTACGGCATCTACGTGAGGAAAGGAGGCGGAATCGAAGTGCACCTTTTTGATTCGAGGAGCGGGAAGATGGAGATGACGTCAGAGAAGACAAATACAGAAAAAAAGTCAAAGCCGAAAGTGTAGGCGCATTTAAGACTGAGCAGCAAGGCGAACACTGGTGACGCGTAATCGTAACACAGACCTTCCATATTGCAACAGCATGTCTCTTAAGCATGTCAATCTCGCAACATCTCTGCCAAAAACACACAGAATGCAGCAGAAGACCCAAGACAAAGTAAAATTAGCGTAGTGCGAACCAATGGGATTGATGTTAAACCTGCAGTATTAAATTTTGTCTTTGTTAAAAACATTTTTTTTTTTTTAAAGTCCTGTTTACCAAAGCCACTACTAGAGGAGATGACACTGTGCTGAATGAGCCAATGGGCTCCTCTAACATCTTGTTTTATTTTTCAGTATTTTATCTTTTATATTTTGTGTCATCCGGCAACATTCCCACTTTGGCCTACTTGGTGGCGCATCGAAAATGACGTAGCCAAAATGATGGTACAGAAATAACGCATTTTACCTGGCAATGGGCGGAGCGCGGCCCCTTGTCTTTAGTAAAAAGCACAGCAAACATATTTTGCATTTCTGTAGCAGAAAAACAATAATTACTGTGTAAACGAAAACAATAATACTGGTGGTAATAATTGAAGCAAATTAACATCATCACTTTTTGAGGACCCCTTGGCTGCCCAAAAGCTGCGGGGATGCTGCAACCCAGCACTCCTCTCATCCATATCTGTTTTTACTGATCCTTTCTCATTTATTTTAATGTGTGTGTAAGTTAACTTGCGAGGGACCCAGCAATGTGGTTTGCGAGAAATTTTATACACTTGATTATAACTGAGCGTTGTAACGTTGCTGCCATACTTCCCCACCTGTCATGCTGTAGAGGAATGCACACTGGAGAGATTTTCTCTCAGCTAAGACTTACTTAGCGTCCTGCGGACATCGATCCTCATTGACCTAACAGCGGACATCCCAGCTGAGGTAAAAGCAGGAATCGAGAGCGGAGAAGAGGAAGAAGAGGGGGACTGCGTGGGAGACTGAAACACCTCAGGCTGGACAACCGCCGCAGCCCTCCTCCACTAACCTGCCGTTAAGTGTCAAAAGACAGCTTGGCCTCGATCAGCTCCCGCACACTTTGCGATTGGCTATCCATGAACGCCCTGAACGGCAAGCTTGAATGCATTTGATGCTGCACATACATACATTCATGCCATTCATCTTCCGTACCACTTATCCTCACTCGGATCGCGAGCATGCTGGAGCATATCCCAGCTAACTCTGGCGAGAGGCGGCATACACACTGAACTGGTCGCCAGCCAATCGCAGGGCACATATAAACAAATAACCATTCGCATAGTCTTCAACCTACCATGCATGTTTTTGGGATGTAGGAGGAAACTCACACAGGCAAGGCCGGATTTTAACCCAGTTCTTCAGAACTGTGAGGATAAGCAGTACGGAAAATGGATGAATGGTCTCAGCTCATAAACGCACAGCCATGAACCTACTTGTATTATTATGTCGCAAATTAAAATTCAAGCTGCTCAGTGTTAAGTGAAATGGCTTACTTTCTCTTGTGTAGTCATAATTGCTCTTTAACTAAGCACAAATATAGTTTATCCGAATACTCGATTATTCGATAGAATCTTTAGTTGGATACTCGAATAATAAAATATTCGATAGCTGCAGCCCTAAATTAACGTTTACAAATTGTAAGTTTGTGTTTTAATAAGTGTAAATGTGATTAAAGAGTGTTGGAACTTCTGTCTTTATCACAATTTACATCGGGGGTCTGGACCGTACCCCCAGTGATAAATTTGAATTTGAATTTTTAAATGTGTCATTACTTTCATGGCCATTTCAGTTGATTCCGAATTGCGGATTTGGGTTTTTTGAGGGTGTTTTACTCCACCAGTGAGGCGGAACAGGCCGAGTTATGGCATAATTAATGGCCTCCCTGAGAGCCTTTGACATTTGTCACATGCTATTACTTGACAATCGAGCTACAAGCACAGAGCCTGTGATAATAGGCCCAGGCTGCACAAGCAGATTTGCACATGTATAGGTTTGTTCACACAAAACGGAGCAGGCAGAGGATATTGGGCCAAATATAGTTCCACTCTGTGTTTTTTGAAAAGATAGGTTGGGGGGGAGCTAAAGAGTTGCCGTGGGGGTTACGAATGTTAGCGGGGCCGTTTGGGGAAGTTGTGGTTACCAAGGAGTCGCGGGTGCCCACTCGGCGCGCTTTCACAGCTGAGCACACCGACCCCCCCGAGCACAGCCAGCGCAGACACAATGAATTGCTAATGACACTCGGGCTGACTGGCAGGGAAAGGGCCTCCGCACACACACGGCACAATGGAGAACCTACGCAAGCGCCCCATGTTTGATGTCCATGCGCATGCACACGCACGCACACACAGAAAACACACACAGTGCCGTGAAAAAAGTATTGGCCCCCTTCTCAAATTCTTATATTTTTGCATTGTTTCCCCACTTGAAGATCCTCAAACAAATCTAAATATCAGACAAATATAACCCAAGTGAACTTAGAATGCTGTTTTTAAATGATGATTTCATTTCTCAAGGGGGAAAAAAACTATTCAAAGTTACCTGGCCCTGTGTGAAAAAGTAAGATACTCACTCAACTGCATCTGTCTTACCCATGGCCTGCTTGCCCATAGCGCACTGGTATGTGTTCCTGGGCGACTGGTTGTGGTGGGGGTAGGGAATGAGGCCGGCACACACCCCCAGAAGTGTGAAGGGCTCGATCTCCAAGTGGGTTGTATCTCTACAGAAGAAAAATACAATATCATTAAAACACACAACGAGCTAGTTAAGCGAATGGTTTTGATGTTGCATATAATTTGTATTTTGTACGATCGTGCTCTTGTATATGTTTATATGGTTTGAATACAGTTGTAAAGGATTCATTGTCCGTTTGGCTTTTTGTGTTTGTTTTAATGCACTTACTCCAAAAGGACTGTTACCTTGGGACTGTTGATCAGATCAGAATCAGAACAGAATCATCTTTATTTACCAAGTATGTCCATAAAAACACAAGGAATTTGTCCCCGGTAGTTGGAGCCGCTCTACTACGACAACAAACAGTCAATTGACAGAGAACTCTTTTGAGACAAAAAGACATTGACAAAAACAGTCACTGAGCAATAAAGGGTTGCTAGTTATCTGGTAATGCCGGTACAAATTATTTAACTTTTTTTTACAATAGTGCAGAAAGATGCAGAGTCCTCTTGCACTTAGAGCAGTTGATGACCATTGTGCAAAGGGCGCCGAGACTTCAAGGAGTGTATGCAGTTTAAAGTGACTAGTAGCGCGATAATCTGGGACAATGCAATGATTGTGCAAATGTTGCAGATACTCTTCAGTCAGTGTGCATGTGGTGCAGATGCTACTCTGGCATGAGTGGCCAGTATTGGTCAACAACAGATATGCCAATAGTGCAGCGTGGGGAGACGACTACAGTGAGTGCACGAGTAATGTATAATTGGCCCGATTGAAATGTGACAACAAACTCAAGACACATTTTTTTATAAATAAACTCCTATGCTGATCGCCCCTATTTACTTGACCTGTTGACATTTTCTTTTGATAATTTTCAAGACAAACAGATTTTGCACATTACACCTTCAATTCACATTATATTTATGGAGTTTACAACTTTCGCTTTCTCACATTGTTAAATGTTCAACTATGTACATTTTAACCAAAGTAGATTACCAGAGTTGGGTAGTTGCAAGCTCTAGTTACTCTGTTACATTTAGTTGAGTCACTTTCTGGATAAATTGTACTCAGTATAGCTTTAATGCAGCATACTTTTTACTTTTACTTGGATATTTTTGTTGAGATGTAATTTTTACTCCATTACCTTAAGCTACATTCTGTTACAATTTACGTGACCTATTTATTTTGGTTTTGTCAGAGAGACTCAGAACCTGTCAAATCACTCCAATCCAAATTCACCACTAGCGACGTTTCACTCCATTTGACAAATCAAACAGAGCCAGGCGGTCACATGTGCGAACACAGTGTCTGCAGTCCGCAGCCCCACACAGGAGCAATGTTTCTAGCAATGTATTTATGTGAGGCATGCGGGAAGCAAAGGATTTCTTCGGCGTACTACTCGCCGTCAGAAGAGGCAGAACATCCCTGGCCTCACATTCAATATTTCAGACTGGGAAAAAAACTGTCATGCGCTATCATCTGTCTGCATAAAAACACCCACATTTCAGCCTACAACAACTCCCCCTGGAACTTGAACGTAATCTCAGAGACGCACTTGGGCATTCAGCATGAGTCGTCCCCCCCCCACTATATAAGAACTTCAGCGCCTTTGTTCACGTCAGCGGTTATCTGTCGCAATTGTAACGTGCCGTTAGCTAGCTAGCTATACCCACACCCCGAAAATGCAGCTTCCCTTCCGATAGTCCACTGGCATGGCCCACTTTACAGTAGAGCCCCTCGCTGTCGGCCGTGAGTGTACACACAACATAGTGGCGGAAACTCGAGGAAGGGAAAACAATGGGAAGGGGAAAAAAATCCCAACTTGAAAGCCAGTGTGTGGAGCGGGGTGTCGTGCTGGTGTGGTCGCTTTAAAGCACCTCGTTGTCGGCCTTGAGTGGCGTAGGACAGAACAATTCGGGTTCAACACAACTCACTTGTTTATCATGTGCTCGTAAAGGGCGATCTGACAGTCATTCTCCTCATTGACATCCAGGTACTCCACCAGACCTTCATGCAGGAAGTCCTCAAAGGATCTGGGTGCATAAAAACAGTCAGACAAGCGCCATCCAAGTGACAGCCAACATCTTATGAATGTGTGGCGGGCGGCACCTGTAGCCCTGCGACAGATCCTCAATGTGCTTGTTTTTCACCATGGGCTGGCCCTTTTTCACGATGATGTACGGTCTACGAAGTGAACAAACAAGTAGGCTACTGTGGTACCGTGACGAACAAACAAGTTCAGTGGTACCTTGACTCAATTTAGTCTCTCACACAAACACACGATATATATAAAGTTTCCCATTGAAATTAATTGAAATGCCATATAACCGTTTCAGCCCCCCCCTTTTTTTTTTACTACATTTTTAATAAAGAAAAAAAGCAATACAATGTATAAAAACATACAAATTGGTTTGCATCTGGCCGTGAGTTGTGGCCTCCAGCAGCTCTTTGCAAGTTTTATCATTTTATAGTTCCGTGTTTGACTGTTTGACCCATTCAATAAACAACTGAAAGTGCATCAGTGACTGTGGCTTTCCTTGCTCTTATGCAAGGGCATTAAAGTACCTTAACTGCTAAAAAAAAATTCATTTCACTTAAGCAACGGTGTATCTGAAGCTTGCACATATCTTTGCTCACAAAAAGCACACACAAGAAAAAAAAAACTCAAAAACTAAAAAAAATAATTTGTTGGAGCATATGTTTTTAAGGTACCACTGAATATAGAATTACATGACAAAAAAAAGCCTCCAGTATAAATGAAGAGAAACCTGCAGAGGCGCCCTCCATCCGATGAGATGTACACACAGCGGTCGGCCATATTGGTGGAGATTGACACAAACTCGTTGATGAATCCCGCCCTGCGCATCAGCCTGAAGGTGCTGACCAGCTTGTGATAATCTCGAATGACGCCGAGAATGTTTCCTGTGAATCAGAGCACGGAATGACTTCAAATATATTGTCTATATTCAGGAGAATAAATTAAGAGGGCTCTCTCCCAAAGTGAGCTGAGACAGACTCTAGTTAAAAAGGACAAGTGTTACAGAAAATGGGTGAACAGATGGAAGAAAGTCTTCACTTTATAACACAACAACAGCTATCTTGTCTATTGTGATATGATAGGGAAAAGGTAGGGATGTTGCTTAAAAAAATAAATAAAATTCCAACAACAGAATTATTAAATATCAGACTCCAAGAACACTTCGACCATCTGCTGCTGATTTGTTGAAGGTTCCCTCCAACAGTCAGAGGAAAATTGGGGATGCAGCCTTTGTTACTTATGCCTCTAAGCTCTGGAACACTTTACCTTTTGATATCAGGGAAGCCAACTCTGTTGATATTTTCAAAAGTTTGTTTACTCTAGCTTTTAATAAGCTCTATCGATGCGTACACCTCCTGCACTATTGCTCTATCTAGTTTTATGCTGTTGGCTCATATGTTTTACTCGTAATAACATTTTAAATTGTGCATTTTAGTGTGTATTGCATGACTGTTTGGTGCTGCATTGTGTTTTTAATATTCTGTATTATTTATGCATTTTATTACTGCTTATGTTTATACGGCTGCAAAATATCTAAATATCTCGCTGAAATCTCGCATGTAGAAGGGTTTGAAACATAAGCTTGGAAGTCTTCTATTGTTGTCATATCTTTTACTATAGTGCTTTAAACGATCTTATGTTCCTTTTGATGTCGTTTCTTTTACTGTGAAGCACTTTGAGCTGCAACCTTTGTAGGATATGTGCTCTGTAAATAAACTTTATTATTATTATTAACGGTTGTCGAAAGGCTGTTTGATTTTTATAGCAATTTTTTTTTAATCATCTTCATAACCACAAAGCTAAAATAAATATATATTCGATATTAGTAAGGGGCCGATTACAGATAGAGTTTGCGATGTGCATTTAAAAAAATGAGATTACACTATGTATCAACTGAGTCAAAAACATAATAAAAATGCCAATAGCAAAACAGTAATTGGTATTTTCACAGGTTTGCAAAGCAGTAACATACACGCCAGGGTCCTCACAGTCCGTTTATTATTTTTTTTAAACTATAAAGTTGCAAAATGTGAAGCTTATAAAGATTTTAGGAGGGATCTCCATTGTTTGCCAATTTTTGCTATTTGCATTGGGCTCACTGTATGAGGGCTAAAATACCGTTCCTGCTGAGATGGTCTTCATATCACATCAGACAGGCGAGTGTCAGTGGAGAACAGAACAGACTGTGTGTGTGCGTGTGCACAGAACACACACTGAAGGGGTTGGACACCTGCTGTTTGTGGCTAATTAAATACTACGGCAGCTAACGTCATTTGCAACACTTATCAGTGGCCACACAAACATTGAGTAATTAAAGAGTTGTAAACTGCTGCTGTGAAATTAATGACAAATTAATAAGAAAAATTAACATTTCCCTTCATGTGCTCACACAGAGGATTAGAGTTTGCCTTGGAGTGATCTAAAGAAGTGTTTCCCAACCTTTAATGAGCCAAGGCACATACTGTATTTTACATTTAAAAAAGGTCACAAATTGTATACTAAAATAATAATCTCATCTAAATATATTCATAAATTCATTTAGTGCGAAATCTGGGCTGGTTTAGTTGAACCCAAATATATTATTCTGTGGATGCACAGTTTATGTTACTTCTGTCATCTAATGAATCAGAATCAGCTTTATTGGCCAAATATGTTACAAGACACACAAGGAATTTGTCTCTGGTAGTTGGAGCCACTCTGCAAAATAATAAACAGCCACTATGACGAAATATACATTTAAGACATTAAAAACAAGTATGGAGAGTCACTGAGCAATTAAAGTGTTCCTGTAGTGTGGTGATACTGCTATAATGGCAATTGTGGAAATGATGCAAAGTCCTGCAGAGCAATTTAATGTGACTAAAAGTGCAGTGATCTGGTACAGTGACAATTGTGCAAATGGTTTTGGAAGCGCATTTAATTATGTCTGTCACTATATGTCACTGGCATAGATAGACAAAGATACATTATTTGGAGGAAATACTTAATTTTAAGACCACAGAATGAATTAAGTAAATTGGATATATTACGCCGGCACGGTGAAAAAAGGTTAGCACATCAGCCTCCCAGTTCTGGGGAACGGGGTTCAAATCCCAGCCCCGCCTGTGTGGAGTTTGCATGTTCTCCCCGTGCCTGGGTGGGTTTTCTCCGGGGACATCGGTTTCCTCCCACATCCCAAAAACATGCGTGGTAGATTGATTGAGGACTCCAAATTGCCCCCGTAGGTGTGAATGTGAGTACAAATGGTTGTTTGTTTCTATGTGCCCTGCGATTGGCTGGCGACTGGTTCAGGGTGTACCCCGCCTCCCGCCCGAAGATAGCTGGGATAGGCTCCAGCAGCCTGTGACCCCAGTGAGGATAAGCGGTAAATAAAATGGATGGATGGATATATTACAGCAGGGCTCCTGATGATCTCTCCTGGCACAGTGTGATCTAAAGGAAAAAGCATCTAATGCTGTTGCTCAGTGCATGCATGGCGAGAATGTTTTACCATTGAGGAAGACGAGGAAGACGCTGGGGTAGGAAAGCTCCTCTCCGCACAGCAAGTTGACGTCCTCCACACCTAGGTTGAAGGCCAGCTTGATGATGGGACTGTCTTCCATGTCAGTGGTGATGTGGGTCATCAGGGCCAAGTTTTTCACCAGCCCGCAGGCCTACCACACCAATACGACACAACATCAAATACATTTTTGCCATTGAATTTAATTGAAATGCCATTTATCTGTTCCAGCAAAAAAAATAAAAAATAAAAAATAAACTCCCCTTTTTATTGCATTTTTAATAAACAAAAATAGCATGAAAGATAGGAAAATAGAATTTTTGCAGATCTGTCCAAACTACTGTCCGGGCACAATTTGCAGCCCACCATCTATTTTTTAGCAGCAGGCAGCATAGACTAAAATATACATTTGACACAACATTGCCTTGCATTGTGCTACTTTCTTTCTACACTGGGCGGCAAGGCAGGAGAACAGAAGTTCGTTCTCATCTCTCACCTCCTTGCTCTCAACCAATCACTAGTCCTTCGGTAAGCTGTGACGCCAATGTCAGCTTAGTACAGAATGCTCCTGTTTTGGTTCTAAATGTGGCAATATGATTTTGCTGCTGCTCAGTGCAGGGGTGGATCTCTTCGAGTGGGATACAGGGCCACTGGCCACCCAAAAATCCTGAATAATCATTGACTTTTTGCTTCATTAGCAAGCTGGTTTTATTTTAAAAATATAAACTACATAAAAATTAGACTTTACACCGATTTGATCGGCCTTATCGGTATCGGCCGATAATTAGCATTCTATGCTGATCGGCTTTAATGTCATAATTCGCCGATCCGATCAATGACGTCATCGATCGGCTCCGCAAAATACATTTAGTCCGCGTCGCCATCGTGCACAGTATATTTGAATCCAAAAGCTAGTTTATTTTTAGCCTTGTCGCGTGTTTTTTGGCGTAGTCCTGTAAATATCTGACGGCCAATAAAGTTATAAAAAAAAAAAAAAAAAACATGTCGGCGGTGTAGAAAAGACAACACTTCTGTGACAGACAACACGGATCAGACTACAAGACAAATTTGCTCTTTCAAGATTGCACTGTCAGACGACTGCAATAAAATCTTGTATTCCGATACCACCTCATCCCGTTTTTTACGATCATTGGGCTTTATCTTGTCAACTCAAATGCGACCGGATACACTCGTTACCGTGGCGTTTTATGTGACAGAAGAGTCTCTGCTAGGATGAAGGGCAAAGTTTATAAAACAGTGGTGAGGCCAGCCATGATGTATGGATTAGAGACAGTGGCACTGAAGAGAAAACAGGAAGCAGAGCTGGAGGTGGCGGAAATGAAGATGTTGAGGTTCGCTCTCGGAGTGACCAGGTTGGATAAAATTAGAAATGAGCTCATCAGAGGGACAGCCAAGGTTCGATGTTTTGGAGACAAAGTTAGAGAGAGCAGACTTCGATGGTTTGGACACGTCCAGAGGAGAAATAGTGAGTATATTGGTAGAAGGATGATGAAGATGGAGCTGCCAGGCAAGAGAGCTAGAGGAAGACCAAAGAGAAGGTTGATGGATGTCGTGAGGGAAGACATGATGGCAGTTGGTGTTCGAGAGGAGGATGCAGGAGATAGGCTCTCATGGAAAAGGATGACGCGCTGTGGCGACCCCTAACGGGACAAGCCGAAAGGAAAAGAAGAAGAAGACACTCGTTACCGTGGCGAAGAGTGGAGCGCGCCGACTTTGTATTATAAGGACAAAATGGGGGGGGAAACGTGTGTTGGTGGTCACCGGTGCTCAGGACAGGAGAGGACATTCGTTTAAGGATAGCTTCAGGTATGTTCACGTACTTTTAATACGATACGGCTCACAAGCAGGCAATAAAATGTTATGTAGCCTATCAAGCTAGTCGTAGCACGAACGGCTGGACGTAAACTTGCCGCCGTTCTGTCGAATCATGCTCTAAGGTTTTGGTGTGGGTGAAGTCATTTAATTAAAAATAAAGTCATTTAATTACAGTAAGTTAACACCCATTATTTCTGTCATGTTGTAATGTGGGTTTGACCTGACTGATTAAAATACATGACCTGACTAGAGCATTGATTTCCAACCTTTATGGAGCCAAGGAACATATTTTACAATTGAAAAATCTCACGTCACACCAACAAACAAAAATGTCACAAAAAGTGGAAACATGAATTACTGTATTTACTTCCTGCCATCTAATCGAAGACCATTCATTTGTTCTGTCTGTCACTATGCCTCACTGGCATAAATAGAGGAACAAAGATACATTCTTTATTGTAAAAATCATTTTCTGAGCAATTAAGTACACAAGTATATACAATAAATGAACAGGTCATTTAAATAGACACATTCCTCCATCTTGTGATCGGATCGGTGATGGGTTATCATTTTTTTAAAACTCGCTGGTCGGTGATCGGCCCCAAAAATCGTGATCGTGTAAAGCCTAATAAAAATAAATATTATTATTGCATTGCATAGCTTTATCTACATTGATGGATTGCTTTAGTGTGTTAAATACATTAAAAGATGTCAACGTGACCTTTGCCTCTGATTTTTCTGTATGCGGCCTTTGGAAGAAAATGTTTGACATCCCTGATGTAAAAAAAAAAAAAAAATCAAAGTGGTTTTATAAAGTGCAATTACCGCTGATACTGTAGTAATCATGTGTTGGATGTGTGCCTGTAAGGGATCTGGTGGAGTGAGTCAGGTGAGGAGATGAAGTCTGGTTGGCCAGGTAGTCTGCGTGTGAGCGTCTGGGCATGAGTTGTGGCCAACAGCAGCACCTTGAAAGTTTTCCCATTTTGTATTTGTCTGTTGGACTAAAGGCTGAAAGTGCATCAGCTCTCTTTACCCACATGCGAGGGCATTACAGTAGCTTAATTGCAAACTTTTTATCGTATCTGACAATCACTCGTAACTAAAATTTTGGCTCCAATACAAAGCAACAAGTTCAACAAGCGAAGGCTCATAACATAACATGTAAGTTGGGGCACTTGAAGGTACCGCTGTACTTGAAGGTACCGCTGTACTGTGAGCAACCAAAGCAATCATGCGTGTATGGAGAACGCTCACCTCGCCTTCGGGTGTGTCGGACGGGCACAGCATGCCCCATTGCGAGGGCTGCAGGGAGCGCGGCCCGCTAACCTTCCGGGTCTTCTCGAACTGGGAGGAGATACGGGTCATCATGCCCAGAGCCGAAATGTAAGAAAGACGAGACAACACCTGTGTCACCCCCTGACGGTCCATCTTGAATCTCTTCAGGGACCAGTTGCCCTATGACAGGAAGAATTATTGAATATCTTTCAGAATCAGTCATATCCATGTTTGATGGACTATCCACCGATGCATTTTCTGTAATGCTGTACTTCATTAGGGTTGTGGGTGACCTGGAGCGTATACCCGCTGTCTTTGGGCGGGAGGCGGGGTACACCCTGGACTGGTCGCAAGCAAATCACAGGGCAGTTCTAATAGTACATGGTCAGCAAATATGGCTGCCTGTGAAAAACATTTAGGGATATTATATAGCTGGGATCGGTTCCAGCCCGTGGAGATAAGCGGTAAAGAAAATGGATGGATGGATGAACCGCCCATTTTCTATTGCGCTTTTAGTCATTAGGGTAGCGGGTGAGCTGGAGGCTGGAGCCTACCTTGGCTGACCGTGAGTAAGAAGCGGGGTACACCCTGGACTGGTCACCAGCCAATTGCAGGGCACAAATACACAAACAATCATTCACACTTACATTCATAGCTATGGACAATTTAGAGTCTTCAATGAACCAAACGTGCATGTTTTTAAATGTGGGAGGAAGCCAGAAAATCCAGACTTGAGGCAGACATGCTAACCACGAGGCAACTGTTCTGCCTTGATGGACCATAATCCTCAAAATTTTTAATGAACCTATTGACCTACCGCTTATCAATAGGGGATTCATGTGACAAAACCAAACAACTCCTACGTGAGTTTCATCAAGCAAGTAATGACAAACACACGCACACAGAGGCCCACACACACACACTTACAGTGGAAATAGCGTTGATCATGCCATTAGTGATCTGGTCTTGTCTCATGTGCTTGACCACATCGAACTGTGCCGCCCTCTGTTTGGGGATGATCTGGTCGGCAATCTTCTTCAGTTCAGAGTTGAACTTTTTAAACAAATCTTCAAACAGCAGGGACAGAAGCTGCAAGAGGCAAAAGTATGTCCTCATCAGTTTTGGTTCAAATGCATTTAGAGATGTCAGTGTGACGTGTGATTTTACAATCATATTTCATAACTAGGTGGGCCCGAATTGTGGTTCCTGTCCCACCTCCTTCGCAGCCCCCAGCACCCGACCCGAGCATTAGCAGACATCACAACAAACAGGCTTGAAATTAATAAAGAAATTAAGCTTCCGTTGCACAGCCATGCCAATTAGTTGAATGTCAGGGAAGCATAATTGGAAAACGAGAATATTGCTGGCGTAAGCCCCTATTGAAAGAGGATTCCCCCCTGCCCCCTCCCAGCTCCTGCTCCAGGTCGGGGTAGGGTGGGGTGGGGTGGGGTGTGGTGGGGGGGAAATTAAAGAATTTAAGACAGCAGTAATGACATTATCAGAGTCGGGCCCACGGATTAGCTCAATCGCTCCAGTCAAGACAGCGTGTCTATTGTCAGCACACTGAAAAATCCCCACGGTTCCACAGCTTTGGGATTTTGGTGCCACCGCATATCTCCCGCCTGACAAAGGCAGGCTGCAATTCAAGCAGGGTTGGCGGGGGTGAAGAAAACAAAACAGGGAAAAACAAAGCAGAGGGAAAAATAATGAGTCTTATTAAAAGGAGGAGGCAGGAATAAAAGAGAGAGGTGAAGGATCTGGGGCTCACTTCTGATGCTGTGATCTGCTGCATTGCACCGCAGACATGACTTTCTGCTACCTCTTTACAGTATAGACATTTTTTTTTTTTTTTAAACAAGCATATTTAGTAGTCTTATCTAGTCACACTAAAAACAAACAAGGAATGAGGTTTTTTTTCCAGCTGTAATACTGTGGATCTATTGCTCGAGCTGCGATTTGTTCAGATTTAGAATGACAAATTGAAAAAATCCTTATAATAATATAAGTATAATGAGAGACGTGCTAACGGCTGGTTCACCATCTCTTAATATTAATACAAAAATCAAACATGTTACCTTAACTTGTGGCAACGCTTAAGCCAGCCTGCTTTGAACCTATTCCTGTGTACCTTCTTTCCATGTTATACTTTTCCTAAAACCCTCAAAAGGCCAAAGAAAAAGCAAAGATGGAGGCAGAGTTGATCCTTGTATCATTCCACAATAAGCTGATGTCTCGTGACGACAATGCATGGCAACGGTTGGAATGCAGATTTTGTGGTGAGATTATAATGTACATTTCTAGCTTGCCGTGCCAAGGTTTGGAAAGCTCATGAGTCACCCTTGACATAGCGCATCATTGTCGTAATAGCTCAACGCAAGGGTGTCAAAAAGGTAGTTAAACTGCTCCCAAAAAGTTAGGGATATTTGGCTTTCAGACAAAATATGAGGATGAACCTAAAGTGCACTATAACCTTAAGGGGGGGGGGTAATTAAATCAAACATCGGTTGTGAATTTTGCCCTTGCTCCTTGTTAGAGAGCAGCAAAGTGGGCAAAAAGTACTGAAACATTAAACAGCTGGACATGGGCATTCAAAGGTTTAGAGAAGGTCAAATTAAGTTCCCCCTTAAAGGTTATAATGTAGTGCATTTTAAGTTCATCCTGAAATTTCACCCGAAAGCCCAATATCCCAAACATTTTGTGAGTAGTGTATATTCGTTTGACAATGGAAACACATATATACTGTACCAATTTTAAGTGGAATGTTTTAAGAAGTCGTACCTGTCCAGCCAACTCAAGACGTTTGTTGCCGTAGTAATCTCTGTCGTCCACCTTGTTGTTCCCTTGAGCCAGGATCACCCTGCGCACCATCACTGCCAGGTAAATACACTTGGCTCTGAAGTTAAACTCTTTCACCTGAACACACACACACACAAAACCACACGATGATGATGTCATATTGCGTGCACATGGCTCACTTTACCAGGAACCCACTCATCCATTTAATTTTTTCCACATACAGGCACATGTGTGAGAATTAGTGAAGCCAGCAGTTCCCTGGCCTCCTCCATTTTGGTTTTCTTGGGTCCTCCCCACATGCGCTGCCTGCGCACTTTATTCCCAAGGTACCGCAGAGCCTGGCAACAGAGGTAAACAAGAATTCTGATCAAGAAAAGTGTTATTTGTCAATACAGAATCCTTAGCGTAAAAAGGGAAGGGGGGAGGGGGGGGGGGGGGAAGTGAATTTCTATTGGTTGGCAGCTCTGGAATATATCCGAATCCATGTCTTGTTGTATTTTTCATTTATGCTACCATGATGCAGTTCCCAGTTGTGAAATTTGTGAGCAAACAATCTGAATTGGGTTCTACAGTGTAACTACAACCCAAAGCAGACTGAGGCAGATTACTCATCACAATCTGATGAGAATGGTCCTTATCTATATCTACCTTTAATGGTATAGATTTAGGCCTCATTGTGCACAGTACAATGACCCAGTGAACACATTGAAAAGACATGAGGGAGTCAGAAACACAAGCGCAGCAGCAGCCGGTTGCTGGGACGCAAATGACGCCTCATCAGTGTACCCGGTGGCTCCTCTTAACCACAATCTTTAAGGGAAAATAACCCAAACAAATTGCATTCATGGATGTCAAAAAATAAATAACTGTTAAATCTGGTCAATACTTCCCATGGCAAATACTTAAATACTGTTGCAGAGAGTTTGGTCCAGCCACAGACTCCATGATTGTGGATTGAATTAGCAAATGTGTGTGCTTTCTGTCCTCAAAGTACTACATAATCTTTCAGAGACATTTGACAATCAGGCCTTTGCTGACTTTGACCAGAAGGGAGGGGAAAATGTTCAGATTGTCAGGAGAGTGATTACCTGGGTCTGCGTGAATATTTGAGCTTTTTGACATTCCTCCAGGCTCGGCGCGAAGCTGGCCATGACATGCTCCTCTGTGCCAATCATCTGTACGATCTCCTGGTCACTCTCCACACCCATTCCCTTCGGAAAGGACAACCGCAGGTAATTACTCAATGGTTCCTACATTTTCTCCAAGATCAATCATAATGCCTTTTCCACCAGCTCTGAGAAGCCAACTAATTAATCCACTTTTTGTTTTAATTTCCTAGAATTTGATACACCTGTGGGAATCCTGGAGAAGTAGGAACATTTGCAGACTGACCCAGTGTGGAAATGAAATAAAAGGATTTGTGTAGACAAGACCTCACTCTGGAGGTGAATACACAGACATCTTACACTCACAAAATGAGAGCGGAGGTAAACCAGGGAGAGTGTGTGTGCGCATGTGTGCGTGTGTGTGTGTGTGTGTGTGCATGGAGTCACAGGGTTGTCGGTGACATTTGCTTATGGAAATGCTAGGCTGTGGGAACTGAGGCAACAGTCCCGCACTGGACATGGACGACGTTTTATCCATATCCAAGGCGGGATGGGAAACAAGCACATGCAAATACACCGAACACACAAAAGTGATAACATCGGGATAACGACTTCTGCTCGGAAGATACTCGATGCTCAAGGTTGACGTGAGGTTTGTTCTCGGGGGGCAAAGAAGTTAATAATGATGCCAGCTGGCTGACTGACATTTCCATGGAATGGAGTCAGATAAGGTGCAGTAAAGTCGCCTCGTGGTTAGCATGTCTGCGTCACAGTTCTGAGGTTTGGGTTTGAATCAACAAAGGTCTTATTGTATATATGTGGCAGTAAAAATCTATCTTTACTTTGGCACTCATGTACACTTTTTTACTTTTACTGTCTCTATGTACAGTACACTTACCAGAAGTTTTTTTTTTTTTTTTGACTTAAGCACAGAGTGCGAGAGTGTACTTTTCTAACCTCTATCATAAACCGAGGATCTTCTGTGACGCAGAGGTGGGGAGACTTAAGTCAATTTGATGAATTGTGACATGCTTGGCTGAAACTTATAATAAAAGCTGCAACTTGACTTGAGATTCATGAGACTCGAATTGACTTGGACTTTAAACGCGTCTTGAGAAGACTTTTCTGTTTACAGTTGAAAATCAGCATTTTCAAGAGAATGCGTTGTTTGTTTTTAAGTATTTTTGTCAACATCAAAACCAACAACAAAGAACTTCGCTGTCTTCTCTCTGCTCACCGTCTTCTCATTACGCAGAATTTTTTACTTGGTATTAAACTTCCATCCATCCATCCATTTTCTGAGCCGCTTCTCCTCACTAGGGTTGCGGGCGTGCTGGAGCCTATCCCAGCTATCATCGGGCAGGAGGCGGGCTACACCCTGAACTGGTTGC
This sequence comes from Phyllopteryx taeniolatus, assembly GCF_024500385.1. Classification (NCBI taxonomy): domain Eukaryota; kingdom Metazoa; phylum Chordata; class Actinopteri; order Syngnathiformes; family Syngnathidae; genus Phyllopteryx; species Phyllopteryx taeniolatus. The sequence continues at coordinate 26,675,497 of NC_084506.1, read as the reverse complement.
CAGCCAATCGCAGGGCACACACAAACAAACAACCATTCGCACTCACATTCATACCTACGTGCAATTTAGAGTTGTCAATTAACCTAGCATGCATTTTTTTGGGATACGGGAGGAAACCAGAGTGCCCGGAGAAAACCCACGCAGGCACGGGGAGAACATGCAAACTCCACACAGGCGGGGCCGGGGATTGAATCCTGGTCCTCAGAACTGTGAGGCAGACGCTCTAGCCAGTCGTCCACCGTGCCGCCGGTATTAAACTTTAATATTAAAAATATTTGCAGTACACGGATGTGGAGGGCCTCAAACGACTCAATACATCCCTGCCACTGCAGTCCGTTAGTGCTTTAGCCTCCAAGTGGGATATGGAAAGCTGTCTTGCGGCGCCCCCTAGTGCACAAAGTACGCACCTTGAATATAATGGCGATGGGTGCATCCTCTGTCAGCGTGTTGTGCTTCAGGTAGAATCGTCCTTGTTTCACAATCATGTTTGTTCTGCTTTTCTTCTCATGAGTGGAGCTGGAAAGGTGAGGGGGAGGGGAGAAATGAGGGTCACACAGTAAGCAGGGATAAAGAAGAAGGATATGTCGCATGAACGCTGCAACGACAAGAGGGAACATGGGTTTGGAAGAGAAGACCAACTTTGGGTACGATGCTCAAGGGGTGCTTTGCCACTGCACCTTCTCTCTTTCTTTGTCCCTCCTACTCCAGGAGGAAATTTAACCTGTGACTTGGTGAGAACAAGTCAGCTTGTGCAACATTTAGGTTGATCCACACAAGAAGCCTGAACAGGCTCTCTCAATGCATCGCAATTACAGCTTGAAGTGTTGAAACAATCACATGACAAACACAGTCTCCTTGTGCTGCTTTTATGTTTTGACTCTAGGCATGTGGAGGGGGCCTCATATTAACAGTGGGGGGGGGGATGATGATTTGATCCCCTGTTCAATTTGCAAGGTTCTCACAAAAAAATTAAGTCTCTAATTTTCACAGTTGTTTATTATGATAATAGACAGAATATCAGTCAAAAATCCTGTAAAAGCTTTTAAATGCTGTGTATTGTATTCAGTGAAAAAAGTATTTGATCCCCAAGCAAAACACGAGTTAGTACTTGGTGGAGAAACCATTTCTTCACCAGGTTCAGCTCAGCTCAGGAGTGATTTTGGCCTTTTTGCACAAATTCTCTTCATCCTTTAAGTTTCTTGGCTGACCCTTGGAAACTCCAAGCTTAAGCTCGTTCCGTGGGTGCTCCACTGGGTTGAGGTCTGTAGACCGACTAGGTCAATCCATGACCTTAATATGCTCCTTCTTGATTTCACCCATTTGGGAGGTATTATTTCCCGTGAAGGCCTCACTGAAATTGAGCAAGAGGACCATTCCAGCACATGACTCATCATTATTTGGTCACCAAAAAATATTTCTATTCTAAAAAGGTTGCATCTTTTCAACAACATTACTACATCCATTTATGCCAGTGAAACTTGGAAAATGACAGCAAAGGTGCCTGAGGAAAAAAAAACAGAAAATCTGTTGATTACCAATGAAGAGGTGCTGAACAGAAGCCCTGTGCATTTGCCTTCTTGAGCAGGGGGACCTAGCGGGTACTGTAAGATTTCAGTGTCTTACCAACTGTTTTCTTTGTGACTGGGGACACAGCTCCAAATGGAGCGTTTTGAAACACATTGCAGCCTCATGCAGGTCTACAATGTTGTCCCTGACATCTCTTGACAGGTCTTATGTCTTGCCTGTGGTAATATAGAGATTGGAAGGTAAGAAACTGATTAATTGAATATCCCCCTCCCTACAACAACTCCACTGGCACCCTGTCCAATACCACATCCAATATAAAATACTGAGCTGCACCTCCAAGGCCATCAATAAGCTCACCCCACCATACCTTTTGGACCTCCTTCATGTTGCCATACCCTCCCGCTCTCTCAGATCTTCATCCTCCATCCACCTCACAATCCCTTCTGCCCATCTGTCCACCATTGGGGACACAGCCTTCAGACGCTCTGTCCGTCTTTGAGCTCACTACCACCTGACCTTTGGAACACAGTCTCATTAACCCTCTTCAAATCCAAACTCAAGACACACCTATTCCGGACTGCCTATTCACTTCAACATTTTTCTTATCATTTGCCATTTTAATTGGTGTTTTATGTTCTGTTATTTTGATTGTATTGCTTGATTTCTTTGAACTACTGTATGTTTGTATGGTGATGTGGAGTGGCTTGAAAGGCAATTAAATGAATTATTATTCATCATTATGTGTGCTTTATACACATGCATCCATTTTCAGTACCGCTTATCCTCACTAGTGTCCCGGGCGTGCTGGAGCCTATCCCAGCTATCTTCGGGTGAGAGGCGGGGCTTTATACACATGATGAGTTAAAATCAGGAGGACTGTTAATTGGATGATGGTCACTAGCTAATCTATGGGAGCCCAAATTCTGGATGAGTGGTAAGGAATCAACATATTTCATGCAATAAAATGCAAAACATTTTCTAAATTTTACATTGTGTGTTTTTCATGCATTTTTAACTAATACATACATTCAGGGAACAAAGATCTAATGGATTAAATAATTATTTTCCCCACTGTATGCCATGATGAATTATGAGAAGAATAAAAAAAAAAACAGTTGAACTTCATGGCCCCAATTTAACATCCTGAGACCCAAACTTTTTTTGTTTTCATTTTGGGATGCTCTTATAAAATTGCGCTGCATCTGATAAACATCAAAGAGTAATAATATAGCTGCAATATATTTTAAAGGGGGTTCGACAGTATTGTGATTCTAATGTAAAAATTGCCACATAATAATGTACCCTAAAAGGAATGTGAAGGGTCTAAGGAGGATATGAGCTCGTTGTGGGGCCGATGGGGAGGTTTTTGTTTTATCTTTATACAAAGTTGCTGTGTGGTGATGCTTTCTGCTGGTCGTCTCTACCTGGTAACTGAGGCTCCCACCGCACCTTTCCTGTCCTGGTCCACAATGATCCTGTTCTTGGACAGCTGCTCCTGGATCAGAATGACTTTCTCTTGACCTTTTACAATGAAATACCCACCTGCATCGCCAAAAAGGATTTTAAAAAAATGCATCACTGTGGATAAACAATGGCATGTTTGAAGACAATGCACGCAGTTTAAACTCTTGAAATGCCACTTTTAGTACCCGGATCGAGGGGGCATTCGTTCAGTTTGGAGAACTCCAATGGTGTCTTTCCTGTGAGGACACAGTTGGAGCTTCGCAGCATGATGGGCATCCTGACAAAAACATATTCCAATTTAAAAGTTAAAATGGCTGGAAGAGGTCCAGCCTTATCTGACAGCGAGGCTGATGAAGCCCTTAAAACACAGGTGTCAAACTCAAGGCCCTCAGGCTTGATCCAGCCCAGTGTCATTTTATGTGCCCAGTGAAAGCTTGCCACGTTTTTTCTAAAATGTTCCATTAAAATTATAACTAAATGGAGGGGAAATTGTCTAACATGATGTAAATTAGGGCTCCCACATGGAATATATTAGGTAAGGGGCAAGAAATATTAAAGCTTTATGCTCGAGCCACAATCCTAGCCTATAAACAAACACTGTGGAGCTCAACATCTGGCTAGCAGATGTCATGGCTAGCCATATGTATACTAGCACGGTACAAACCAAACTTCAGGGTCTTTAACCAGCCTCTCCCGGGCTCTTTACTTGGAGCCAAAGCAATAAGAAATGCCATTATTAGTGTTTTCATAGCATAATAATTCACACTGTTCAACCAAATAATTAATTTTGCACTTGTCTCCATACTTCATTTCATAAAAAGAAAACCATCTATTGATGCTGCACTTACCGAAAAAAAAAAAAAAAAAAAAGATTTAAGATGATATATTTGAAATAAATAAATAATAATTTTCAGACAAATTAAGTGAATTTGGATTATTTACTGCGGCACCCCTGATGATATCTCACAGAACATTAGTGTGCCAATAAAGGCACTTTTACACCCCATAGTGATTATACATGTACAGTATTTGGTTTCACCATTACAATTGGTCTCCTGAGGACAACCATAACTACAATGTGGCCTATGATGAAAACAAGTTTGACATCTCTGACTAAAAGTTAGAGCGAGGTACCTTCCAATGGGCAGAGCATTGCGGATAATTCTCTGACTGCCGCGTGTGTACTCAATGTCCACAGTGATGGGTGCAGAGTAGGTCATGTCTCGGAGACGACACTAGAGTTAACAAGAAAAAAGAGGAACATTCGCATCAAAATAATGAATATTCTCAAATAAAATTCGCTTTTGTTTCCATCTGTACACGCTTCTAACTACATCAAAAGGTTGGAGGGCTCGTCCGGGGGAACACACAAGATAACTGTATGAAGACATTCATTAGTTAAGCAGAATGCCTCTTTCCCATGCTTCTGAGAGAGACCGACTTAAACACGAGGTGTGTTGGAAATGTCAAAAGCAGGGCTCGTCCGGGATTTGAACCCGGGACCTCTCGCACCCTAAGCGAGAATCATACCCCTAGACCAACGAGCCACCTATATGCAGACACTACTGGAGCTTACAAAAAGTGGTAACGTGGCAGGTTTGCAACTGACTTGTTGCAACAGTGCCCCTATCGATCACACCTTTAAATGCAGGTTACATGTATATGTTTACAGAGCCCTGAGGAGTTAACATGCATTTGTCCAAAAGAGTATTAGGACTGAACAAAAAAAATACGAGATTAAAGTTGAAAAACAAGTCATATATTTGAGATAGTCAGACACGTTTGAATAGTATATTTTTAAGAGCCTATTTTCCAGAAAAAAAGTTGTAGATGTTCAAGATGCAAGTCATAATATTTTGATAATATGCATATTTTCTAGATTAAAGTGATTATATTACAAGAATAAAGGTTTTATTATCTCGCAGTGTAATTTATTTTTCTTTTCAGGGTGGCCCTAGAATTCCTTTATACTTACTGTAGGTGTTTCCATGCATTGGGATTTTTTTTTATTACGAGTATTGAAAGGAAATGTAACATATAATTATTAAACATGACAATTAATTGCCTTTTAAATTAATGAAATCACAAAATATACAATGTTTGTAGATTGTGTATGAATTGTCACAAGGTAGTTGGTTCACCTCATGAGGGGAGACCGGCCGGGTGACATTGAAGCTCTCTTCCACATCAGGCATGCCAATGTAGATATTGAGGTACCTGCAAGAATAAAAGGACGTTAAAAGGAGCAGAGCGTTCAAAGATTGAACAGGTCATTAACTATAAATATCTGGGAGTGCAAACTGATTTGGAGCTGAGCTGGCAAATGAATGTAGAAAGGACCAGAAAAAAATACAAACTCACGGTATTTGGTGTAAGTCAGACGATCTAAAAAAAAAAAAACTAATAGGATGAAGGTATGGATGGATGGCTGGATTGATGATGACAAGGCGTGTTGCACTAATAATGTGTCTGTGGTGATTTTATGTTTATGTGATGTTGATATGTTGATGCATGATTGTTTATATTCATGTATGCAGCTGTCCCTTGCTCCAAGACTATTTTCTCCTTATGGAGACAAAGAGAAACCTGCCTTGAACCTTGTCATCCTTTGTGTGCAACTTATCCAGGATCACGTCACTTACTTGATGTACCACATCGGGTCCGCATCACTTGTTATCTTCTCATTAGCGCTCATTATTTTCTTGATCTGTGGAGTGGGATGTTAAGATTTTAAATTAAAGGCTAAGTAACACACACACACACACACAAACATGCACAGACAGAGATACACACAGGGACCAACACACTCAGGGCAGTCACTTATGGACGGACACACATACACACAGTGTCATACTGCCCTCTCTAACGAATGGAGACGCACACACACACACACACACACACACACACGGACAGATTGACCCTTGTCTCGCTTTGTCTCCATCCCTCTCTCTGTCTGTCTCAGGTACTCGGGTTTTACCTCTACATTGATGAAATAGTTGAACGAGTCAATGTGCTGCTTCACTAAGCCTTTCACCTTAAAAACACATTGAGAAAGTCAGATGTTTTAAGTGTCCCACTTCATTGATTTCAAGAAATTGCTTGATGCAGTTTGATGAGCATCCAGTCATGCTCACCATTATTGGCATACCTTCATTTTTTGCACAACCTGTAGAATATCTTGAGAAATACATTAAAATGTACCAAACATATCATCAGGATATTAATTGTAGGTCCAAAGTAATTTAACAAAGATCATTTTTTTCAAATTAGATATAGTAATTTCAAAGAAAAAACTGAAAACAGCATGTGCAGAAATACTGGCATCCCTCAGTATTTGGTTGCACGCTTTGGCAGTGATGAGAGCCTCCAAACCTTTCTTGTATCCATCTAGAAGCTTTTTGCACTTCTCAGGTTTGATTTTCTCCCACTCTTCCTTAGCTATTTGTTCAAGCTCTTGAACATCTGCAGGGTTCTTTTCCCCAATGGCAGATTTCAGCTCCCCCAGGGGATTTTCAATTGGATTGAGATCAGGACTCATTTTAAAACAGTCCATTTTTTCCTTTCAACAATTCCTGCGTGCATTTGGATGTGTGTTTTGGGTCTTTGTCTTGCTGAAGGAGCCACGATCTTCACCTTAAACCAAGTTTTCTTACACATTCTAAGACATTTCGCTCTAAAATCTCTTGATAGTTTTTCCATTTCATGATACCTGTTATACAGTCAATGCGTCCAGTACCAGATGAATCAAAGCAGCCCCACGGCATTATGGATCATCTTGACTGTTGGCAGGGTGATCTTTTCCTTAAAAACTCCATTGCTCCATCTGTGTGCATTGCTAAAAAGCTCTTTTTTTTTCCATCTGTCCATAAAATATTGTTTATCATTTGCTCTTTTGTATCAAACAAGTTCTCTATAGAAACTTTCTTTCACTTGATTCATTTTCAGTAGTTATTCCACATTTAGTACTTAAACTTCATGACTGCCAACAATGGTGAGCATGACTGTAAGGACACAGGTGTGTGTGTGTGTGTTTTACCTTCAAGAAGGCAGGCAACAGTTTCCATTTTTCCTGTTGAATTTAACAGACATAAAGGCCATATGAAACAAATTGTATACGGAGAAGCACACCCTCTAATATTTCAAAATCAGACAGACAGCTTTGTTAGGGTGCGGCGTTACATACGAGTTATTACTTTTGGCTATAAAAACTACAAGTGTCATGTAACACGGAAAAGTAATAAAATATAGATATATTAGACAACCAGAGTACACTATCAAACTTTGTTCATCAATTAAAGACCCATTCAACCCACTAAATAGTTGTAAATTCATGAGCAGCTACCTAACTTCTGACTGAGCTTAAACTCAGTCAAATGTTAGTGCGTTAACAATTGTGTAAACAAGGCAGTGATGGATTTAAATGGGGTAAATATCAGTTAAAAATGTAAGTGGAATAAAACAATACTTGGGATGAGTATGACATTAAAATGTGTACCTTTCGGTTAAAAGCAGCGCATGGAACAAATTGGCTGTTAACATTAAGTAAATGCAAGTTAAAAACATTATAGTATGAATATGGTTTTACAAAACAAAATGAATAAAAACGACGTTGGAACCATGATGAGCCCACATCATGCACGGCTCCCAAACAGGACCCTTTCAAATCTCATATTTTGCAAATGTAAAAACTTGTAAAAGTGCACACTGACATGTTTTAGTGTTGTTTTTTGGGAGTGAAGATGTTTATAGAGTTTAAAACGAATTTTGATTGACACGCAGCTATAGAAGGACATGATGATTATTTGGTGTTATCTTTGGGTACTATGCATGAATACAGGTGCGATATAAGGTCACTATTTGACCTCATTCTCGCTGGTCTCATTATGAAGATCATATACTACAGACAAGACAACATGGGAGTTGACTTATCACAAAACTTGGGTTCATTTGAGATGCGAGAACCTGTGACTGGACTTAACTTACCCAAGACAAAATGATTTTGGACTTTCAGGTTGACTTGACCTGCACGTGACTTGGTCCTATCTCTGCATATTTGACACGAACTCGTGGTGTCAACATGTCGGCGTGTTTCGACTTACCTCGACAGTGTTGACAGGAGCCGCCAGTTCCTGTTGGGACATGTTACAAAACTCGCCTCCGACCACTTCCATTCTGACTTTAAGTCTTTTAAATTATGTTTTAAATATTAACGTAAAACTCTTCCGTTATTTCTTTAGTGTTGATTTGCTGTCGGAAGTCGCTACAACATGCCTCCGACCGCGTGTTTCACTTAAAGGCTTCCGTATTGGTAGGGAACAAATAAATGTTTCCGCCATCGGTAAAGTCCACTGCGAGAAAAGATTAAAAAAAATATTTTAAAAATAACACACTGTCATTTCACATTTAACTTAATAACATTACTTTAATCCGGGAAAAAAATAGAATACAAGCCAACATTATTCTCTTTACTTTGGTGGGGGTCATTGTGTTTCACTGTAAGTCCTCCTTGTGGCTCGCAAAAACCAAAAAAAAACTGGATGTCTAGCTATAAGTAAAAAAAATACATTATGAACTATCTGAAAATAATTTATTGTTATGTCACATTCTGTTAATAATTTAAGACTTTTATCTGTCAAAAATATAACAAAAAGCTGTTAGGTCAAGCAGAAAGGAGGATCTGTATCCCTTTTATGCCGGAACAGTTTTACTGTGATACAGTGGTGTTTTTAAGATGCCACTGTGGTTCTTTGTATTCTGGATTTTTACAGAAAATTTCAGTCGGACAGAAGAAAGTTTAAAGGGAGTGACCGAAAAAACAAAAGGGAGAGACAGTAAAAAGATAACTAAATAATATAGAAAGAGAAGACAACAAAAGAGAGGACACTTGCTGTAAGGAAGATGGGGAAAGTAAATCATGATAAGCCAAGTACAATGACACATTAAATGTGAGTGTCGTATGGGGCCGTAGTGCTACACCCTGTGAAGGAAGGACAGGACAATATAGGACAGGACTGGACAGGACAAGGACCGGAGGGGAAGCATGCAGGACAGAGGTCGTGGACCCGACTGTACGACTGAAGTGTGGTGGGAGTGGCTATGTAAATTCGAAACATCTATAGAAACAGAGTGCAAGTGAAGGGATACCCAGGAGGTTCGCATAGTTATAGAGTAATTTATCACAATGAGCGAATGTCCCACACCAAGCGAATAAGTCCCAGAAGCAAGTAACCTCGGACCCATGCAATTGAATTGACACTGTCTCGCATGCACAATAACCGTCAGAAGTGTCCTGTAATTGCTCTACCTGCACCGTGGGGGCTGAGGAGCCCACCTCACCCACCCAAGAGGCGGGATCGGGTACATGAGCCAACCAACCCGAGAGCGGCCCAGTGGACGGGACACCACCCACACCGAAGGGACCCAGGGTGGTCCACCGGCCCCACCGAGGCACCCCAAAATCGGCCAAAGGGGCCCAACGCCAACCCACTTAGCTAACCGCCTCCCCACCGCCCCACCAGTCTGTCTATGGTATTTCGCATTGTTAGCATTAACCTAACAGACTTCACTAAGGCAAAGCTATGTGCTTTTTTTTAATTACACAGTTGTCTTTGTTTTACACACATGCACGCACACACAAGGACACACACACACACACATTCTGTACTTGTGGCCCAGACACCCAACTAAAATGCAAATGTGAGGATATAGATACATTATCTGAGTACATACATGTAGAATTTATTTTAGGTTAACTAGAGTCTTGAATGGCTCTAACCATCACATGCACTTTAAATGTGTATTCTTCTCCCACGTAAGTTAAAAACCGGGCTCGTCCGGGATTTGAACCCGGGACCTCTCGCACCCTAAGCGAGAATCATACCCCTAGACCAACGAGCCATGTTTCCTATCAAAAATATCTACTTCTAAACTCATAAACTTGGTGATGTGGCAAAAATTGAAATCGTAAAACGGCGCCCCCTGGGGGTCAAAGGTAGACATTACATTTGAGGAACACAGATTTCCGGTGCTGACATTTTGGGGTGCATTTATTGTTAGTTGAGGAATTGGGTCGTTAAATGGCATTATGGAAAATATAATAGCGAAATTGAAGAAAAGTTGGGCTCGTCCGGGATTTGAACCCGGGACCTCTCGCACCCAAAGCGAGAATCATGCCCCTAGACCAACGAGCCGCACTTGTGGATGCGCAGATGTATCTGAACTGCCTGAACTGAAGCATATGGGTAGCGGTGGTAGCCTGCTAGCCTTGATTCAGGGTCGTATTCTTGCGTACAAGAAGACCGAGGTCTTCAAATGTGACACTTTCTAAACGCTTCAATGTTTAACAACAAATATTTTGGGCATTGAGCAGTAATGTACTAAAAACAAAATGTGAATTTTGTCTCAAACAACTTTTTATGGGGAACTATATCGCGCTAAGGTGTGTTAACGGGCTGCCTGCTCGTCTGCTTTACGGGTGTGTTTTTACTTTCCCACCGTGCTTGGACCGGGAAGCTGTTTAAAATCCACTTCACCGCTTAACAGGATTCATTACAACCAGAAAATGTCATCAGGAGCCAAGCGACCCAAGGTTTGCTTTCGTTCGCTTAAGAAAATGCAATGTGGCGGTGCGACGAATGAATGTACGAGTAAATAACAATGTGGTTAACACGTGCTATGGCGATAATAGCTCATTAACAATTAATAGCATTATTATTCTTAGTCTATTATGCCATCGTAGGGTTGATATATATTAGGCAATATATTTTAAATAATAGTAATTCACGTGGATTAGCTAAATATAAGGTAAAATACAGTCCGTATTTTACTTTATATTTAGCTAGCCACGTCGTAAGCTAGCTTCCATTGCGTGTGTGTTTTCATAAACCTTTAATTGTCACCCAATGGGTTACAAACAAAATTGAATTGACTTTTAGTCCACAAAGCTTTATTAACACCTAATCGACACAAACAAAAAAATATTGAGCCAACCAAAAACACATCGCCGAGGGTACCGAAATGTTCAATTGAACATTGTGATTGTATTGTAGTTGAAAGAACAAAAAGTGCCCCTTTCCGTAAGTATTTTTATGTCTATTTTATGCATGTACAGTGCCGTGAAAAAGGATTGGCCCTCTTTAAAATCTTCCAAAAAAATGTAAATCTCACACTGCTATAACCGAAGTGAGCTTAAAATACTGTATTTAAATGGTGATTTCATTTATTAAGGAAAAAAATATTCAAAGTTACCTGGCCGTGTGTGAAAAAGTAATTACACCCCTTGTTAAACCATGAATTAATTGTGGCTAATCACAATTTTTGGTTAATTTCCACTGATCACACCCAAGCCTGATTACCTCCAGACCTGTTCAATCAAGAAATCAGTTAAACAGAAACTGTCCTGACAAAAGCAAGTCAGACAAAAGTTGTAAAAAAGCTGCAACAAAATGACACGATCCAAAGAAATTTCACTGCAGTCGAGTAATGAAGTAATTGACATCTATTAGTCTGAAAAGGGTTACGAAAGCCATTTCTAAAGCTTTAGGATTCCATCAAACCATAGGGAGAGCCTTTATTGTCACGTGGAGAAAACATGGAACAGTGGTGAACCTTCCCAGTAGTGGCCGGCCTACAAAGATTACCTGAAGAGAACAGCAATGACTAATCCAGGAGGCCACAAAGGAACTCAGGAAACTTCTAAACAACTGCAGGCCTCCCTTGCCTCAGCTATCTATCCCTTTCTATCTCATATCTTTTCAGTGAGCTGCAGAGTGACTCCAAATCTATGCTATATGTCAGTTAAGGGGTTTACAACAACGATTTGTGTAGCTATGTTCCTCTTCAAACTGTGCAGGTAGACGACGACGCTCCCCTGCAGAACTTCCTCCGGTGGTGCGACAGTGTTGGTCTAGTGCTCAGCACAAAGGTACGCTGGTCTCCAGAGCAACATCCTCTCTTGTGTCTGTTGAATCAATGTTTCCCAATGTTTATTGAGGCAAATTATATTTTACATTATGGATGGATAAAAACTTCCCTGGTACACCACCAAAGAAAAATAACACAAAAAGTGGATACACAGGTTAATTATGTACCTTCTGCAATTGTGGGGAAGAGTAATGAATTATTGTGCCTGTAACCATACATCACTGGCACAGATAGTTGAACAAAGATACATTATTTGTAGGAAATAAATAATTTTCAGACCAATGAAGTGCCATGGCATCATTTCCCATGGCACACCTGTGTCAGTGATCTCTCACGGCATAGTGGTTGGGAATCACTGTTGGATCATTTCAATTGCCTACGCAGGTACGTTTAAGCAAAGAAGGCACGGTGGCCGACTATGGGATGTTAGCTCAGGACGACATCGAGGAAGGCACGGTGTTGTTCACCATCCCAAGATCAGCTCTTCTTCACCAGGGGACGACACACGTCTCAGCACTGCTGGAAGGAGGTAAATACGGCAACATACAATAATTCCCCCGTCCCGTTATACTGCGGTTCATCGTTCAAGCCTTCGCTATATCGCAGATTTTTAAGCGATTGTTTTTATAATGGTTTTTTACAATACAGCGAACCCTCATTAATCGCTGGGAGTATATTTCAGACCAAATAATAGGTGAAAATCTGCAATTTGGTGAGAGCAAAATTTGTTAAAATAGTCTTAAGCACATTGAAATTTCATCATGACGTGACGCGTTCTTCCGGATGGAAAAAGCTGAAGCGATCACCGATGGCAGCACTAGTAAACAAACCCTTCCACTGTATGATTGAGATTGAGAAAACAGGGTAAATGGCTTGAATGATAATATTTCTTCCCTACTGCCATAGTTTGAACATATGAAATGTCAATTGAAAAGAAGATGTTAAGTGAGGTAAACTGCTTGGAACAGCAGCAACAATTTACATTTCATCAGGTAAGATGATTTAAAAAATAGATGTGGTGGAAACTCGGACATAGTTAACATGATCATTGAGGGACTAGTCGGCTAATAAATTCAGGAGATACCAACAAGGGTAGATGTCTCAAGGTTAGCATACAGGAATAATTTGTAAATGAGCTTAGGCTACCATTGAGTTTGTTCGTTTTTTTTGGGTGACTGTTGATGTTTGACTTAGAATCTTTTAGGCTTGGGTCTATTTCCCTGTTATCTAACAAAGAAGGCTGTGATTGCTTCAGCTTGACTTTTCTGTAACTCAGATTAATGGCACAAAGGTGCTCTTTTTACGGTGAAATGGATTGTATGCTGTTGTCTTCTAGCAGGCTCTATCCATTATGCAAAGTTACGCAAAGACATCCCAACCAAACATTTTATACATATCTGTTGGAAAATGCCTTCCTCAAACGTAATGATGGAGGTTTGGGTCCCAGTCTGTCCCTTTAGAACTACACCACCACAATGCAGTCTTGATATAATAGCTGAAGAACTAAATATTTACGCTGGATTAATTTAGATTTTTTGTTTTGTTTTTTTAATGAAATCCGTCACTGATGGTGTAGTGGTACACTCGCCTGACTTTGGTGTGGGCAGCGTGGGTTTAGTTCCCTCTCAGTGACGGTGTGAATGTGAGTAGGAATGGTTGTCTGTGTCTATATGTGGCCTGCGACTGACTGGCAACGAGTTCAGGGTGTAGTCCGCCTTTCGCCCGAAGTCAGCTTGGATAGGCTCCGGTGCCCTGCGACCCTAACCAGGATAAGCGGTGTTGAAAATGGATGGATGGATGAATGAAATAAATTACCTCACCCTTAACCTAACCCTACCCTTTGGGGTAAATCTTCCAGCACAAACTCAAACGGGACCTAAATGGGAGACCAGTAAAACACAATAAGCGCACTCATGTAAAAGCTGTTGTTGGCCACAGCTCTCACAGACTTCACATGCCACCCCCGCAGCCCATGCATGCATAGTCATCAAGTATTTTCCATGGAACATCCTAATCAGATGCCCGAGCCACCACATCTGGCTCCTCTCAATGCGGAAGAGCAGTGGCTTGAGTTTGAGCCCCTCCCAGATGACTTCTCATCCTATCGCTAAGGGAGAGCCCGGACACCACGCGGCGGAAACTCATATTGGCTTCTTGTATCTGCAATCTTGTTCAGCTCTTGACCATAGGTGAGGTAGGAACATGCGTGCAGTTAATGGTTGCCATTTTTTATTTTTTGCTCAAATACAATGTCTTTAAAAAGTGTGTTTCCATGCGTTTGAATGTTTTTAAGTGTGTGTGGGGGAGGGCTAAAAACATTTTTATTTGGTCTCTATGTAACGGACTTTCACGTATTCGGGGTCGGTCTGGAACATATCCCCGGTGAGAAACGAGGGTTCACTGTGATCAGATCACCCTGCTCAGGCTGGCCCCCTTTTTTAATCCACCGTTTCCCCCCTCAGAGAAAGTCTCCTTGGAGAGCTCATCAGGCTGGGTGCCCCTCCTGCTGGCTCTGCTGTACGAATACACTACAGCGCACTCACGATGGAAACCATACCTGTCATTATGGACCGACTTCAAGATGTTAGACCATCCCATGTTCTGGTGAGAAAAAAAAACACAAGATAACTGTATGAAGACATTCCTAAATTAAGCAGTTGGACAGAATGTCTCGTTTCCATGCTTTTGAGAGAGACCGACAAACACATGAGGTGTGTCAGAAAAGTCAAAAGTAGGGCTCGTCCGGGATTTGAACCCGGGACCTCTCGCACCCTAAGCGAGAATCATACCCCTAGACCAACGAGCCACATTTTTGTTCCTGTTCAACTATAGTCAAACCCCAAAGTTGGTGATGTGGCAAGGGTCGTAAGGGTTAAACAGCACCCCCTGGTGGTCAAAACTCGACACTGCTGATGGTCCATTTAGGTCCAAAAAGGAGCGAGACAAACTGCTGAGGGGAACCGGTATCCCGGAGGCGGTGGACAAAGACCTGGCTAACATCCAGAGGGAATACAGAGACGTGGTCCTGCCCTTTGTTGCCAAGCATCCTGACATCTGGAACTCCCAGACGCACACGCTGGAGCTGTACACGGAGATGGTGGCTTTTGTCATGGCCTACAGGTTGGTCAAACACACTTGAAAGGTTTTTATGCTTGAATGCTTATTTTGAAAATTAAATTCTACCCTTTCTTCATATTCTGTTAATTTATACAGTGAACCCCCATTTATAGCGGGGGATACGTTCCAGACCCAACCAATAGTTTAACCCACCCAAACACATTAAACACATTTAAGCTCATCAAAACACACTTAAAGCTACAAGCCTTGATTTCTGCCGCCCCCTAACGCTGGAATTCAGCATTACAACAAAGCCTTCGTCGGTTCGATATGATGGAGGCTAAATGCTTGTCCGGCTTCCTCCTCCTCCTTCCAACGCCGCATGCTTTCTCCTTTTTCTATGGCTCAGTCGACCGGAGCGCTGTCCATATATGGGCTTGCCCGTTCGTAGGTAAAATACGTAATTTGCGCTACGTTATTTTAGAGCACCGTTGCATCCAGTGCAGGAATGTATGGATAGTCACTAAATATATATTTTTTAAAAAAACAAATTTTGAAAAACCTTTTAAATTACAGTGGTGCCCTTTTCTACAAGTTTAATTCATTCCATGACGACGCTCCTAACTCAAAACACTTATCTCAAATCATCTTTCTTTTTTAAAATGAATGGAAATACCATTAATATGTTGCAGCCTCCCCAGCAAAAACAGCATTTTTGTAACATGCTTCTTAATAAGAAAAATAGCACGCTATAATATTGTAGTTTATATAAACGTACAGTAATAACATAATTAAATAGAACGTAAAGAGTTAAGTATATGGCAATTTTTTTGCTTCGGTTCAATGAAAGTTTTGCTGCTTCGTCTGATGTGGGTGCAATGGCCAAGTGGGGGCAGTATAATACAGACATAAGGCTATACATGGAAACGGTTGCAGCTTCTCAATAAGCCGCAGTAATATTAATTGTTCTTCACAGAGGTTAAAGAATATATGCCTGTGAGCATTGTTATATTACTGTCTACATGTGTTGCTCCACCTTTTGTGTTCAAGTATCCGTTCATTAAAGGGCTCAGCGACACAGATACTATTTGTTTGTCTGTCTATGGTATTTCACATTGCTTGTTAGCATGCAGCTAACGGACTTCACTAAGGCAAAGCTATGTGGTTCTTTTTTAACACACAGTTGTCTTTGTTTTATGTAGTTTGACAGTAAACCTCAACTGGGAATGACAATAAACAGCTTGAAGTCTCTTTTTTTAAGAAATGTTCACTATCTGACAAATTGCAGCTTGTTGTGAATTGAGTTGAGTTCACTGCCACCATACACACTCATGTCTAAAATTTTTGCTCGCAAGTCAAAGCAACAAATTAGCCAAACAACAGCTCATATCTCGATAAACCCGGAAGAGAAGTCACTTGTATCTCAAGGTACCACTGTATTCCTCAGCACCTGTAAAAGCAGTTTATTTCTCTCCATTGTTTTTTTATTATAGTTTATTTTCGTTTTATTGTGTTTTTATACAATACAGTGTGTTCGGCTGGCTGGAACCAAGTTACGAGCTTGGTCATGGACGGAACAGCGGTTTGAAATCATAACTTAATCAAGGTACCACTGTATTCCCTACCTGTGTAGTTTCCAAGAGCCACAAGAAGGGGATGATGATGATGATGATGAAGATGACGAGACAGAGGAGAAGGCCCCCAATCCACCTATGATGGTTCCCATGGCTGACATGCTCAACCACGTGTCCAAGCACAATGCCAATCTGGAGTTCACAGCAGTAAAGACACACTTTGGTTTCTTATTCACTGCCATTGACGGCTATAGAAGTCAAATACAGTATCCATTTTAACTGGGGGGGCTGGCAGTGAATGAGCTTCGATATACTGTACATTTTTTTCACAATTTAAAACAGTTCCCAAGTGTTTTAATATCATGTCTGTGATCTGGTTTTTGTCAAATACCGAAATCCACAGTGCAGTGTATATCATCGCAAAACACAAATTTCCACCATCCCCACTGAGCAATCAAGTATGTACCGCCAAACTCTGAATCCAACAACAGTCTGCGGCTCTGCTAATCTTGTGCTAAGTCACCACTGACAAACTTAACCGTATCTCCGCCCTACATACACTTAATGCAATTGAATCTTTGCGGGCGCTCCATTTATTACTTGCGGAGGCAGCATTTCTTCACCAAGCAATTAGTCCATTAGTGTAGCGGTGTGGCGCATGCTTTTTGTTTTGCCTACCCCTAAATGGACAACATAGCCAAAAATTAAAATAATTGCTGCTTAAAAGAAGCAAATTCTGTTAGCTAATGATAATTTGTGCATCCAACAAAAATCAATGCCACTCTGCTGCTCTTTTCTGTTTTTTCCCCCCCCCCCCCCTCAGGACACTTTGAAGATGGTATGCGTGCGCCCCATCAAAAAAGGTGAGGAAGTGTTCAACACCTACGGGCAGATGGCCAACTGGCAGCTGCTGCACATGTACGGCTTCACCCAGCTGCATACCGACAACGCCGACGACACTGCTGACATCCCCGTTGCCAACCTGCACAAAGCGGCCACAAGAGGTTCATCTCATTATTATCATTCCAAGAGTGAATATAGTAATCAGTAAACCCCCATTAATCTTGGGGGATACGTTCTAGAACCAACGTGGTTCTACACTACAACACTAAATTCAGACTTACCTGTATGTACAGTGGGTACAGAAAATATTCAGACCCCCTTAAATTTTCCACTCTTTGTTATATTGCAACCATTTGCTAAAATAATGTTTCATTTTTTTCCCTCATTAATGTACACACAGCACCCCATATTGACAGGAAAAAAACAGAATTGTTGGAATTTTTGCAGATTTATTAAAACAACTGAGGCAAGCCTGAGGACTGTATCGAAATGAACTCAGACCAACCAAGATTGCGAGGGACAGCAGAGCAACTCACTGGCTGAGTGTGCTCACCAAGACTGACAACGAACTGCTGCCCTCGTCCGCTATTTATTTCAAGCAAAGCAGCATGCAACACAGTGGAACTTTACCGAGATGTGCAGGTGCACCGGAAAAATGTTTAGATCGTTTCCTGTTATTTTAACAGTTTTTTAATAGTCAGCATAGCTTGAAGAAGTGTGAACCAGACAGCATCTTTGCCTCATCCACAAATCTGCGTGGGCGAATTTCTACAACATGTGAATATGCTTTAAACATGATAAATTCTTTCACAGATGGCCAGTTCTAGGAAGGGTTCTGGTCTTCCATTTCATGATTATGGAGGCCACTGTGCTCTTAGGAACCTTAAGTGCAGCAGAATTCTTTTTGTAATCTTGGTTAGATCTGTGCCTTACCACAAATCTGTATCTGAGCTCTTCAGGCAGTTCCTTTGACCTCATGATTCTCATTTGCTCTGACATGCACTGTGAGCTGTAAGGTTTTATATAGACAGGTGTGTGGCCTTCCAAATAAAGTCCAATCAGAATAATCAAACACAGCTGGACTCCAATGAAGGTCTTGAACCATCTCAACGATGATCAGAAGAAATAGACAGCGCCCGAGTTAAATATGAGTGTCACAGCTAAGGGTCTGAATACTTATGGCTGTGTGATATTTCAGTTTTTCTTTTTTAATAAATCTGCAAAAACTTCAACAATTTAGTTTTTTTCTGTCAATATGGACTGCTGTGTGTACATTAACGGGGGAAAAAAAGAACTTAAATGATTTTAGCAAATGGCTGCACTATAACAAAGAGTGAAAAATTTAAGGGGGGGTCTCAATACTTTCCGTACCCACTGAATGTATACTGTAAACACCCATGAAATAAAAAATGGTAGTTTAAAAATCAGCGCTATAGAGGTGGTGTGAAGTGAACAATGAACCACGATTTCGCGGGGGAGCAGGTGCATTGGAGAAGAATCTCTTTGCTTTACAGAGCCCGATGGGGATCAGCAGCTGTTGGAGGAGATGTGGGAGATGCTACGGGAGAAAGGTGCATTTGTCTTTGGCAAAAACAGCTGCCTCACCGAAACGGAGCTACACTCAGTGCTCAAGGTGATACACAAGCTACATTTACAGCTCATTTATTGCCTAAATCGTATGTGACGGTTCCAAGTTTTGGTCTGACCAACCAATCAGAGAACAGAAAAATGCTTGTGTCATTGAGGAGCGCAAAAAAATCCTGTTGCGTGTTTGTGAGCGAGAAAATAAATTCTGTTGTGCATGTCACTGTTTTATTATTGTCTGAAGCTCTTTTCAATACTGTGTGAGTGAAAAATATTTGTAGATTATGTGAAAGCGTTTTAGTAGTGTATGTGAAGGAAAACAGTTGAATGTCTATCAGCGAGCACGAAAAATTGCGAGAAATTTCTTTACTCTGCGTATTAGTGGTGAGTTTTTTACGCGTGTAAGCATTTCAGTCGTGTGTGAGAGAGCCTTTCAGTAATGTGCAAAAGTGTTTTAGTTGTGTGAGTAAAAAAAAAATCAGTAGTGTGTGAGAGTCTTTCAGTGTATACTGAAAGACTATACTGTTGTGAGCGAATACTTTTCAGTAGTGTCTGTGAGGTAATTATGAATTCTGACCTAATATGTTTTGAGTACGCATTGATGTGTGGTGCGGGTGTTTTCAGGTGCTGTGCATGTCCAGGGAGGAATTCTTGGAGTTGAAAGACAACGACGACGGATGGGAGGACGACGACGACGAGGAGATTTCTCGGGGGTTCTCCAACGACGGGCTCACAGGATTAAACAGCAAGTGGAAGCGGCTCCTGCAGGAAGCGGCACGTCTGACCGTGAGCGGCTACCCCGACGTGGACAGAGACCGGGCCGTGATGGAGGACCAGGCCTCGCTAAAGGCACTGAGCAGCAGGCAAAGGAACGCGTTGCAGGTCCGATGTGGACAGAAGAGCATCCTGGACAAAGTCATGGAGCTCACAAAGACATGAACTTTTTCTCCACATCCATTAATAAACATTTCATTGCAATGTACATGGAGCTTTCTTGTGTTTCAATTAGTCTGTGTTAAGAAGCCAGTCCTGTCACATGTGACAGGACACCGCTTCATATACTGCTTTGGCCAATGGTGAGTTTGGATTTCGTTACCATCACGACAAAGAGTGGAACCCTGGTGTTTTGATGAAAAAAGTGAGCGACACAATAAGAGCATTTTCACTTGCGTAGCCAGCACTTCATACAGTACACCAGTTCTTCTCAAACGTTTTACACCAAGTACCACAACAAAACATACTTAGCTCTCCATGTACTACCACAATGGTTACCATTAAAATACAGTAGTATAGCAGGCCAGAGTGTTCATCAAAACTAAGCAAAGGTTTTCTTCCTGACGTGTATTTAATATTAATGTAAGTCACTGTAACATTATGCAACGTTTTAACATTAACACTGCTTTTGAATATAGGAAAATAGCCCGTGACGACAATAAAAACATTTTCACTCTTGGTGGCAGCACTTCAAGTGTATGTGGTGCATGAACACATTACCAAACACAAATGCATCCCACTACCACCGGGTCAACTTCACCAAGCAATCAAACGTGGTACTTATTACAACCCCAATTTCAATGAAGTTGGGACATTGTGTTAAACATAAATAAAAACAGAATACAATGATTTGCAAATCATGTTCAACCTATATTTAATTGAATACACTACAAAGACAAGATATTTAATGTTCAAACTGATAAGCTTTATTGTTTTTAGCAAATAATCATTATCTTAGAATTTTATGGCTGCAACTCGTTCCAAAAAAGCTAGGACAGGTGGCAAAAAAGACTGAGAAAGTTTAGGAATGCTCATCAAACACCTCTTTGGAACATCCCACAGGTGAACAGGCTAATTGGGAACAGGTAGGTGCCATGATTGGGTATAAAAGGAGCTTCCCTGAATTGCTCAGTCATTTACAAGCAAAGTTACTACAGTTAGTGTCCTCAGTTCCCAAACATTTATTAAATGTTAAAAGAAAAGGTGATGTAACCCAGTGGTAAACATGACCCTGTCCCAGCTTTTTTGGAACGTGTTGCAGCCATAAAATTCTAAGTTAATGATTATTTGCTAAAAACAAAGTTTATCAATGTGAACATTAAATATCTTGTCTTTGTAGTGTATTCAATTAAATATAGGTTGAACATGATTTGCAAATCATTGTATTCTGTTTTTATTTGTTTTAACATCCCAACTTCATTGGAATTGGGGTTGTAGAAGCTAGCGCTACTTCTGTGCATCCTTTAACACTCAATGCTGCTCTGCTTACCTTTTGGGTTTGGAGTGAAGGAGGGGTGTCAGACCTGTGGCGTGGGGGATTTGGGTGTTTCGGCATGGTAGTACCTCTGTTTCACACAATATAGTCTGGGGGCCATACCCTGGCCGTGGCTTGAAAGTCGCTCTGGATCTTCAAGCAGTTTAGCTTCCAAGTCATAGGTTGAAAAACGGAGTTGGGGTCATTCATATGTAATGAGCCCCACTGTTACAAATCAGTGGCACGAAAGTGCTGAATGGCTCGCTCATAGACACGTTTTCAGAATTAGGCAGGTAAGAGATTTAATTTAACACTTCATGGGCAGGCAGTTTGTATGTACACAAGCCGTTAAAGTGAATTTTCAGCAATGTCTTGGGGTTGGTTTGGGTCGGTTTTTTTTTTCTTCAAAAACCAACCACACCCATGGAAGAACAACCTGAGACAGGAGGCGTGACCACAACGGTGTCAATCATTTGCCACGTACTCGCAGGCACACGTAATCATATGCTGACCTATTAGCTTTGCTGAAACTATTTTCCACAGCTGGAAGATTAAGAAAAATAATCTTTTATGTTGCAACAAGCCTCGACTGCCAAGGAATCTGCCTTGATCCTCTGAGCTTCCCTTCACTATCCTTAACTCTTTTTTCTCAATTTGCTTATATCAACCTGCTCTGTATACCACCATTGTTAGGTGTACTGTTGTCTCACCACCATCCATGTAGTATGTAACTAAGCTGCTTCTCTTTCATCTCTTCTCTCCCCGTGGTTGTTGCTCCCTGCTTCTAGAGACCGGCAGCGGCACCATTGCACCTTCACATTTATCCATGAGGATGGTGGTCTTGGGCGTGGACGAGTAAATTGTTGTTGCTGTCATCATGGGACTACTACTATTGTTGTGTGCATTGTTCTCTCGTCCCCTCAACCCGGTTTTCTCCATCTAACCTCTGACCCTCAACTGACTCCATCTCAAAACAGCCAGCCGAGACAGATGGTTGCCCCACAAATCTTGGGTTCTGTTGGCGGTTTCTTTCTTAGAATTTCTTTGTCTGTTGCTGTGCATGCTCATTTGGGGTTCAGTTGGGTTTCAATGTGTGACGTGTGGTTCTTAACCTGCTAAATGTGTAAAGTGCCTTGAGATAACTTCTGAATTGGCACATAAGTACATACACACACACACAACTGATTTTACGTGTTTTATAAACTATAACCAATATAGCAGCGGTGCGGACAATGATATACCCGGGGAACACTTGTATTTATACCTGAAATCTATGACTAATAAAGAAGACCTGCAATCATGATTTGCAGTTTGAATGCTTTATTAATTGTATGTACGCAGACTGCAATTAAGTAGCAAGAACTAAAGGCAAACTAGAAAGGACTACAAAATACACATGGACCAATACATTTACAAAACATTCAAAATGTTACAAAATGCGTTGTATTGGTCCTTCTGTTGTTCTTCAATTTGAATCTTTGTACAAATTGTCAAGATACAAGGTCAACCATTTTAACTTTGAACAATTTTACAAGTGCCAGGGAGAGAGATGTGTCAGCACCACCCATCAGTAAACCATCTCCACCCGACACACCACAAACACGACAGCCCCCCTGGAGACTAAACTACATCTTCGGGTCCACTTAAGGACACAGAGGGAGAAAAAAAATAAAATAAAAAATATCTTCAATCATTTTTAGCTTTCAGCTTCTGAGAGCAAACAAAGTGAGGGGCAAAAAAGATTTGAGGGAAGCAAACCAAAAACTTTGGTAAGAGTGAAATATGTTCAGATTTTTTTTTTTTTTTTTTTTTTTTACATGTCAGTGTACAATTTTTTCGACATTCCCCACTCTTATCGAATCTCCCTTTCCCCCCCATTATTTACATCAAAGCATCAAAACAGTATTTAAACAGCATTCCTCACATCCATTGTTTCCTTCTAGACTTTGCTCCAAAAGGGATCAACAAAAGAAAATGTAAATCTTAAAAACCTGGAGAAGTAGTCCTTAAATCCACATTTCTTAAAGACTGTGGTTGCCAGTTTATCCAGTGCTGCCAACAGTGAAGGGGGAGGTGTTTGTGTGTGTGCGCGCGTCGTCTCTCCCGAGGGCTACAAGCTGAATGAGAGCCAGGCTAGCTGGCACCGGTTCCTTCCATCACCTGCTGGGCCTGCTTCTGGCCCATGCAGCACTGAGCCACTGACTGGAACAACCTGACGAGGAGAGGTGGACATTTTCACACATTGAAGCCAACAAGCAGTGCTGGGAAGTAACCAAGTACAAATACCTTGTTAATGTACTGTAGCTGTACTTATTCTCAAAACTCATTCACACACTTGCATTTGTGTCAATGTGTGCGCTCCAGTGAGTGACATCAGGAGCTGGAGTCAGTCACTTTGGCTGGTAATTGCATATGAGCGTCTGCTCTTTGGGAGTGATCTCATTTTCCATCTGTGTGCTTGACTGCTTGCTCGGTTCAATAAACGGCTGAAAGTTCATCGGCGACTGTGGCGCTTCTTACAGTACTTTAATTGCTCAGTCTTTTTTATTTTTTTACTTCATTTGAGCAGCAGCTTTCGAATAAAAATTTGGCTCATAAAGCAAAAGCAAAAAAAAAAACATTTCCAACAAGCGACAGCTCTTAACTCGAAAATGTTCGGGCACTCATAAGTCGAGACACCACTGAACCTAGACACAGTAGACAAATACTTCACTAATCCCATTGGGGAAATTCAGGAAAAAAAATGTACTTCATACTCTGTACTGTTTATCAGAATAGGGTTGTTACTTTTTTCAACCTCCAAAGATGACAACACGATGTAAAAAAGACGTAAATGTTTCAATACTTCTAATTTGATCTTTTTCAACAGAAGTTTCTGTACATTGGGGAAGCCCAGAACACTTGAAAGGTTGATCTCATTTCTCTTAATTGCAATGTCCTAGCCACTCAATGCTTCGAAAGCAAGCCGGAAGTTGCTCTCACGCCGGCATATACAGTATAGGAGCATCTCAATTGTCAGAAATGCACATTGAGGTGAGAGGAACAAGGCGGTTCCACAGGCTAGCTAAAATCGAGGGACCACTGATGTATCCTTTGCATCTTTTAGCTCCTCATCAGTGAAGTATGAAAATGGGCAAGTATCAAGCTGGATCGAAAACGTAATTAAACAGCTAATCTTCTGTTTTTGTCATTCTTTTATTATTTAGTTTGAATTTACATATTTTGCAGTGCCTGTTCTATTTGGGCAGTACTGAATACTAAAATGACTGGCACGCCTAACCAACCATTACTAAGGGCGGTCATTTTGTCAAATGTACTTGGCCACAAAAAGGAAATTAAAATGTTTTGATGGGTAACAGTTTTTTGCATTCAACATAACACAACACATACAGGCTTACAAGTCACTTCAAATATGTGCTGTGAGAGGTGGGTGTTTTGCAGGAGAAGACCACTTACGATCATCTCTGCATCTGAAAAGTTTTGAAGAGTAACAGTGATTATTTTAATCCCACTTGAAACAAAGTGTGTTAGTAATAATTTAGCTTTGAGACAGTTGATTTGTGACACAATGACAAGACATCTTTAGTTGCCCTCACTGAAGGAAAGATTGTCTAATTTCTGCAAGCACTTCTCGCTCGACTGTTATTCTCCCCGTCTCCTCGATGGGATCACTGGTTGGAGGCGCTAACATAAACAGCAGTGGGGTCAAATGGCCTGGGATTGCCTCAGGATCCCATACAATTAAATTAAATACTGCAAAAGTGTTTGTTTGAGCCAGTGGGGGGCACGAATGTTCAGAATGGGTACCGCCTCAGCCTTTATTTAAGCAAGAAAAAAACGATAGGATGATTGTAGATTAAGAAAAAAAGTGCTACTACAGTGAGCTAATCCTACTTTTCAATCTCGGGGGCACAGTGCACGAAGTCATGGCTCCAGAACTTGAAGGCCGGATTCTTGATGAGCTCGATGAAGGTGATGAGGAGACCCCATGGGTGAGGCCGGTTCACGATCAGCCTCTCCAACAGGACCCTGGGAGATAGGAGGCGTTAATCGAAGCCAGAGCTCAAACGGATGAATATATCACGTCACTATTTTTGCCATTATCACACAGAGTAGTCCTAAGACTTAAGAGTTTAAATCGTTCTATCACCAAACTGAACATTTTACTCTGATAAATAAATTTTCCTCATTGAAATGCAATTAATCATGATTATCGTGCTTACACACGAGTACATAAACCAACCTGGTGATCTGCTCCTGGATGGCCTCTGTGTTTGCCTCAGCAAACAGATAGAGCATGGTGCAGCTGAAATAATGCGTGTGGCTGTTCGGGTAGCGCAGCTGATTGGCGATGGCGTTCAAGAACAGGTAACGTCCTGAAAAGAACCACATACATGTTCAGTGTCATCTTTATCATTACCCAGTCATCAATGTGTAGCTAGCCAAGTTACCCTCTGTGTCCAGATCCACAGCCAGGTTCTGGAAGATGTCCATGTGTGCAGAGTGGGTGATGGTGCTCATGGAGGGCGTGCTGCCCTTGTTGTGGATGTGCGCGATGGCCTGCGTGCCCACATACAACACTAAGGCGTTGATCAGCTGGATATTGTAGCGGTTTCCTGGCTCATTTGAAACCTGACAGAAACAAACCATTTAGATTTCCAATAGCGCACACTTTACATAAAAATGAAATAGACTTTACTTGTAGATTGCTGCGCAGCTCTGAGAGGAAAGTGACCGGAGAACGTGTTTTGAGATAGGAGTCCAAATCCTTCTTGAACTGGGAAGGCATGACAGCTGTGAAGTTGGTGAGGATGCGAGGAGCGATGTTGATCTCACTCAGCATGTCCACCTACATGTGACATCGCAAACATTCAGCAAATACAAACACGTTTGGACAACAAATCACTCTTCTCATTTTAACCAGGGAAAAGTTATATCACTCAGATTGTGCGTGAGTCTCCGTATACAAGTGTGTGTGCACGTTTGTGCATGTGTGTCTTAGTGTGTCTCTGTGCATGAGAATGTGCATCTCTGGACCTGTCTCTTTATATGTACAGTCCCCTCCAAATGCATTGGAACGGCAAGGTCAATTCCTTTGTTTTTGTTATATACTGAAGACATTTGAGTTTCAGATGAAAAGATGAATGAGAAAAGTTCAGAATTCCAGCTTTTATTTCATGGTATTTACATCTAGATTTGTTAACTCAGGACAGAGCACCTTTTGATTGAAGCCACCCACTTTTCAAGTGAGCAAAAGTATTGGAACATGTGACTGACGGGTGTTTCTAGTTGCTCAGGTGTTGCCTTTTAGATTGATTGCTTGTTTTTGGCTTTGGGTTTCACCTGTGAAAACTACATTTGCTGTTATGCAAACGAAGACCAGCGAGCCATCTATGGGAGAAAAGCAAACTATTTTGAATCTGAGAGAAGAGATATTGCACAAACATTAGACATAGCCAATACATCAATTTGGCATGTCCTGAAAAAGAAAAACTACTGGTGTACTGAACAACAGACATCGAACAGGTCGGCCAAGGGTATCAACAGCAGTTGATGACAGAAACATTGCGAGAGCTGTGAAGAGCTCCACACACACCGCTTAGAATTAAGGCCAAAAAGTTCTCTTGGTCTCATCAGACCAGAGTATCAGTCATCAATTATTTAAAAAAAAAAAAAAAAAAAAAAAAAAAAAAAAAAACCCACCAATTCTGCCTGGGAATCTAAACTTATGAGCACAACTATATATACATATATGCAGTCATATGTACCCGTCATATTGGAATGAAAGTGTAGGCTGCACCTTTTTCATAACCTCTAGGTGGCGGTGAAATACGAGCATGAAAGTGTACAACTTTTTCATTACCTCCAGGTGGCGGTGGCATACTAGAATGAAAGTGTACAACTTTTTCATTACCTCTAGGGGCGGTGGCATATTGGAATGAAAGTGTACAGCTTTGCCTCCTCCTCAAGCCATAAGTGACTACTCAAAATCATGCACTAAACATTAGTAGCAAAGTCACAGGCTCTGTGTGCATCTTTCATCGGTTTGTCTCTGTCAATGTGTGTGTGCGTGATAACGCTTTCTACCTTGAGATTGGGTGTGAAAGGGTCAGGGAGCCTCATGTTGCGTGGAAAGGCACTCAGGATGAGGTTGCGTAGCTGAATGCAGTTGGGTGGGATCACGTCACAGAACCCATAATGGTAATCACACAAGAACTCTGGGAAGTCATGCAACAGGACCAGCAGTACTCTCAGTGTGCCCTAAAACAAGGCAACAGTTAAAACAAAGTATGAAACGGTTAATTCCAAAAACAAGGACAGTACAAACATGAGTTATGAATTTTAACTCATTCAGTGACTAAGCTCTTAACTCAATTTAGTTGTATATGAAATGTTCCCCATTAAAATGTTATCTGTTCCATCCCTCCCAAAACAATTGCTTTTGTTACACGTTTTTAAGAAACAGCAATGCATCGTATAAAACAGGCAATGTAAAGAAAATAAACTGTTTTATCAAATGTATGTACTGCAGTATTTGTGTGTTGGATGTGTGTAGAGATGCCAATTGTGTAAATTTGTACCTTTACTAGGACCGGACTGAGGTATTTGGAGGTAAAAAGTATCAAGGTACCAGTTTCTTTTTTAGTACCGGTACTTAAAAAACCAACAATAAAAAACAACAGCACTCATATGGTGTCTTAATGGCCAGTACACGAAAAGGCAATAGGCAACCAATGACTTCCTGTCTCCCAAAAAGTTAGAAAATGCCTTTTAAGTGTGGAGTGAGGGAAGATGGTTTGTGCACACAACTGCGTGGGAGCTGGGAGAATGAAATGGTTTTAACCTGCTGACTAGCTCCTGCGGACACGTTAGCACTTAGCCACCGTGACGTAACCCAAAGAGTCCGTCGCTCACAATGCTCTGTGAGCAAAGTCCGTGTTCTATGCAGTGGATTTTCTTTTGTGGTTAGGCAAACTCGGCATTCAATGCACACAAGACTCAGTGTTACCCGCAGAAGATCGATAGCATTGATAGCATGGGATGATTTAGCACGTGTGTGCGGCACGGAAGCAGAGCTTGGAGTGCTCCAACCCGGATACGGCCTACACTCGACGTCTGCGACCACTCCGGAAATCAGGGAGTTCGAGAAGAATGAAAACTGGAATGCAAAAGGAAATTCACTTTCTATCCAACTGGAAACAAAAGGTCCACTTTGAGAGTCCTGGCTCCGTACGCAATGAAAACCAGCACTGGGCCGGCACTAAGTGGGTGCACGTGTTGTTTACAATGGGAGAACTCAAATACGAGAATACTGCATACGAAAAGCCTATACGGTATTACGTATGATTAAAGTAGATTACGTATCAATATAAGTAATTGATATAATATTAGACCCCCTGTTTTTAGTTTCTTGGTAATTTTTGGGTCTGGCGCAACAGATTCTTTTTTTGGACAAAATGATAAGGAAAATAAGTAATTTAAGAGCTGATATCTAGCTCTAGCAATTTTCTATGGTTTTCTAGATAACCAAAATCATTTAATAATACAATTAAGCCCCCAGGCATTAAAATTAACAAAAAAAAACAAGGGTGGTGTGATATTCTTTTTACTATATATCACACATACTGCACAAAGTTGTACAATGTTATGTACATAGAAACACATTTGTCATCTCACAAACACACACACACTCACTCATGCATTGATCCAATTTAAAAAATTACAAGAATGGACTAAGTCCATTATTGCATTATTTTTCAAGTTTCTTAATTTTTTTGAATTAATAAACATACATAAATAGATATACAGACACACACACACACACAAAGTGGGTATAGAAAGTATTCAGACCCTCTTAAATTTTGTTATATTGCAACCAGTTGCTAAAATCATTTAAGTTAATTTTTCCCCCCTCATTGATGTACACACAGCACCCCATATAGACAGAAAAAAAAAAACCATTGTTTAATTATTGCGTACTTCTGGGCGTAGATCTCTTATGTTGTTTCTGGTATCTGCTGGAGCCATCCTTCCAGCTTGGGGGTTACTGACCCCAGTGCCCCGAGCACAACATGCACCACTCTTGCCTTCACCAGCCACGTTTGCTCTAGTTCTTCCTTCAGTCCTTGGTATTTCTCCAGCTTTTTGTGTTCCTTTTTCCAGATGTTGCTATCATGCGGGATTTCTACATATATCACGACTGCCGTCTTCTGAGGTTCATTCACCACCGCTATGTCAGGCTGGTTGGCCACCACTAGTTTATCAGTCTGGATCTGCAAGTCCCATGGGATCTTACCTGGTTGTTCTCAACAATCTTGGGTGGTGTCCGCCATCTTGATTCTGGGAGTTTCAGTCCATATTTGGCAGATGTTCCGGTACACTATTCCTGCTACCTGGTTATGCCGCTCCATTTCGTACACCCTGTTGTGATGTGGTGCAATTGTCTCTGAGGCTTCTTTGCATCGGGGGTCCTGTCAGATGTGGTAGACCCATTAGATCTATTGGTCTTGTGTTTAAGGCCTGTTCTTGTGCTGCCATGATTAGTGCCTCCGTGCTGTCTTTCAGTCCAGCCTCTTTCAGCCACTGGTATGTTTTCTCTATGCCAGCCACTACAGCCATCTACTGGCTTAAGCAGGGGGACACGTCTGGCATTGCAGGATTTGAGTCCCTGGCGGCGTAGTGCGTTACTGATGGTAGCCTTTGTTACTTCGGTCCCAGCTCTCTGCAGGTCATTCACTAGGTCCCCCGTGTGGTTCTGGGATTTTTGCTCACAGTTCTTGTCGTCATTTTGACCCCACGGGGTGAGATCTTGCGTGGAGCCCCAGATCGAGGGAGATTACCAGTGGTCTTGTATGTCTTCCATTTTCTAATGATTGCTCCCACGGGTGATTTCTTCACACCAAGCTTCTTACCTATTGCAGATTCAGTCTTCCCAGCCTCGTGCAGGTCTACAATTTTGTTTCTGTTCAAACAGGTTCCATTAATACAGGTAACGAGTGGAGGACAGAGGAGCCTCTTGAAGTTGTTACAGGTCTGTGAGAGCCAGAATTCTTGCTTGCTTGTAGGTGACCGAATACTTATTTCCCACCATAAAAAATACAAATAAATTCTATAAAAATCAGATGTGATTTTCTGTATTTTTTCCCCTCATGTTGTTTCTCATAGGTGAGGTATACCTATGATGAAAATTACAGGCCTCTCATCTTTTTAAGAGGGAGAACTTGCGCAATTGGTGGCTGACCAAATACCTTTTTGCCCCACTGTATTATACTTTTAATCGTAGAGGGCCCTCCTTTTTGCTGACATATGATAGCGTAATAATTAATTTCCGGTTTTCAGACAGTCCTCTGTGTGGCTGTGCATTATATTTTTTCTCTTGACATACACAATTTGCTGTTTATAGTTGGTTACTTTCTGGTGTAACAAACCCATTTCCAGCGAGACTTCAGTAAAAACCGTACCGTAGCACCAATCACTTATTCCGATGTTTCGTGACTACATTTAACGACAGCTTAGTGCCGGTTTAGCATGGCTTAGCGGTCTTTTGTTAATTACTACTCATCCTCCTCTCGTGAAAACGATACCAGTCAGAATTCCAGCTTATTCGCCACCATGGAAACGATGGTTAGTGACTTTTATTAGAGGAGCGGCGTGTTAGCCACAATAGTTGCCCCCATCGTAAATCAGACGTGCTGGAAGTTAGTTTTTTGACACTGAGGAAAATGCAATGACATCAACAAACGTTACTGCGATGGGTTGGTAGAGTCTAGATCTTATATGTCAGCCAATCACACGAGTGTGTGATAGCCAACTGCCCTTAACAAAATACGGCCAAACCAGAACACTTGGCATTTCTGTGTGTAACTTTAATGGCCGTGGCCTATTAGTTAGTGAAATCACAAGCTGGAGTCAGGTTGACTTGTTGGTTCAGTTTGAGCATCTGGGGGAAAGTTGTGGCTGACAGCAGGTCCTTGCGAGTGTTCTCATTTTGGACCCGTGTGTTTGACTGCTTGTTCAGTTCTATAAAAGGCTGACTGTGGCTCTCCTTGCCCGCATTCCAGGGCATTACAGTACCGTAATTGCTCAATTTTTTACCCCCCACTTCAATCGAGTGGCACCATATCGAAAGTTTGCTCGTACCTCAAATTTTGGTTTGCAACACAAGACACACACGAAAAGATGTCATTCAAGCACGTAGCAAACAACTTAGTTGATCACTCGAGAGTCAAGGTACCACTGTAGTTGGACGGAATAAGGTGAACACGACAGGCACACAAAACGTACCTTGTAGAGGATTTGCATAGGTTTGTTGAGCTCTACATTCCGCAAGAAAGGTGCCAGGTACTTGAACAGATCAATGAGCAACTGTGCATACATGGGCCAACCCTGGGAGACAACAATACATTTAAAATACAATAACATTTGACACACATCTCATTGTGAAAACGCTGTAGGAGAACCTTCTGCTGTGGCGTGTGCGCAAGCATGCGGGCGATGAAGATGCGATGGGAGATCAGTTCAAGCCAAGCGTACACAAAACCGGGTGCTTTGGTGGGTCTCAGTATGTGAAAGGTGTTGCTAAAGAGAAACAAAAGGTCAATCTGGTCAAAAATCTTGAAGAGGAGAGCTTCAGCTAAGGCAGATGTAGACTCGTGTCCTACCAGAAGGCGGTGAGCGTCTGGAAGTTGATGGTCTCCAGAACGTGCTCGGGAGCATTGAGCTCCAACAGTAGCATGATGAAAATGCGGTGGTAGGGCAGCTGCTGGAATTCCGTCTGACGGACATCATGGTCCTGGATCAAAACCCCAACAACGATTCCCAGCACCTATTGGGAGAATGCAGAGGGTCTAGTTGTTGTGGGGTTGTAGGGTAGGTTTTCTGCAACAGCTAGACATACCTCATATCA
Source organism: Phyllopteryx taeniolatus (assembly GCF_024500385.1). Classification (NCBI taxonomy): domain Eukaryota; kingdom Metazoa; phylum Chordata; class Actinopteri; order Syngnathiformes; family Syngnathidae; genus Phyllopteryx; species Phyllopteryx taeniolatus. Next base: position 26,643,372 of record NC_084506.1, on the reverse strand, counting down.
GCTATTATGCAAGAAAGCTTTTATATCGATTCAGAATACAGGCGGTCTTGGGTTCACGACATTACTGACATGGGAGTGTGCAGCGCCGTTAAAGTATACGTGATCAAGCTACAGGGCTTAACGAAAAATTCAAAATAGGTTTGCTTTTCTTTTATTACCTTTAATTTTCCTGATATCAAACAGGCTTTGAACCATTTTTCCATAGCGTTAATTTACAGAATAAGTGCTTCCTTCTTGGAAAAATCTCCCTTTTGAAAGACCATCCTAAATATTTAAATGTTCCAACAACTTAATATAAAATTAGCCGCAAACTGCATGGTTCGGCTGATCTATATGCAGGGGTGCACATAACAGTGGTTTGGTTCTCAAGGAGCACCACAGGTTGTCGTTTGGTGCTAATTTTTTTCCCAATCCCCCGACCTCCTGGATGAACTTAAGAGATAGCACAATTGGGCTAAGCACGGCCCGTGGGACAAATCCGGCCCAGCCAGTCTGTGATCGGTCCTCACAGCCTTTATGAAGTCAAAATAACAAATTTATGCGCTGCTTGTATTTTATACTGTGGGTGGCATGGAAAAGAGGGTAAGTGTATGGCCTGCAACCGGAGAGTCCCCGGTTTGTATCGTATCCTTCATGCCCAAGTGCATGTTGTCGATATGTCCCTGGGCAAGACACTTAAACCCACAATGCCCATGAATGAATGTTGGAGGGGCCGTAGGTGCAGAATGGCAGCCACGTTTGCTTCAGACTGTCCCAGTGCAGATGTGGCTACACAAGTAGCTTATCATCACTTCAGTGTGACTTTGGAATGAATGGTGTGTGCAATTGTAAAGTGCTTTGCGCTCCTTGAAAAAGCGCTATAAGTGTAATGCATTTTTATTTTGATGTGTATGGAACGCCCTCATAAACCTAGGACCACCCTGCACATGTACACAATGTTGTACCTTGTTGAGGAGGTTGATCTTGGTCACGGTGTTGGAGGCCTCTCCAGAGTGTTTGACGAGGAGAGCTATGAGTCGAACAAAGGCGTCCAGATTGTGGTAGCACTTTGCTCTGATGATTGCTGCGCTGGCTGCTGGGTTGTGCTGTTGTTCAGCCTGTGCGCGGTAACTGATCTCCACACACATCTCGGTGCAAAGCCGGAAGAAGCGCGTGATCAGGTCGTCCGTCTTCAGGATACCCTGCTGGTGCATCTAAATGGGAAATGTCAGAGAGTGAGATAAGCAGAGCTGTAAGCCTATGGAAATTCACTTCCAGAACAATTTGTCTAAATTTGTCTGAATTTCCATATTTTGAAAATGTTGTCAAGAACATTACCACAGGACAGTTATTGCAGTAAAATTATGTAATAGCATAAGATTGTGCATACTGTTCAATTATGCAACAATCATTACTCTATAATTGTAATCATTACATTATGGCTTCAATATTTGTTATTTTAATGTTTTTATTGTATCGACCTTGTAATGGTGGACCCAGCTGCACACTGAATCAAAGTATGAAATTTAGATCCGGCATCATAAATATCTGTGGATTAGTTCACCTTTACCAATTCTGTTTTCATCCTTGGTTTAAAAAAATAAATAAAAATAAGTCTATTGATCCAGACTAACCGGATCTTAAGTCAAAACTCAGCATTATTTTGTAAACAAATGACTTGCAGATAGATTGACTTGGATAGTTTATGCATGGACAATAGTTTAGATTTCTAAGGTTTGTGCATGTACTTGGACTAATAAAGGTTCTTATATTACAAATATTTGTTAATTATATACTTTTAACCTGACCCCGTTCTCAGGTGACGTCGCCAGTGACATTCATTTCCAGTTCAGAGGTTGTGAATTATTTTAGATTTATATCTCAAGACACGTATTAATTTGCTTTTTATTTTGTTGCTCCTACTTGGGTTACTCTCTGCTATAATGTGGTTCCAGCCAGACCTATGTGACCAGAACTGTACCACACAATCACTTATTACGGTGTTTTGCGACTTTATGACACAACAATTAGCATCAGGCTTTTCCCTATTCTCCTAACCAATCCTCCCCTCTCTTTGTCATAACGTTAACGATAAGTTGAAGATGCATGGTAAGAAGTGTAGTTTATTCGCTACCATGGAGGCGATCGTCACAATGCGTGGACACCGGACGCAAAGAACCTTCGCCTCTGCGGCTTTTTTTAAACACTAAAGCAGCAGAGATGTGCCTGTGAGAGTCAGAGAGCGCAATCCATATAGAGCAGATTAATAATACACACGGGAGATGGACAGCGACGTGAAACCAAGGTGGAGGCAGACGAGTGGAGCGTACTGATTGTAGGTTCGCTGGAGACGGCGAAAGATTTGGCACTTCGGAATAAGCAGCAAAATACCGGCCGTTCGGTATGCTGGGGAGGCGCAGCCCACAAGAGCTGGCAGGGTGGCAGCAGACTGGTCCAAGCGGGATTGCTTCATGGGGCACACCAGAAGGCTGTCCAGTCATGAGTGCGGAGGGAGCCACACCAGACTCACACAGGTGAGCCCCAGTGGCAAAACTAGCTTCTAGCTAATGAGTAGCAAGGCAGTAAGCAGCAGAAAACTAAAGGATATGTAACTAATGTTTCAGGGTCGCAGAGTGTTAGATTGAGCAAGCAGAGTCTAAACAAATGGGTTTAAAGTCCAGCATTCACGAGACAATTTTTAGCAAATCGAAAGAACTAGGTACAAAAGACCGACAACAGCAGGAGGCAGCCATACATACATCGTAATACAATTACTATTTGTCTTCGTTCCTTGCAGATAAGTGTGCAATGAACTGCAATTGTTGTAATGCATTTTTTTTTAAACAATCTAGTGTTTCTTTCATCAAATTTATTTCTGAAATTTTCACAACGGTGGCCGGACAGCGCTGTACTGGCCGGTAATGCCGTACGCTGGAGCCCCCCCCTCAATATCCGGAATAATTGGTGTTACGTCCATAACGAGTCAGCGTTCAGTGATTTCCGTAACAAAATATGTACGTTCCATAACATTTAGCAGCTCTGCATAAGTCACAATATTGGTCACCTTTACTTTTCAATGAGTGGCTGACTACCTGGCCAACAAAGGCAGAGAATGCTTTGGTGCTGTCCCGGCCAGCAGCAGCCGAGTGGTACAGGTTGACCCATTCCCTCAGAAGATACTCCGCCTTCTCCCTCAGGCCGGGGGGATCATCGTACTCCGAAGCCTGGGAAATCCCAGAGTGCATCATGAAGTTTGGACCACCGTGGGCCCGGTCAATCATGGCCTCGTAGTTGGAGCGAACAACATCCATCAGCTGGGGAAGACTGGGGACAAATTAAAACAAACACTTAAACATACCAAACAAGATACTGTAACTTGAGTTTGCCATTTTCAATTCACCCAAAGCAAGTGTAAACAGTGAACCTCCATCTCCTGGTGGGATATGTTCCAGACCCACCCACTACAGTTGAACATCCACGATAGAGAAATATAAAAATTTTGTAGGAATAGTTTTAACCCTGCAAAATGCTTCCTTTAATCTTGAAATTTCCTAAAACACACTTTAAAGAGTCTGTGAAGTGAAATTAGATTTTTTTCCCCCCTAAACATTACATGTTTGAATCGCTGAAAATGTGCAAAGACAGTGTAGACATGTTTGAAATGTTGAAATATAGTGTTAATCTCTCTGATTGTAGGTTCGCTGGAGATGCGGAAAAGTTGGGCATTTTGGAATTAGCAGCAAGATAACGGCCGTTCGGTGTCGGGGAGACTGTTAAATCGAGCAAGCAGAGTCTAACAAATGGGTTTAAAGTAGGTACAAAAGGGCAAAAACAGCAGGAGGCCATACATACATCGTAATACAATTAATATTTGTCTACATTCATTGTGCAGTTCATTACAAATATGTTTGCTTTGCACTTTGTATTCAGTAATACTATACTTGTAAAATATACCTTTATTTTTACTCTGATTTTGCTCATTTGTTTTAAACTAAGGTGATTTTTGATATTTGTCAGTTTATACAGTCCCCTACAAAAGTATTGGAAGAGCCAGATTGGATTTTGCAAAGTAGTACAGAGATGAGCCACAAACGTTTTGTAACTAAGTTTTATGGACTGATGAGCCCAAGATTAACCTCTACCAAAGTGATGGAAAGGCCAAAGTAGAGAGAAAGAATAGGATCTGCTTATAATTCAAAACACACAACCTCATCTGTGAAGCATGGTGGAGGTAATGTCATGGCTGCTTCTAAAACGGGCTCACTCGCCTATATTGATGTAACTAATGATGGTAGTTGCAGAATGAATTCTGAAGTCTACAAAACCCATTTTGTCTGGCAATTTAGAGAAAAATGCACCCAAACTAATTGGGAGAAGCGTCATCATACAACAAAACAATGACCCAAAACATGGCCAACACAACAAAGGACTTCATCAAGAAAACAAGAAATGAAAAGAGGCTGCAGCAAAGGCCTGGAAAAGCATTTCAAATGAAGAATGCAACTGTCTGGGGAAGTCAATGGGTCGCAGGCTTGATGCAGTTATTGCAAGTAAGAGTTATGCTACCAAATATTAAATGTTATTCACTTGAAGTTAATTAAATAAGGTCTGTTCCAGTACTTTTGCTCATTTGAAAAGTGTGTGGCTTCAAACAAAAGGTGCTCTGTCCTGAGTCATTTAACACATCTAGATGTAATATGTAATATATTCAAAAGTAAATGTTACATTTTATTATTGAACAAATTATTACCACAAACGCACTCAAAAGTACCAAACATTGGTACCGTTGAGTACCGGCATCGTTTCCCAGTACCGTAATGTGAAAGGTATCCATCCTTACAGAGCAACGTGTGGTACTGTATTACACTGAAGGGGCCATGACTTCTTGCTCTTAATTATACTGCATCTCTTTCAGACTTGCCTCTATAAAGTAAAAACCCATAAAAAAAACTGCGATATAGTGGGGGCATTAACAAACCGCGATATAGCAGGGGTTCACTGTATTCCAACCATGTAATTTACCCTTCTGGCGCATTTGCTCGAGAGTGCGCACAGGTCCTCATTAAAGTCTCAATGGTGTGGAAGAGATCCGCTTCAGTGACATGGCTCACACTGCGCTCATCCACCAGCAGGAGCTTCACTAACTGCATGGCAAATGCCACCGCCATGTAGTGGAGTCCATTTTCCATTGACTGCAAGTAAAAGATGGAACATTTAACATTAACAGGAGCAGAATCCTAAATGAAGATCTAGTATAACCTCTGTCGATTTGTAGTAAAAAGAATTCTATGTGTAGGTTTGGTGTACCTGGGCTAGGTGCAGATCGTACTGCTGCATATTCACAAGATGATTTCGGATCAAAAGCTCCACCGCCTCGACATTGTACTTGTACTCATCCCGGCATTCAATCAGACACCTATCAATCAAAATAAATTAATTTTTAAAAATAAGTGCTTTTCAAGGGATTTTAAAGTAAAACCAAAACTAGTAAATGATGTCAGAAGATGACTGGAGGTCCTCTGTTTACAACGGTCACGACATGTTTTAAGTTTACAAACAGTGCACAAAGAACTGGTTTGCGCATAATGTCACCACGCAGCACAAGTAGTAACACTCAGTTACTGCCGTGCTTACTCATTTTCACTCTCTCTATGGCATAAAAGTGTTTTCATACAAATATTTGCTGTAATTTCAACTTTTCGACTATGTGAGTGATAAGAGTGTGGCGGGCACAAATTCTGTTTACATCATCACAGAAGTAACGGAGCACAGTCCAAACTATGATCCCTTTTATTATGTAGCTGAAATGACTGCACTCACCTGGTGATTTGTTTGTTGCACCACTGTGGTCCGTATGCGCGCCCATCCTGGAGGGCTTTCAGAACCAGCAGGTGGCACTCCCGATAACGGAGAAGCAAGTCATTATCAGCCCCGCTTGTGGCATCCAGAAGGCCTTCCACAGCCTGCAAAAGGAAAGAAAACATGGTATTTAATACCGTTTAAATTCTAGATCGCTGAAACCTCACACATTCCAACTATGGTATCAACACAAGTGATTAGAAAGTGTTTCTCTGCTACATTTTTTAACACCTTTATACCTTCATATGCAGTATTGAAAAAGGATAAGTAAAACTAGGACTCGGTGCCTTGGTCTTCAATAAAATCCCTGATTTTTAATAAAAAAAAAAAAAAAATCATTGCAATTTTAAATCAATCTTTCCCCTTCAATAAAAAGAAAACGTAAATGACAATAACATTCAAAACCTGGAAAGAGTGGCCCTTCAAAAAACCTTTAATACATTTGAAAACATTTTCAATGTTCGACAATTTAACAAAGTCCCTTTGGGGTTAAAATGTAACAACAAAACTGCCACTGAACAGACCAATAGAAGGGGCTGCTTCCAAACAAAATTAAACTTTGTCTGAAAATATAAATAAAATCTTGCACACAGGTTTAAACATACTTTGGAGTGGAATGTTTGTTGTTTGATGCTGCAAACCTGAACCAATTCCAAATGACCAATGAAACGGTGCCTCTGAGCTACTCCGTGCCCGCCATTTCTTCAGTTTAAACAGTGCGCGTCAGCAGGCTACTGAAGTTGCTATTGAAAAATAGATTTTTGGAAAAAAATAAATCGATGTCGAAATTTGCCTCATTTCTTTGCTTTTTTTTGTTTTGGCCTCCAAATTGAGCCAGGCCAATCTCCACCTGCACCTGATGCCAGCTGCAAGCTGTGCCACATGAATAGCATCCTCCTCTTTAACCACTCTCATTCTGAAAAATAATTTACTAAAATCATTGTCTGTTTCACTTAATTTTTCCACTATTACCAACTTCAAAGGCTAATCCCAAATGCATCCTCCAGGAAAATATTAAGTACAATATTTCTCTTTTTATTAGCCATTTCTGAATTTGAAGTTATTTCATTCTGTGTTGTGACAATCCCTAACATCGCTCCATCGCTTTATACATTTAACATTAACACCCATAAACTAATTAGTTAATTGTAAGCGTGTTTCCTAATTAATACATGATGTACTAGCGGATCAGCTCTTGTCGCTGATGTTACGTGTGCTTCGCGGTTCCGCTGGGTCGCAACTAGGGCCACGACCCGCAGCACATCAATGCAAAAATACAAAAGACTAGTGCAACAAATACGACGCTGTCTGTGATGAGCAAAAATGTTGCTTAAACGTAGGAGTAGCAAAAGAGGTTGTCCGCTCCAGAGGTGGATAGAGTAGCCAAACATTGTACTCACATAAGAGTACTGTTACTTGACAATATTGTGACTCAAGTAAAAATAAAAAGTAGACCTCCCAAAAAATACTTAAAAAATATGTGGGAGGGGAAAACTATCCAAAATACTTAAAAAGTACACAGTGTAATCAATTTTTTATTTTTTTTTGCAATTTACTGCACAGTGTTTTCTCAAGTTACAAGTAGACTTTACGCCGATCTGATCGGTATCGGCCGATAATTAGCATTTTATGCCGATCAGCTTTCATGTCATAATTCGCCGATCTGATCAATGACGTCAACGATCAGCTCTGCACAAGACTTAACTCCGCGTCTTCGTCGCGTATGAATCCAAAAGCTAGTGTATTTTTAGCCTTGTCACGTGTCTGGTTGTGAGAAAGTTAGTGTAAGCATGTCAATAACAGTATTTGTTAAAGTAATTTAATTGCAATAAAGTAATTTGATTACAGTAAATTAGCAACCATTATTTATGTCATGTTGATTTGACCTAAATTTATGTCAGTGGCCAATCCTTGAATGCCCCCTAGAGGTCATTGATGTTTTAACTTTTGTCTAAAATGCGAGAGATTAATTTGAGCTGGGACGGCTCCAGCGCGCCCGCAAACCTTGTGAGGATAAGCTGTACAGAAAATGGATGGATGGATACAGTACACAAGTATATACAATAAATGAACAAGTCAAGTAAATAGACACATTGCTCCATCTTGTGATCGGATCGTTTTTTTTTTTCTCCCCAAACTTGCTGATTGGTCCCAAAAATCCTGATCGTGTAAAGCCTAGTTATAAGTGATCTGTAATATCCACGTTTGGGCAGACATACACAATACATAAAAGCTGTTGTTTTTGTTTGTCTAAATGTAAACAAGAGTAGCGTGCCGTTGCTTCATGGTAACAACGACCTTCCCAAAATGGTGGCCACTTAGGCACGGCGATCAGCCGGGCTGGTTTATCTAGTGTTCATACCTATGCCCGGGAAGCCCAATAGAAGACGATGTGTGAGGTCATGTGACTTTCTTTTGTCGCTTGATTGGCGAACTAGACTTAAATGTCACTAGCGCTTAAATTAGATTGGCACAAACAGTGCCCAATGCGGAAGTCAAAGTCTTGCGCACGAAATAGTTTATAAGCAATAATTGATCAATAAAAGTAGCAAGCGACATATCGATCATTGTAACCGAGTAAAAGTACCGTGACCGCTAGCTGTCAGCATTCAAGGAGTAAGAAACGGCCTACTTTGAGAGTATTCCACATATCCAACAATGCTCTGAGTTTCCAAACGGTCTGGAGCGTCGCAGGGCGCGCTCGGAGTGCATTTCCGAATGCATCGAGAATCACGGTGACCTCTGTTATATTATACTGTATATCTGCTTCCCCCGCGTCCGTCCGTTTGACGGACTCTGATTGAGCGTCGTTTACGAGACGGCAGATTTCTTGTAACCCCATTTCACAGAGCGCATCTCCAAAGTTAAAAAATATTGAGTAAACGAAGCGCAAGTTATTCTACTGCTTTTAAGAAGAGAGGGATCACTTTTGTCAAATTAGTGGGAACCGTGAAGCAGCACAGCAGTTCGACAAAGCTAATGTGACATTAGGGAGGAAATCCAAGGAGACGCTCCTACCCGGTAAGACTACTATTTTCAACAGTACTATTAAAATGTTATACTTACCCTACCATTGAGCAATGATTTGAGTTGATCAACGTCTTTGTTAATTTGACAACTTGAGTAGAAATGCATGGTGAGGAAGCGACACGAAGATTCATGCATGCAACAAAGAGCAGAACAATTCTTTGAAAAACCTCATAAAATAAAGCTAATACTTAATGTTTTGAGAATGGATACCAGCAAATCGATGGTGCGTATTACATAGGTAGAAGGGAATTCCTGCCACGGAAAGTACATTTTGGGGGTGGATTTTATACTCGGGAGCATACTGTACGAGAGAAATTACGGCATTTACAATAATTTTGTACTGTACTGGGTATGTTTTTAGGCCACGCAGAAAAGTGCTTCAAAATAACAGAAAGACTGCTTTAATGGACAACCCCTTGCACCTATTAGTCTGTGAAATGGAGGTTCCACTGTACTCCCATGAACTTGTCAAACATGTCTCTGCTAGCAAAGAGAGCCTCAAGTCCTACCTTCTGCAGCAGTCCAAGAGCTGCAATACCATCCCTGGAGTTTCTTGCCAAGGCCACAGCCTCGAGCAGGCTGCGCAGGGCTTGGGTCAGGGGGTTCATGGAAAGCGCCTGAGGGATGGCGTGAAGATGCTGCTCCAAGTCTGCCATGCACTTGTCATAGATTTGTGCAACATCATCCGTGGCCCACGCTTGTTGCTGTTCAAAAATGGAATTATAATAATATATACTGCTTTTCAGAAGCATTTTATGTAAATTTCACCTTCATTGGCTGAGCCAGGAACCCCGTTGGTTGAGAAAGATCATTACTGGGTAAGAAACCGGGAACATTCCTTGCAAACTCCTCATACACAGCAAGCTGCTTTGGGTCGACTCCTCCCACCTAAAAAACAGACAGTGTTTGAATGTGTACAGCGCGTTAGGTGCGTGAGCGGTGACATACACTATATGGATCTTAAAATTAAGTCATATATTAAACATTTACCTTTAGTCTTATCTGCTCAGGCATACGTTCAGCCTGGTAAGTCAAAACAACTGGATCACAGTAACGGCGCCCTTCTTGGCGTGCATGCTTCCTGAGTTCAAATTCCTGCATGACAAGGGATACAATTTGATTAGAAATGCAGTAAACAGGGTGGGCCAAAAGTAGGCACATGTTAGGAAATTATATTTTTAGGGCAGTGTCAATTTTGGCAGAAATTCGCTATATGGAGTTGGACTCTGTCCCTATCCCACAGCAAACAGAGTGGGTCCACTAACCGGATACCTTCTTTTGGCCCACGTTGTGTGTGTGTGTGTGTGTGTGTGTGTGTGTGTGTGTGTATATATATATATATATATATATATATATATATATATAATTTTTTTTAAAAGTATGTGGTAGAATTAAAGAGTGGTTGTGATCTCTCTGGGTCAACTAATGCAATGTGTTCAATATTGAAAAAAAATTCCTGTTGATTCGGTCGAAGCCACAGCTAACGCATATATATGCTTGAATGCGACCTTCCCAAGTCCTCACCGTGGCAAGCCTCTTGTCCATTTCAGGGCCAGCCTTCTCCACAGCGGTCTTCTGAATAAAGCAACATGCCAGTTCACAGTTCTCCTGAGCAACCCTCGCTGCAGCCTCCTCCATCATTTCCCTCTGTTGGGGAGTTGCCGCCTGAGGGGGTAGGGGGGGACTGTCAAAGAAGGAAGGATCGTTGTAAAGAAGCGTCCGAACTGGGCTTACCCTTAGCGCAGCCGCAAAACTGTTCTTGAGATTAGCGGCAATGCTGACGAGTAGGGGCTCTCGACAGGTGATCATGGCCATGCCGGCAGTCAGGTTCCTCATCATGTGGTGTGCCGCCACACGCATGCGGGACTCCTCTGAATCCAGAGCGAAGTCCTTCCGGATGATTTGCTCACATGTCGTCATAGCGATTTTGATAGAGCGGTCAACCACGGGATGCACCAGCTCCTGGACGGCGCGCTCAACTGATTGCCTCACACACTGCTTCAACTGAGGATGGGCTTGTAGAAGAGGGATCTAAAAATAAAAAGTGGGAGAAGGTGAAGAAAATTTGCTATTCACTTAATTGGACTTTAATATACAAGGTCAATGAAAAGTAACTCCCTATTTTAAAATAAATTGCAATTATATAAATTGTGTTTGTTCTTTAATTTATTGGACTTAAAATAATTGTATGGGATGACTTCAGACAGGATTCTGGGTCCATTCTTCACAATACCATGATTTCACCAGGAACACTTGTAGTCATACTTTCTCATATTTCCCCTTCAAGTTCTCCCAAAGTCTTTTGAGTACAGTAGACTTGCTCCTTTTACCAACCCCAAAGAAAAATAAAATCACCGGGTGTTAAGTCGGGACTCCTGACTAGGCATCAACATGACCCACGTTACAAAAATGTTACAATAGTATTTTAAAACTAAAATAGTAACTAAAAAGTTACTTTTCAAGCACCCTGTAGATGTGGATTTGATAAAATTCAAGCAATACTTACGTTGGCATTTATATTAATGTGTGGTGCCAGGCCTGCCAAGGCGTACACATTAATGTCGTGATAACTGAATTGTGGGGTGGGGGGCCCCGTGGTTGTGCAAGGGGTGGTGGTGGCAGCTGGTGTGGAGGGTGGTGCTGAAAACGGAACAAAGTCTCCTGTTGGTCACAAAAACATGGTTAAAATCAGAGGGAAAAAGCAAAGGAAAACCGAAAATGTGTTAAAATATTGGATTCACTTTATTTACCTGATGTAGAAACTGGGAGCATCTCATCTGGAGGCTTTGCTTCTTTCTTTGGTGCAGACAGCTGCTCCTCAAGACTCTTAAGCTTGTCCTTGTCCTTCAACAGGTTCCCTGGCTTCAGGTCATTGATGTCCAGAGACAAGTTCTTACAAAGAACTTCAATCTCAAATTTTAGGTTAAGCTGCAATGGAACAAACATTTCATCCTTTCTGCAAAGCTCTCATATAACTGCAATGCTACTCAATTATTAAGAAATAACACTCAAAAGGGCTAAGCCGTTTTTGATGATTCTAAGAGCAGTAATATTACCTTGAGGTCATGTTCTTGATGTAGCTCAGCGAGAACATTCATGATGGCCATGGTCCAAGGGTTCTGGGGCCTGAAAACCTACAAAAGACAAATTGAACCATTAAGTGGCGTGGTTGGGCCGCAGAGATCTCTCGCAAACCACATTGCTCACAATGCTTCGCAGACTGGACTCCAAAACTTTGGCCACAAAGGGAACTACGTAAAGGAGCTCCTGCTGGCCTTTCACATAGGCTTCCAGTAGCAGAGACTTAATTTCCAGATCCTGGAAAAATGAATGGGGGTGGGGGGAGACATTGAGCCATCTCAAACCATGATTTTTTTTTACCTGTGAAAACCCAAGTGAGATACCAAGGGACTAAATATGTTAAACATCTTACTGTATAGAGAATAGGCTTGTTTTTGGCCAGTGTAATCATGCCCAGCCAGTGGCCCAGGTTCTTCAGCAATGAGCGATCAGAGAAATTGGCAGCAGCCTTGTCAGATGTCAACAAAACCTAATTGGAGGACAAGAGGCAGATTTGATAGTAGGCAACAAACAAACAGTATTTCCAGTAGATTTCTCATAAATATCCAACCTTGATGTTTCTGTACGTCTCCGTGAGGACCATTTTGACAAACTCAGGATTCTTCAGTGTGTCCAGAAAGTTGGAGTAAAGACTGTGAAAATTAGGCTCAATGCTGACACGCTTCATCACCAGATACTGAGACACCCATGGCATGAACTCTTCCTTCACGGTCTCTTTCAACTCCTCTACCTAATTAAAGCAGAGGACTTAGAAAAACCTCTATTGCGGCCAATGACATCAATTGATATTTTCATCCCTCATTTACCTTTTGTGTCATGTTTGACTGAGAAAGGTTATTGAAGATGAACGCAATCTTCTCTTGAACATTCTCTGGAGGTTCTACAATCCTTTCTGTTTGGTCAGTAGCCACCAGTAGAGTGTCAATATTTGTAGTGTTTATGGAGGGCTGCAAGGAGGAATAACAAGGTGAAGCTTAGTTTACCAACAATTCAGATACAGGTTGTGCTAATCACAAATGTGTCAATATTGACACAGATATATAGTAAACACCCGCTATATTGCAGTTCATTTGCAACCCTGCTATATCGACGATTTTTAAGCAATTGTTAATTGATTTTCACAGTATATAGGTAAGTCCGAATTTTAAGAGTCGCATGCCTTCAGTGTAGTACCTTGTTCTGCCACAACAGGCTGTGCAAAACAGTTATACAATGGCCGACAGGCAAATGGCCATATGGTGCGTAGGAGGAATTGACTCAAAATGAAAAACACAACCAGATTAAAAACCGCAAAAGAAAGTCGCTGCAAGATAAAAATACTGCAATCATAGAAACGAAGCAAAAACACAAGCACATAAAACAGCAAAATAAAATGCAATCACAGAAAACAGCAAAAGAAAAATTTTAAAAAATGCTTTGTGTCAGTTTTACAGTAAACTTCAACTGGGATTTATAAATAAACAGCTTGAATCACTTATTTGGAGAAACATGCATGCATTTTAACTTTCTCAAAGTGATGTCATACTATCGTCTCCTTTTTCTTGTCACTATAAAAGTGGGTTTTAAGTTATTTTCATGAGTTTAAGCGTGTAAACCATGTGGGAGGGGAAAACTATCCAAAAAATGTTTTATATGGTTCCAAAATCATGGATTTTCACCCATCACAGGTGGGTCTGGAATGAATACCCCATAATAAACGTGGGTTTACTATAGGTATTAAGTCAAACTCACAGGCACATCCTTCTTGAAGCTGCTGGGTGTTGGCCTTGTGATGGTAGTGGTCTTAGCAGCGGTGGTAGTGGTCGTAGTGGTTGTGACTAGGGTGCTCGTTTGTCCTGGTTGCGGTGCTTTTGGGACACCGGGTTGCTGTGATTGAGCTTGGGCTTGAACCTGTGCCAGCGCCAGACTGCCTGGGGTGGTGATGGAGCCTTGCATCTTCACCGGGGGGTCCCGTGACTGTTGGCCATACTCAATATACTGCACACACAGGATATTGGAAGATGCAGAGTGTAGGATTTAATCTATCTGTCAATAGCCTCTCCCCGCAGACAATGCTAGGCTGTGTAGACTTCAAAGACATTTTGAGATAAATTAAGGAAACCTGGTTACCTCTTGTAAATGGTGGGGAAATTGCAAAAAATGTGCAATTGATGCAAGATGTTGACAATACTGGGGGTAGTCCTTCAATCTAGAAGCATGTAGTATTTACCAATTTTAGCCATACACAACTTGACAGCTGTTGAATAAACAAAATCAACAAACCAGTTTGAATACCTGTTTTTGAACCGGTCTAGGGCTGCGATTCCAAAGTAATACATTTTAGATCCGTATGGTTTTCTTAAGGCTTCAAGCACGTATCGGAGTGCCAGGCCAAGGGCCATGTAGGTGACAAGACCTTTCTCAATGATGCCACCAAACAGGCAGGCCGTGATGTGGAGCTCCTTGTCCGGATATTGGGGGAAGAAGCGGTACTCCTCAAACAAGTTTCGAAGCATACAATTGAACACTTCTCGCTCCCGTTTGATGGTGGAATCTTTGAACCGCTGTAGCATCTCTAGAACCTGAAGGTGGACAATTTTCCTGTGATTTACATCCGTGTTAATCAATGGAGCACCAGTCCAGGTAAATTAGTTGCACCTTAACAGCCAGCTCTAAATTCAACGAATGTATATGACAAATAATTAATAAATGCATTTGGTTTCTTACTTCGTCCACAGACATAGTCGGGTGAGGTGGGTGGTTGTAGATGCGCTGGAAGTAACTGTTGGCTTCATCATCTATCTCCTTGCTAAAGTGCTGGTTTGCCTCAGGCCAAACCTGAGAAAGGTCAGCTAGTAGGAGAAAAACATTTTACAGACTTGAGATGATTTAATGGAAAGTAATGACTTAATATAAGCAAAGCATCAGCCAAGTATTTTTTTCTCGTGTGGAAAGTCACATGTATACAGATACATTTCAATAAATTAGGACTTCAATTCTTCAAGTGTGGTTTGAGTAGAACTAGTGGACTACCAGCTCCTAGTGGTATGCGAAAGAATAAATGTTACAGTGCCTGATTTTATTTATTAATTTATTTATTTTTTAAATCAGTTAAGTACAGTTCAGTTGTATTTAACTTTTAAGCACAATACATTAGGCTTTAAACGATCAGGATTTTTGTGGCCCATCAGCGAGTTTAAAGAACCGATAACCGATCTGATCACAAGATGGAACAATGTGTCTATTTAAATGACTTGTTCATTTACTGCATATACTTGTGTACTGTATATGGGTATCTTCAAAAGTATTCATTCTCTAGTCTAGTGATTCCCAACCAGTGTGCCGTGGCACATTAGTCTACCATGAGCAATCTGTAGGTGTGCTGTGGGAAATTATAAAATTTTACTTAACTGCTCAAAAAATTATTCCTTTACAAGAAATGTATCTTTATTCCTCTATTTAGGCCAGTGATGCATAGTGACCGACAGTGACAAGACTGAACACATAAATGCTCTTCTATTAGATGGCAGGAAGTACATACAGTAATTACTGTGCACCTACTTTATGACATTTTTGTTTGTTGTGTGCCGTGAGATTTTCCAATTGTAATACATGTGCCTTCGCTCCATAAAGGTTGAAAACCACTGCTAGGTGGGTCATGTATTGTAATCAGTCAGGTCAAAGTAACATTACAACATGACAGAAACTTTAGAGATGATACAACATAAAACCGGTACAACCGTTATTGCTAGTACTAGTATACATAACGTTTTGTTGCCTGCTTGCGAGCCAAATCGTATTAAAAGTACGTGAACATACCTTAAGCAAGCCTTAAATGAACAGTCTCCTGAGCACCGGTGACCACCACCACCACACGTTCATTTAGTCCGTTTCACCGCTACCTCCCAACACAACGCACATGTGGCAGGTGACAAAACACGTTGCCCAAATAACAAAACACAGACTTCAGGGAAGATGTATTTTGTTGTGGGTATAGTTTCATGGCCAATTGCACACTATACTGGTAGAACTGGATGAAGTTATTTATGAACAAGGAAGTGCAATTCCACTGAATGGCCACTGCATGGAATAAGGGGGCTTGGTGTTTACATAGTGAGGTAAACACCCCAGACCCGTTTTTAGCCCTGCTCTAAGCTTCCTAAAAAAGAAAAGGTTAGGTGAAAAAAGTTAAGCCATATCTCAACAACTCATTACTATAATGTATAATGGGACGAGTCTGCATATCGAGAGGAAGCGGACCGGCTGGAGCTGTGGTGCGGCCGACAACCTGGAGCTGAACACGCTCATGACTGTAGAGATGATCGTGGACTTCAGGAGGCATCCTTCGCCACAGCTGCCCCTCACGTTGTCTAGCTGCCTTGTGTCAACCGTCGAGACCTTCAAGTTCCTGGGAATTACAGTCTCTCAGGACCTGAAGTGGGCGACCAACATCAACTCCGTCCTCAAAAAGGCCCAGCAGAGGATGTACTTCCTGCGGCTTCTGAGAAAGCACGGCCTGCCACCGGAGTTGCTGAGGCAGTTCTACACAGCAGTCATTGAATCAGTCCTGTGTTCTTCCATCACAGTCTGGTTTGGTGCTGATACAAAAAAGGACAAACTGCGACTGCAACGGACAATCAAAACTGCTGAAAGGATTGTCGGTACCCCCCTACCCACCCTTGAGGACTTGCACTCTGGCAGAACTAAGACAAGAGCGTGCAAAATCCTCTCGGACCCTCTGCATCCCGGTCACCAGCTCTTCCAGCTCCTTCCCTCAGGTAGGCGCTACCGATCAATGCAAACTAGAACTAGCAGACATTCCAACAGCTTCTTCCCTCTTGCGATCAACTTCTTAAACACCTAACCTACAATTCCATTACAACATGCTGGCAATTTTTTGACTTGAGTTCGTTGTCACATTTCTGTGGGGCCAATTATACATTACTCGTGCACTCACTGTAGTTGTCTCACCACGCTGCACTATTTGCATATACTGGCCACTCATGCCAGAGTAGCATCTGCTCCATTTGCACACTGATTGAGGAGTATCTGCAACATTTGCACAACCAACATTGTCCCAGATTATCGCACTACTCGTCACTTTAAACCACATACACTCCTTGAAGTCTCGGCGCCCTTTGCACAATGGTCATTGCACCGGACTATTGCAATATTAGTCATTCGAACTGCTCTAAGTGCTAGAGGACTCTGCATCTTTTTGCACAATTGTCCAAAAAAAATAAAAATGTACCGGCATTAACAGATAACTAGCAACCCTTTACAGCTCAGTGACTTTTTTTTTGTCAATGTCTTTATGTCTCAAAAGTGTTCTCTGTCAATTGACTGTCTGTTGTCATACTAGAGGGACTCCAACTGCCGGAGACAAATTCCTTGTGTGTTTTTGGACATACTTGGCAAATAAAGATGATTCTGATTCTTAAGTCTTTACACATTTTCAGCACTTCAAACATTTAATGTATTTAGAAACAAAACACAAAAATTAGTTTGTTGCACTTTGAAGTCAATTACTACAATTGTAAAATGCTTTAAATTTTCAAATCCATTTTATGAACTTACAGAATATGAATTCAACTTTTTGAATTACCAAATGAACTTCTCCACAATATTCTAATTTATTGAGATGTCACTGTATACTTGCAAATTCAACAGTAATACGACTAAAGTGGGGCTGTCAGCTTAAGCAGACAAGGAATGGAAGACTGGCCTGTATTTCCTCTACAAAATATTTGAAAGGTTAAATGATATTTCAGCTAGGGCTGATAAGCCCAAGATTAAAGAAATTGGTCTTGTACGCCATATTTGTCAAGAAGACAATGTCCCTCTAAAATATAGGTTTGCAAATGAAGCCATAATGTGACAATTGCAGAGGAAATACAGTGCTGAGCAGCGCAGGGCGGGGCTCTCAGTCACACCACTACCACCGCCACTTACAGGCCTTCATCTTACTCTGCTGGAAGGTAGGTGGGTTCAGGCTTGGTGTGCTCATTTTCCTGGTGCCAAATGGATCAGTGCTTACTGCTGGCATTCCAAGACTAGAACCAATACCGGTGCCGATGCCCGAGCCCAAGGGACCTGGAAGAAACGGTTTTATTTCACAACCTGCTGTTAACTACAGTGTTTTCAGGTATCAACCTAGCCATGTTTAGAATGAGGAAATTACTTCCATTGCTTATATTAAAGGAAAACATTTTTAAAAAGCACAGTACCAGAGTCCATACCAGGGAGCTGCGAGGACAAGCTGCCAATACCCCCAAATGGTGTGCTTGGATTGGTGTTTGAGAGTGGTGGAAATGCCTTTGCTGGCGATTGGGGATTACTGAACGCTGAACTAAGGGAGGTGGGGAAACCCTGCATGCTCTGAGTGTGGGAGGTGGCCGTGCCACCCAGGTTCAAGGAGCCCATGCCTGTGAGAGGGTCCATCTAACAGAAGCAAAAGAGAGGATGTTAGATTGATGAGGTAGGAAATGGGTCAGCTAATATAGTGCATTGATTCATTGTGTAAGTTCCAGACCCACCTGAGATAGATGTAAATGTGTGATAGCGCATAAGAAACTTTTCATAAAGTTTAAGCCTTACAAACACCCCTCACAACAATATGACTTTTCAAAGACAAATGTATTTAAAGGCAAACAAACATTTGCAAGAAAACGTAGAAAAAAATTGAATACAAAAAATCTCTTATGCAAGCCGAAAAAAATACCGCAGTGTAATCACATTGAAAAACTTTTTAAACGCATTGTAAACTTATTTATAAAATAAATAAATAAATAAATAAAATAAAAAATAAAAAACCAACAGCAGGTAATTACTTTAATGCTTAAAAAAAACAACTGAAATCATCTTATTTTGGTTAAAAAGCAGCAGCGCCACATAAAACATGAAAAACAGCAAGTACAACAGTAACCGAGCATGACATGTACCTGGTAAGTATAGGTGATAAAAGCAATTTCTTGCATCAAGAATATGATGGTAGAAGAATATGTAAAGGATGTGTCATTAAAGCTAGATACCTGAACAGGGGAAATGGCATCCAGGCTGCTGGTGCTCGGGGCCCGACCTTTAGGCATGACTCCAGGTGGTGGCTGCCGGGCTTTGTTCATAACATTGCTGCAGTTTGCAACCATGGTCAGGATAGTCTCGGACAGCTCTTGCGAAACACTCCTGAGGGATCGATCAAACAACCATTTCAGTTAGGAATGTTGCAATTAAAAAACAAAAACAAAAAAAAACAACAAAAACAAAAAAACATACTAGGGCTGCAAACTAATGATTATTAGTGAGATGTGTGTGTTGTGGCGCAGGTGTAGCAATGGCGACCTGGAATAAATTAGCGGGTCAAAGAGTGTCCTCTGCAAGAACTCTGCAGTACAGTGTTGCAAACAGATTTATAACAAAAAGACTGCAGAAGAGTAGAATGCCCGCTATCTTGAACCAGGAGTGCCACGATGATCCAGTCATTCATTTCTATTGAGACTTTGGGGCATGAGCACACATACATATTTAAAGCGATTTTCATGCAGTTTGTTCTGTTGCAAACATCAGATGTGGCTACGATACAAAAAATAAATATTTATTGAAAATCACTCAAAAATTGTTACTTTAAAGGAAATTGTAAGTTGAAAAACAGTCACATGTATCCAATATATTTGAGAAACACACACACACACACAGGGTAATTATTTGTCCCATTTTTCTTCCTCAATGTACACACAGCACCCCATATTGACAGAATTGTTGAAATTTTTGCAGATTTATTAAAAAAAGAAAAATATCACACAGCCATAAGTATTCAGACCCTTTGCTCTATTTAGTAGAAGCACCCTTTTGAGTTAATACAGCCATGAGTCTTTTTGGGAATGATGCAACAAGTTTTTCACACCTATATTTGGGGATCCTCTGCCATTCCTACTTGCAGAGCCTAAATTGTATTGTAAATTGTGCGTGTGGTGTGTGTAATTTTGGATACATGTGACCGTTTTTCAACTTACAATTTCCTTTAAAGTAACAATTTTTGAGTGATTTTCAATACATTTGTTTTGGTATCACAGCGGGTCTGAATACGTTCCGTACCTACTGTACACACACACAAATCAATATATATTATACACATTTACAGTCATCTCCAAAAGTATTGGAACATGTGGAATAGGTGCTGCCCTTTAGACTGATTGCTTAAACAGACAAACTTAATGGAAAGTAATGACTTAATATAAGCAACATACACAAGCATACACTTTCAGACAAACTCCAAGCCACAAGCAGCATGTCTGCAGTGGAAATTCTCCTCACAGGTGAAAAAAGTCCACCAGCAGTTATTTTTCTTAAAGTTAATATGATATACTGGTAATATGTCAACATTTCAAGATGGGGCCAACCAGTGTGGTCGGCTCGGTAACGCGCGCTCTAGTATTGTTTTTGTGTTTTTCGTCCGTCTTTGGAGACCTTACACGACTCACTTACACAAGGGGAGACCTGCTAACCATCAAGGAGGCTACTCCGGGCCGCCGGAGCAGTGAAGTTAATCAAAACGTGCAATATGACGTTTGACCTTCATGGGGCACTAGACTACCAACAGCCTCTGGAGTGTGGAAGAGGAAAAGTGCTCCACAGAAAAATCATGCGTCGATCCAAATTTGTCAGAGAACGCCCACATTTTGGGTGGTTTGAGCAGGTTAACCTGCACAATAGCAGCCCTGCCAGACTAAGTAAAAATTTATTTTCATGCCCAGTTATACTGTATTACTTACTGTACATCTATTAGAGCATTCTGAACACCATTTGTTTGATCATCATTTTACATTAGCAGATAGCTAACAGTTCCTCAGAGATGAACTTTTCTTGCTTTAAGCAGTTTATTGACACTCCAGTTGAAGTTTACCGTAACAAGGCTCGAATAAAGCGTTCTCGCATCGCAGTTTGAGAGTTAAAATACGCATTTTGCGCTACAAAAAACATTGTAACTGCGAACCTGTTTTATCGCAGAGACAGTCGCGACGACGTAAGCATGCAGGAGCGTATGTGATAACGCGCTTACGTCACTGATGCGTGGGAAGTAGAAAGTTATTCGGTTGAAGGAGCAGGAACACAGCGGGAAGATGCGACCCCAAAGTGAGAAGATAAAAAAAGACAGACACAGACAAGCATTTCATAGTGAAATGCAAGGTGAGCATCCATTCATTGTAACACAGACCTCTCTCTCTCTCTCTCTCTCCGCACCTCCGCCAAAGACGCTATGTCGTCGGACCAGAGAGACGAACGTGAAATCAACATATTGCAAATCAGTGTGATTAACGTTAGTCAACCTTACTAACATTACGTTTACCATGCGGAGCGTTTCTGTTAATTATGAGTACCGTCGAACGAGAGTTCATGAACTAGTTCATATTTTGGGAGAATGTGAACTGAACTTAGTTCATTTCTGCCTGAAGAAGTTATTGAGAATGCGCTATTAGTTCTTTTCTGCCTGATGAAGTTATTGAGAACGCACTCATGCTGGCATCTGTGAGCAGTTTTCAATGAAAAGTTCATTTACCATTCAAGAGTGCTAGGTTTTGTTAAGAGACTTCCAGGACAAAACCTGTCTGACACACTATATATATACACGAGCCTTTATACGTCAGGGGACAAATGTATTCGGCAACCGATTCAGTGCGGCTGCCATTCATGTTTAGGGACACTAAATGGGAGAGAATGTGTTCTTTGTTCTGAAAATTCTTTTCAGAATGCTTTAGTTAAAAACACTAAGATCACACTGTCATAATATGGATTTTGTTTTGTAATAAGACTAGATTAGATATTTTTTTCATATCGTCAGCCAGAGCTGTTAGGAATGCAAAGTTAATGTCCTATCACCATCGTTCCTGTCACTGTGTTGCGTGTTTTTGTTTTGAGATCTTATTTTCTCTTTTGCATTCATAATTGCTCTTTAACCAAGCAAAAATATAGTTTAACCAAGTACTTGATTGTTCCATAGAATTTTCAGTAGGATACTCGAGTACTAAAATATTCTTTAGCTGCAGCCCGACATTCAACTCCCCAGTTATATTGTTCGCTGCAGCCCTATATTCAACTCCACCATTATATAGTTGGATTTTCATTATTTAATAAAACCCTTGCTTCGGATCCCTGTGCGATTGACCTGCAAAAAATTGCCCCTCAAAATTCAAAAGTTGCTCCTCTAATGAATAAATTAGCAGCAAACCTGCTCCTCAGACAAAAATATTTCTAGTTTTGTGTTAAACTAAACAAAAATTGACATTGTATACTTAAAAACAACACACTTCATTGAAAGACAGGAGCCTCTCACCCAGCGCAAGACTGAAGACAGGCCAGCATGGTGGCTAAGGTCTCTGGAGGCAACTGAGAGCTTTTAGGCTGGTCCTTGTCTAGGGCCAGACCCCCCATAATGGATGGGCATCGCCTCTTCAGGAATGTGACGCAAGCTTGGATAAAAGGTTCCTGATCCAGACAAAACACAAAATTACTTTCACACAGGTTACATAGCGGGTGTGCTTAAAACATTAACATTGAGACATACCCCGTGCTCTCTAATTTTGTCAGTCAACCATTTATCAAGTTTGAGGTATTCACGGCGAGAGGCAAGTGCAGCAAGGTCAATAACAAAGGCAAATGGAGTACCATTCAGCAGCATCGAGAGAGACTGAAGAACAAACAAAATCATATTGGCTTATGGGTAAACATTACAAACCAATCACCAACATAACGGCCCTACTGCCTCCCATTAGGGTGGTTGTGATTATGTGGGTTTAATGTGTATGCATGTAGGTATAGCTGTTTAAATACATATGTACACGCTTACACTTGGGTAAGTGGTCATGCAGATGCTCATTATGGTGAATGCATGTACTTATGTATGTCTAGTAATTTAACTGCCCTATTGGTTTACATATTTATACTTAAAATTCAAAGCATCAACACTTCTGTGCAATAGTCTGTTTCCATGTTTTTGGTGTGCTTTGACAAACCTTCAAGTCTTGGGCCACATCCAGGATACGAGACAACTTGGCTTGGTCATACTGCTCACCTCTCATATACCACTCAGCCATTGAATGCATAATTAACTGACGGATGGAAGGAGACTGGCCCTGGAACAATAGCCAGCGGGTTTATTTGTTCACAACCAAGGCCAAGGTATAAATATTCAAGTTTAATAGTACAGTGAACCCCCGCTATACCGCGGTTCATCGCTTGGCCCAACACTGTCACTGCTTTTTAGGCGCTTGATTATGGGGTTTTACTGTATTTAGTAGGGTTGGGCATCGTTTGAATTTGAGCCATTCCGGTCCAGATTCTGGTTCCAAACGATTCTCGATTCAGAGTATTTTAGGGGGCTGGGTCAAAAAAGGTTTGCATGGTTTAAATAAAGGGTGTCCCAATTATGAACATCCATTTCCTTAGCAGCCTGCAGCATAAACTAAAACAAACATTTGACGCGACTTTCTTTATAACCAGTATGTCAAACCTATAAACTAAAAGGCAATGTGTAACCAGTATCAATCTCAAACCTATGAACTAAAAGGCAATGAGTGTGGAATTAACCCATTCATTCATCTTCCGTTCCGCTTATCCTCACGAGGGACAATTATTTGTTTCAGCTAAAAGTTAAATATAGCATTGTTAAAAAAGTTATTTGCGACTGTTTTATCATGTCAAATGTTTATATGTGCAAGTTTTAACTTGAATTCCGGTTTTAAGCATGTAGCCTTTTATTTGGACGGGTATGCAACGGAACTCAGCATTTTGGAACGAAAAATAACTTTACACGACACCGGTAAAACAAATTTAAAACGAGTTGAGTAATGGATGGAACCAAATGCCCTGTAAAACGATTCCTTTACCTACCCACCGATGAGACACAAGGTTGGTGTTTGTGATACAACGTTTTTGTAAATTTTGTTCCAGTTCATTGTGATGTAAAGTTGCTAGTTGGACCTTTGGTGAAGTTTGAGCTCAAAGTTAAGCCTGTAATCAGACTGTTTCCACTTTCTTTCCAGTATGGTCATTTATATTTTATTTTTCTGTCTGTGATCAGCTCTTACGTTGGTTTGAAGACTAAAATAAACGCTAAAAACTATCAGTGCAAGAGTGCAACCCACCGTTTTAACTTGTTAGCTGCCTCAATGTTGGCATAGACGTACTTTATTGTTTCACTCACCCAACTGACTTGACTGAAGTTCAGCACAGTGTAGGCTGAGGTTCGGAGCACATCAAAATTCTACACATTGTGAAAACCTCCTTCGCACAAAACGAACTTAATCCAAGTGTTGCACTGACATGACTGGTCATTAATTTTAACATAGTTAACACTTTTGTTCGCTGCTGCCATTGGGCACAAGCACATCTTCGTGCACGTTCTTCGCTGGTTTGCGCCACTGCTTCTTTGGTTTTTGCCACTTTCTGCTTTGGAGTTGGCGGACGGTAGGAATCGAAACTGGGAACGAAAGGTTTTAATTTGATCGATTCCGGGAGAACCGGAATGTTAGTCCCGGTTCCAATCGGTTCTTGATGCCCAACCCTAGTATTCAGTCAAGTCGAATTTAAGCATTACTCGCCTTCAGTGTAGTACACAGTTGTGCGGACCCCTTATGTGCAATACAGTATGTGTCCCATATTAATATTTGTTGTTCCCACAGAGCAAAGAGAATATATGTCTGAGTATTCATCTCCTCTCAGTTCGTATGTGTTGCTGCTCCATGTGTTCAAGTTGTAGTTGTTCGAAAAGTCATAATTACTGCAACATCTATGCCAATTTCCATTAGCCTATTGATGGCATTATGGATATTTTAGCATTAAGATGCCAAACTCTCGTGACACAAAATTATATAGTTGGGTTAAACATTTTGGGGTTTAAAATTTTTAATTGTTCATTTTGTCAGTTTTATAGTAAACTTGAACAGCGAATTAAACATTGAGACGAACACACTGCCTCGTATTTGGAGAAATGTGCGAGTGAGAACAGGAGCTACTGAATAAAGTATGTTTGAGAAAGTAAGTGTGTTTCAGTTGAAGTTTAAAGTGTGTGGGAGGTCGAAAACCTTTTATATATGGTATCTCTACAAATTTTAGCCTAACGCGGGTGGGGTTGGAACAAATCCCCCACGGTAAATGGAGATTCACTGTATTACAAATGAGCCAAAACGGACAAAATATATCGACAGTCCCTGCGGACTGTATATTCAGGAAAAAGCATCATCTGATAGATTTTTTTTCTTTTTAGCAAGATACAGATACAAGATACATAAAACCAACCTGTCCATGCCAGGCATAGTGCAGGATGATAGCAGAGTTCGGGTGGTTGCCCAGAAAGGTGGGCATTAGGGTAGAGATGAGCTCATGGCGCAGTGTGTGCCAGGAGGTCGAGATCTGCAGCAATGCCAGAACCAGCATATCCGGGCAGTGCTTGATGGGGAAGCTGAAGAGTTGCTTCACCTGCTCGTACTGGCCAACCTCTGATAGCCTAAGGAGGCTTTCCACCAAATCCAGACTTTTCCTGTTATGAGTTCAGAAGTTTCAAACACATGGGGTGCAATAGGTTTGTGCTTTCAATTACCGTATTTTCCGGACTATAAGCTGCTACTTTTTTCCCGCGCTCTGAACCCTGCGGCCTATGCAACTAAAATATAGATAATATATAAATGCTTAAACCATGACCGTTTCCCATAATGCACTAGGGTTTGGGCATGCGCAGATGCCTCCAGCGTGTAGAAGACGACAACGCTAGTTTTTGGCGCACTCAACGCAAAATAGTTTTTCTTTTTCAGACCCTCATTATGGAAAGTAAAATAAGAAAAGCATATGATGCAGCTTTGAAAGCCAATGACCTGTCTATAGTGCTTTTAAAGCGCCACTCTGAGGTGAGTGGGAGGCTTGGATGACCAGCGGCGAGAAATCTTTCACAAAAACTGGCCGCAGGCGAAGATCATCCTTTTCCGAGGTCTGCCGGTGGATTTTAAAAGCGTGGAGCAGTGTGAAAGAATCTACGATCAACGGATTTCGAAAGGCTGGACTGCTACGTGAGAACAGCACAACTTCAGCAGTAACTGTCTCGAGATGAAAATGACTGACAGCGACACCGACAGAGAGACTGAAGTGATGTGTGATGGAGAGGTTCTAAGGCTCTTCAACTCCGACACTGAAGACGCCAAATTCAGTTGTTTCAGTGAACAGGAGGAGGATGAATAAAAACAATGACTTTTCTGTTATGTTTGAACCGTTTTCCTGCCGTGTTACAGGCACTGTTTGGAAACAATTAAGGTATGTAAATAAACAAAATCTTTGTGGAAATATCTAATTTCACAACGTATATATCCACGGCATATAGTCTGGTGCGGTTAATATATGTACAAAAAGACATTTTCTACAGATTTAGTGGCCGCGGCTTGTATTCCGATGCGCTCTATAGTCCGGAAAATACGGTATATTGGTAAACCAAATAATACAGCTCTTGAAATGGAACAGTTCTTTACCATGTTGCAATCTCCCTGTTGTCATCCTCCGGTGGCGCTTTAAGAATGTCGATAGCCACTGTGTGGCAAGGGTAGTCGGCAAAGCAGAACACTTCGGGGCTCATTAGAGAGTGTTGAATGAATGATAACTAGAAGACAAAGTAGGTGTTTAAAGATTGGTATTCAACCATTTAACAAATGGAGAAAGTTACACTCATTAAGTCGGCAACAAGTTTACCCTATTGTGGTGAACTTACGTAAAACCAGACAAGCTAATGGAGAACTTGCTGAAATGTTACCTGTCCTTCTGCGTGTTTCCATGGCCGATATATGAGATCAACTGGAAAAACCTCCATGCCCAAACCCCGCTGAATGCCGTACACCACTATATGGAGGCCCTTACTGTCCCGGATGAGGAATCCTGCGTGATCCAGTTCGTACGTCACCTCTTTGAAGTTCAAGTTTGGATTCTAGGGTATCAACATGGTAAAAGTGAGTGGTGGCTGCAAGTGAAGCATTTGAAACATACAAAAAAATAAAAAACAACTGTTGGCATTGTACCACATATTTTCAAAAGGTGGCTGCAGCACCAGAGTTAGTTCTATATAAGAGTTTCACTTTTTGAATCCAACTACTGAAATTAACTTTCACAACAGTTTATAATTTATTGAGAAGAACCTCTATTTCAAGCATGAAGTATGACTGTTGCGTGTTGACTTACCACTTCTTTAACTACGTCAATAAGCACCTCAACATTCCACGTGTGTGCCTGTGAGCCATCGTTCTTATCCTTTCCATCACTCCAGATGCCACTTCCAGGAGCAGAGATGGACTAAAAGGGGATTAAAAAGCACAAGCTAGAATGTATAGAAACTAAGTCAAATTCCATAGACCAATTAACTCACCTGTAGGGGGATACCATCAGTTAGGCCAGAGTGTGTACGAGCCATCATGCCCAGGACCCTGGCTACCTGGCTGGCTGTCACCTCCCTCACCCCATACTGGTGGATGATGTTTCTGCACTCGTCCACACTGAGGAGAAAGGACAAATATGTACCGTATTTTCACGACCATAAGGTTCACTTAAGTCTTAAATTTTCTCCAAAATGGACAGGGCACCTTATAATGCGGCACACCTTGTGTGCACCAAGTTCCAAAATCTGTAAATAATGTGTGACTTTAATGAGCGTCCGCTTGACTGACTGGGAGCATTTCCTGCCGACACTCTGCTTATATAGAGGAAGGCGGATGTGACTGAGGACAGCATGCGGAAGTAAAGGGGGAAGGGTGCGCGTGACAGAGGATGCTAAAGACACGCCCCCAGTAGGTATATAGTTCCGGTATGTGCATCGGTTTGGCTAAGGACCCCCGAAAACGGCACCTACGAAGAGACACGCTTACGAAGCACAGTTTAAACTGCAAGCTATTAGTTACGCGGAGGAACATGGGAATCGAGCACCCGCGGGAGAATTCAAGATCAACGAATCCATGGTTCGCAAGTGGAGGAAGCAGGAAAACAAGCTTCGCCAAGTCAAGAAGACGAAGCAGAGTTTCCGCGGAAACAAGGCGAGGTGGCCCGAGTAGGAAGACCAACCTGAGCAATGGATTAATGAGCAAAGAACAGCCGGGAGAAGCGTCTCTACAGTCACCATTGGGCTGAGTGCAATAACTCGGAGCTTGCCATCATTCCGAGAGGCTTGACAGGGCGTGCAAAGGGAAGTTGTGAGCGGCGTGGGAGCCATGGATGACAGACGGCGAACACAGCTTTATTAAGACTAGGAGGCAGCGCCGGGCGAGTTACACCACAATTTGTGAATGGATCATGGATGTTTGGGCTAACGTGTCTGCTTGCACTGTTGTTCGAGCTTTCGTAAAAGCCGGCATCATTTCTGTGGAGCCGCACGGCAGCGAGACTGACTCCGACAATGGTGAGAGGGAACCTGGCTTGTTTGACGGAGAACTTGCCCAGCTGTTTATTTCGGATACAGAAGATGAGGACTTTGATGGATTTGTGGATGATGATTGATAAAAAAAATAATGTGAGTACATTGTTAAATACTTCAATAAAGTACAACCGAACTCAATTTTGCGCCCGCTGCCTTTTTAAAAACATTGTTTTAGCGTGCATGCATGCTACCGTATGTTTTAAGCTAGTGTATGTTTTATCATGCCTGCGCCTTGTGTGTTAAATACAGAAATAGACCCCATAACTGAGACTGCGCCTTTTAATACGGTGCGCCTTATGGCCGTGAAAATGCGGCAAGTACTGCCAACGAAGAGGCGCACTCAACTTGTGTATCAACTTAAGCAGAAACCAAAACATACCTGGCACAGAAGCCGTAGCCTACTTCCTGCATGAACTCCGCAAGAGAACTCTCCATTATGGTCTTGGCTAACTCCCCCGAGTCAGGCAGGATCCTGTCCATGAGAATGTCCCGTTTTTCAGGGTATAACAGTGGTGCGAGCACCACAGGGCAGCGCTCCTGCGGGAAATCTGAAACGTAAACACAGGTGACACTCAATTGTACCCTTCCCAGTAATGAGCCTACAGGGGCAGCAAGGCCATCTCCGCTGGCCTAAACTATCAGAAGCACTGACCCGTAGTTAAATTAAATCTTTATTAATTTATTCCCAGTCTAGTCCCTTCATTTTGTAGCATTTCTCATTTTTTTTCCTCAAAATAATGTGCTGCCATGTCAATTCCAATCTCATCTACCCAGGTCCTTCAAAATTAGTAGTGCTGGCCCATGTAATTTCCTATATGTATATATATTACAGTGGGGCAAAAAAGTATTTAGTCAACCACCAATTGTGCAGGTTCTCCCACTTAAAAAGATGAGACCTGTAATTTTCCATCATAGGTATACCTCACAAAATGAGAGAAAAAAATAATTCATAGGTAGGGTTGGGCATAGTTTGAATTTGAGGAATTCCGGTTCCTTATTTCGGTTCCAAACTATTCTCGATTCAGATTATTTTATGGGGCTGGGTCAAAAAAGTTTGCATGGTTTATATAAAGCGTGTCCAAATTATGAACATCCATTGTCTTAGCCGGCCACAGCATAGACTAATATGAACATTTGCCTTGGGGGTTCTTTATAACCAGTATCAATATCAAACCTATGAACTAAAAGGCAATGTGTGTGGAACTAACCCAATTGACTTAATATTCATGAATTAATGTTTCAGCTAAAAGTTAAATATAGCATTGTTAAAATCGTTATTTGGGACCGTTTGATCACGCCAAATTATATGTGCAAATTTTAACTAACTTCCTGTTTTAAGCTTGGCACACACATATATACATACACACACACACATATACATACATACATATACACACACATATATATATGTATATATATATATATACATACACACACACACACACACACACACACACACACACACACACACGTGTATATATATATATATATATATATATATATACACACACATACATACATATCTACACATACATGCACATATATACATATACACATATACATAGCAAATGGCTGCAATATAACAAAGAATGAACGAAAAACAAACACAATAACTAAAACATTGAAAAACCTTTTCGTAAACGATATAAAAACGAGAATGCGTATCGTTACCATTCCGATTTAAATTTCACTTTTTCAGCTAGGTATAAAAGACAAAGAGGTGTCAATACTAATCAATAGACTACTTTATATACTAAACAGCACAATAATTGACCCAGAAGGCCGATGCGTAATTGTTCATACAACTATATTTAACAATTCTTACACACATCTGTTAATGTATACGCCCCTAATATTGATGATCCAGCTTTTATTCACACACATTTTTCCACATCTGACCAATTTATCAGCTAATTCAACAATTATAGGTGGAGACTTTAATATAGCACTTGATCCAACCACAGACCGCTCAAATTACAATCAATCTTCCCGAATATTAGATGAATATATGCACAATTTTGGACTGGAGGGAGAAGAAAAAAAATAATAGTAATCGTGCAAAAAAGGAACACTTTCCTCAGTACACCGCTCCTTCTCTAGAACTACTTCCTTAAAAATAACTCAGCTGCTCAAAACAGTACTTCCAAAATACATCAATAATAATCAGCGATCATGCTCATATTTCTGTCTGCCTCAAACATGATACCTTCTCCAACCTGGCACTTTAATACTCCTCAACTGAAAGATCCAGAATTTGATTTCCAGTCCCTCCAAAATGTCTTCAGTATACAACAAAAACAAAGGAATTGACCTTACAGTTCCAATACTTTTGTAGGGGACTTTATGCATGGTGCTTAATGTTTTTTTGTTTGTTTGTTTTTAAATCGTAAGCTATTGTTTTTTTTGTTTGTTTGTTTTTTAAATAATTGGGACGATAAAGTCGTGGCATTGACAGGTGGATTAAGTCAGGTAAGTCCCCAACTGAAGGCCCGGGTAACAAATGCACGGCCATCCACTGACAAATATGCAATCAAAATTAAAAGTGATCCATGTATAATAGTTGACATCAGACCTTCGAGGATCTTGCCCAGATTGCCAGGATTCAACTTACCTCGGCACAGTGTCTTCAAGAACGCGTCAATCTGCTCCTGTCCGACACCACTAGCTCCCTTCTGGCCAAACAGTAAATGGGATAGTAGTAGGTGTAAGACCTCTATAGCGATGTCTTGGAAACCACCTTCTTGGTTTCCGCCGAGATCTGCGTCAATGTATGACCGCAGGAGGTCGGGAAGCTTCTGCTTAATGAACTGTGCAGCTGAGCAAGTAAAAAAAAAAAAAAGTTTTTATTTTTTATTTATTAAGTGCTCTTTAATCAAGCTCGACCTAATAGGACTACTTACCAAATGACCGAAGATCTGTGCTGCAGGAGTTGAGTAGCGCGAGCCCAAATATCACCTACAACAAAAATGATCAAGAGGAACTTTCATGTGCGGCAATTTTGCAATGTATATTTTTGATGTGTTATTTTGTGTCCTAAAGGCAACAGTAGGCACGAGTGTCTTACCTCTTGGACCTTGCTGAGCTTAAGAACTTTACTTAGTTGAGTGAATAAATGGACAGATGGTTTCAAACTCTGAAATTTAAAGCAAGATCTATGTCAAATTGTTACTTACTACTCAGCATAAAGTAGAATTGCTGTGTAAACACTTCTTTGCTTTGTACTTGTAATACTAAGTAGTAGGACAAAAACTGCTTCATACCTTTTGGTAGTGCAGGGGACTGTCAATGGCGTAGCACAGAGTCGAAATAAAGTTGGGCTTTGATATGAGCGACACACACTCCTGGATCAGAAACTGTGTCTTGGGCAAGTTGGGAACACAACATGTCGGGGAGGAGACAGCAAATAAAACAAAGGCATATGAAGGGTAATGGAAGGGAAAAAAAATCTCTCAGGAATCAATGTGACAGTAAACTAGTATGCACACATCCCATGGCCACAATCTGTTTGTAGTGCTCGAAAGAATGAATTTAGTGCGCTGTCATTATTCCTAAGGCAACTATTTTACACTCAGTAAATGTCACTCAATATTGTACGATTAAGTTTTAGGGTCACACTGAAAATTGATTAGGAAAATAAAGTCAGAATCTTATGGGATAAAGCTTTTATATATTTGAGGGGGAAAAAAAGTTTTTTTTTTTTTTTTTTTTTTAAAGTAGTCATATTACGAGACTAAAAATCAAAAATTTTTAAGCGTAGTTAAGTATGAGCAATGTAAAGGACCGAGGAAAATAAAGTCAGAATCTTATGGGATAAAGCTTATATATTTGAGGGGAAAACATATTTAAAGTAGTAATATTACGAGAAATCATTTTTAAGAGTAGTTAAGTATGAGCAATATAAAGGACCTAGGAAAATAAAGTCAGAATTTTATGGGATAAAGCTCATATATTTGAGGGGGAAACATATTTTTAGATTAAAGTAGTAATATTACAACACGAAAATCATTTTTAAGAGTAGGTGAGTATGAAGACAACTGAGAATGATTGTCAAAATTTCAGATCCTGAGGGAGTGGAATCCTGGGGAACACGTCTCAGGCGGGGACTGTCCAACATCGGGGCTCTAACACTATTTGAATCTGCGTTCATATGAAAAACTTAAGCCATATGGAATTGTACAACCCCAATTCCAATGAAGTTGGGACATTGTGTTAAATAAAAACAGAACACAATGATTTGCAAATCATGTTCAACCTATAATTAATTGAATACACTAACAAGAAAATATTTAATGTTCTAACTGATAAACTTGTTTTTAATCAAATAATCATTAACTTAAAATTTTATGGCTGCAACACATTCCAAAAAAAGCTGGGACAGGGTCATGTTTACCACGGTGTTACATCACCTTTTCTTTTAACAACATTCAATAAACGTTTGGGAACTGAGGACACTAATTGTTGAAACTTTGCAGATGGAATTCTTTCCCGTTCTTGCATGATGTACAGCTTCAGCTGTTCAACAGTCCGGGGTCTCCGTTGTCGTATTTTACGCTTCATAATGTGCCACACATTTTCAATGGGAGACAGGTTTGGACTGCAGGCAGGCCAGTCTAGTACCCGCACTCTTTTACGACAGAGCCACGCTGTTGTCACACGTGCAGAATGTGGTTTGGCATTGTCTTGCTGAAATAAGCAGGGGCGTCCATGAAAAAGACATTGCTTGGATGCCAGCATATGTTTCTCCAAAACCTGTATGTACCTTTCAGCATTAATGGTGCCTTCACAGATGTGTAAGTTACCCATGCCATTGGCACTAACACAGCCCCATACCATCACAGATGCTGGCTTTTGAACTTTACATCCATAAGAGTCCGGATGGTTCTTTTCCTGTTTGGCCCAGAGGACACGACGTCCACAATTTCCAAAAACAATTTGAAATGTGGACTCGTCTGACCACAGAACACTTTTCCACTTTGAACCAGTCCATCTTAGATGACCTCGGGCTCAGAGAAGCCGACGGCGTTTCTGGGTGTTGTTGATAAATGTCTTTTGCTTTGCATAGTAGAGTTACAAGTTGCACTTACGGATGTAGCGCCGAACTGTATTTGCTGACATTGGTTTTCTGAAGTGTTCCTGAGCCCATGTGGTGATATCCTTTACACATTGTCGGTTTTTGATGCAGTGCCGCCGGAGGGATCGAAGGTCACGGCGGGCATTCAATGTTGGCTTTCGGCCTTGCCGCTTACATGCAGTGATTTCTCCAGATTCTCTGAACCTTTTGATATTATGGACCGTAGATAATGAAATCCCTAAATTCCTTGCAATTGTACGTTGAGGAACATTGTCTTTAAACTGTCAGACTATTTTCTCACGCACTTGTTCACAAAGAGGTGAACCTCGCCCAATCTTTGCTTGAGCAATTCAGGGAAGCTCCTTTTATACCCAATCATGGCACCCACTTGTTCCCAATTAGCCTGTTCACCTGTGGGATGTTCCAAACGGGTGTTTGATAAGCATTCCTCAACTTTCTCAGTCTTTTTTGCCACCTGTCCCAGCTTTTTGGAATGTGTTGCAGCCATAAAATTCTAAGTTAATGATTTGCTAAAAACAATCAAGTTTATCAGTTTGAACATTAAATATCTTGTCTTTGTAGTGTATTCAAGTAAAAATAGGTTGAACATAATTTGCAAATAATTATATTGTTTTTATTTATGTTTAACACAACGTCCCAACTTCACTGGAATTGGGGTTGTACATGCTTGGCTTCATTGACTGATTTAGTGGACTCCCATACATCATTTTACATGAGACTATGAGAGTCATTGAAATAATGAGTCCCAGCCCTTGACCAATGAGTCCCTACAATTTATAATCACAGAATACAGATACACTAATCCTCCGCTACATCGTGGTTCTTACTTCACAGTCCCGCTATATTGCAGGTTTTTATTACCGTTGTTACTCTTTAAAGTGGCACTAAGCAGAAATCCGTATTTTGTTTCTAAATAACATTAAATATGTTTGAAGTGCTGAAAACCTATGCAAAGACATAATAGAGTGCTGAATTGTTGCGATATAACTTAAGCATCTTTTTCACCATTTGAATTTTCCTGAGACTTTGTGGGCCGGGCTAAAACACAGGCCCATGACGTCACGGCGCTGGGGCATATACTTTCGAGTGCGAGTTCCCTCCCCCATTATATAAGGACAAAGTGACAATTTTGTTTGGCTATGCTGCTTAGTTGTCAGTTAGCTGTGCTTAGCTTCCATAACAAGCCCTAGTTACCACTCCAGCATGCAGCTAGCAAGCCAACGATGGCTACACAGTCTTCGCTGGATGCCTCAATTTCCAGAACAGTTCCGTGACGTTATTTAAGATCACAAAAACATGAAATAAAAAAAAAGCGATGGATTGACTCTCTGAAGACACGCAGATGGCGAGCTGAACATCAACACCACCACCCAACTCTGCAGTGCGCATTTTACAACTGATAGTTTTGTAAACTTTCACCAGAGACAACATGGCTTCGTGGTTAACTAGATACTAGTGAATGGGGCAGTGCAGACTGTCTAACTACATGTGCTTCCTCTTATCGTCCCGCTGTCGTCAGGTGCCGTGTTCGGCTGTGACATTATGTCATCAACAACGAGGGCAAGGTGACATGCACATTTTTATGATTATAGTCCCC
Source organism: Phyllopteryx taeniolatus (assembly GCF_024500385.1). Classification (NCBI taxonomy): domain Eukaryota; kingdom Metazoa; phylum Chordata; class Actinopteri; order Syngnathiformes; family Syngnathidae; genus Phyllopteryx; species Phyllopteryx taeniolatus. The sequence goes on along the minus strand of NC_084506.1, from coordinate 26,608,323 downwards.
AAATGTTCAAATTTGAAGTTGAGCCTCATCACGTGATTTTACAAGCTATCACCCCCTCAGTAAGATTCCTTTTGGCGCATCCATTCGACACACCCACAGCGCCTGAGAGCGAAGAGGTGGACCTTATTATTCAAGTTTTGAAGCCTGATTTTTATATTCATTCATTCATTCATCTTCCGTTCAGCAATTTTTTTTTATTCATTCAAATTTGGCAGGCTTAACATTACTCTTCTCTTTGGTGTGTCAAATTTAAATGGAATTTTTTTTGGGCCTGTTTAGTGCCACTTTAATCTTTTATCCTGTTTGAACAATAGTTGTGTTATCCATTGCGCTCTCTCGTTCGCTCATGCTATCCCCAAAACGCTCTGGGCTTGTCTGATCACTGCTTACTTCACTTAATACCAACATACAGGAAAAACTTTAAATGTGAGAAGCCTGTGGTGAAAACAGTGAAGAAATGGACCTATGAAGCAAAGTTAGAACTTCAAGACTGCACAAATTGCAACGTCTTTGAAACTTCAACTTGCAGCCTAGATGAATATACGGACTGTCACATCCCATATCAGTTTATGTGAAGATGTGTGTGTACCACAAAGACATTTTGCACATTCAATAACAGCAAGCCGTGGTTCACTGCCAAACTTCAGCAACTTTACCAGGCTAAAGAGGAGGACTATCAAAGTGGGGATAGAGCCCTGTAAAATTGCGTTGGAAACGAGCTGACTAAAGAAATTAACATTGCAAAGAGAAATTATGCAGAAAAGCTGGAAAAACAGTTTACCTCTAACGACAAAGTGAGTCTGGCGTGGATTACAATCGCGAACCAACTACAGGAAGTCCTCTATTTACGAACGAGTTCCGTTCCTATGCTGGAGACGTAACCCAAATTTCCACAAGTCGGATTTCACCGTTGAAGTCGTAAATTACGTCGAAATACTTCTGTTACGGGTATTGTCCCACGTGATTGTGACAGCAAGCTCAGTGTGTGTGGGCGTAGGCGTCGATGTGTGAGTGAGACGGGGCTGTGAAGGAGGAAGGAGTGCACGCAGGTGCGAGTGTATACAGTGGCAAGTGTAGTGACGGCGACCGGGGAAGATTAGTGGAGGACCCGTTGACATTGAATATGCAGAGGAGCTAATAAAGCCAATAAAGCAGCAAATCGGTGCTTCGTGCCTTTATTGTTGCCGCCAACCAGCTCAGCTGTGTAACGAGAGAAGGGAGTTAACCCTGAGGAGGACAACCTCGGCACTGGAGAAGGTGCCTCCCGACCACGGTCAGGTGACCGTAGCAGGAAAGGTTAACACTTCGTATAAAGAAACTAAAATATATTAAAATAAAAAAATAAGATGCTGCACTTACCATTACTGCTGAGAGTGTGAAAAAGAAGGGCGAAAAAGGGAAAGATACTCCCGGCGCACAAACACAGACAAGCACTATGCACAAGCTAAGCAGAAACACTATGGTGCTCGGGACAAAATGGCAGACGACCACGGGCGTTGTAAAGTCAAAACGTCGTAGGTAGAGTACATCGTAACTCGAGAACTTCCTGTACAAACGACCATCCCCCCCAGGCAGAGAACAATAAAAGGACTAGTTGACGACTTGAACACCTTTCTAATGCAGATTTGAAAAGGACACTTTCACACGCCACACCCACCCAGTCGCACCACCATCACACACCTGACTCGCCCTTCTGCATTGACCATCCACGAACAGGATGTGAGATCCATCTTCAAACAGAAAAAGATCAACAAAGTGGCAGGCCCAGACCTTGTGTTCCCATCCTGCCTCAAAGTCAGTGCGAAGCAGCTCGCTCCAGTCTTCACAATGATCTTCAATAGCTCTCTGGAACTGTGTGACGTACCATCCCGTTTTAAACACTCCACCATCATCTCAGTCCCCAAGAAAGGGTCTGAGGATGGCGCAGTCAACATGGGACCACTTCATCCTAGAACAACTCGACAGCACGGGGACGTACGTGAGGATCCTGTTCGTGGACGTCAGCTCTGCGTTCGCCACCATCATCCCCAAACTCCTCTCTTCCAAGCTTCTCCTGCCAGTGGATTTACAGCTTCCTGACGGGGAGGACACAGCAGCCGAGGCTGGGGGACACCACCTTATCCACAGACACCGGGACGCCCCAAAATGTGCCCTCTCTCCGCTGCTCTTCTCTACACGAACGATGACACCTAAATGCACCCAGCTGTCAACCTCCTGAAGTTTGCAGACGATACCACAGTCATCGGCCTCATCAAAGACGGTGACGAGACTGCGTATCGACAGGAAGTGGAACGGCTGGAGCTGTGGTGCGGCCAACACAACCTGGAGCTGAACACGCTCAAGACTGTAGAGATGATCGTGGACTTAAAGAGGCATCCTTCGCCACAGCTGCCCCTCACGCTGTCCAACTGCCCTATCAACCGTCAAGACCTTCAAGTTCTTGGGAATGGGAGTTTCTCAGGACCTGAAGTGGGAGACCAACATCAACTACATTCTCAAAAAGGCCCAGCACAGGATGTACTTTCTGCAGCTTCTGATGAAGCCACAAGAGGTGCTGAGGCAGTTCTACACAGCAGTCCTGTGTTCATCCATCATAGTCTGGTTTGGTGCTGTTTTGGTGGCGCCAAAAAAAAAAGGACAAACTCCGACTGCAACGGACAATCAAAACTGCTGAGAACTTGCACACTGCCAGAACTAAGACGGGCATGCAAAATCCTCTTGGACACTCCACATCCTGGTCACCACCTCTTCCAGCTCCTTCCCTAAGGTAGGTGCTTTCGAACAATGCAAACTAAAACTAGCAGACAATCCAACAGCTTTTTCCCTCTTGCCATTAACTTCTTAAACAGTTAACTTACAATTCAATTGTAACATGGCAATTTTGTCAAAATTGTTGTCACATCTCTGTGGGGCCAATTATACATTATTCGTGCACTCACTGTAGTAGTCTCGGCACTCTGCACTATTTGCATATCTGTTGTTGACCAATATTGGCCACACGTGTGCTTGAGAGTCACATCTCTGTGGGGCCAATTATACATTATTCGTGCACTCACTGTAGTAGTCTCGCAACTCTGCACTATTTGTATATCTGTTCTTGAACAATATCAGAATTATCTTTATTTGCCAAGTATGTCCAAAACACACAAGGAATTTGTCTCCGGTAGTTGGAGCCGCTCTAGTACAACAGACAGTCAATTTACAGAACACTTTGGAGACATAAAGACATTGACAAAAAACAATTGTGCAAAAAGATGCAGAGTCCTCTAGCACTTAGAGCAGTTTGAATGACTAATATTGCAATAGTCCGGTGCAATGGCCATTGTGCAAAGGGCGCTGAGACTTCAAGGAGTGTATGCGGTTTAAAGTGACGAGTAGTGCGATAATCTGGGACAATGGTTGTGCAAATGTTACAGATACTCCTCAATCAGTGTGCAAATGGAGCAGATGCTACTCTGGCATGAGTGGCCAGTATATGCAAATAGTGCAGCATGGCGAGACAACTACAGTGAGTGCACGAGTAATACTAATATTGGCCACATGTGTGCTTGATAAGTATCTGAACCATGTGCACAATTGACACTCTTCCAAATTACCACACTACTAAAAACATCAACAACACTATCGTTTATCTTGAAAGTTTTGGGGAAAATATTGTATCGCGGCAAGCCTAAACATATTTCTGATCTTAGTCTTTAACTCAACTTACACGCGTGCTCTCTCCCTCTCTCTCGTCTGTGATTCCAGTAATTACTACCTGCGATGTAAATTTGATTGGCTGAAAGGATGGCGGGACCACACATGTGATTCGTCGGTACAATTCATCACTACCGTAAAGCCTGAAATATGTTGCCCGGCTTAAAATAGAACCACCCTGTATGTCTTGAATCATAAACTCTCTTTTGTCTATGTGTGGCCCCATTTGGGACTGCTTCCGGGTCTGGACGCGGACCACGAGTTAGTGACCTCTGTTTTAAACTATGTCGCAACAATCGAGCGAGCAAGAGTATGTTGTTTAGCTCCGTTGCACACTACCTAGTTAGCTCGCGGGCTAGTGAAGGTAATAGTTAACGTTCCCTAAAATGTCACAGTTGTTTGCATCAACAGAGCCAAAGCCGTTCCACTAGCAGCACGGCAGATGTTACCGCAACAATAAAAAAAGTTACAGAGTCGGGGAAAAAAAGTCGTGTCCATTGTATTTATGAACCAATAACCTGCCCTACTAGTCTTTTGATTGGCTAGCACCAATACAGGACTCATACTTTTAGTGGATAATGACTCGCTGAAGGACTTCAGTAACACATACACACACGGGAGGAGCAGTTTTACTAATCATTTCTTCATTTGAGGAGCAACTTTCTAATTTTGAGGAGCAATTTCTTGCAGCTTAATTGCACAGGGACCCGAAGCAAGGATTTTATAAAACACAAATATGACAACATAATGGGTAACTGAATGTTGGGTTGCAGCTAAAGAATATTTTAGTGCTCGAGCATCCTACTGAAAATTCTATCAAACAATGGATTATTTGGATGAACTACATTTTTGCTTAGTTATAGAGCAATTTTGAAGCAAAAATAAGACCTTTAATAAATAACATACAACTAATTGGATGCCTTTTTTATATAACAGTTTATTTCTTGAATTCAACTGTGCATAAAAGATAAGGCTTTTTTTTTTTTTTAAACAGCCTTTGTGCATCTTCACTGAAAGCTAGCATTTTGTGACATAATACACTAGGTTCATGGCTGTGGATTTCTGAGCTTAGACCAGCTGATGACATTCTTTGTACAACTACAACTTTTGGAAGTGTTCAATTTGTTCAAACGAAAATGAAGAGCACGAGTGAGAGAGAGAGAAATATTTCCTCCTTCTAAAAAAACCCTCCTCTGTTTGGGTACATAATGATCCATTTTACTTTTATTCCTCTCTGGCCACATTTGTCATGTTTTTTCACCTACTTGACTCAAAGTTTCGCCACTTACAGATCATCAGATTGGCCATATGTCACACAGTGACTACACTGAGCGCAAACACACTGTATGTACCGTTATGGTTGCATTATACTGTCCTAGTCACTGTTTTATTATAAAAAAAAGAAGAAAAAAAAAAAGAAAAAAGAAAAAAGCCACACATTCGACGGTAGTCACCGATTTACGCTGTGTTTACTTCACCTTTGTCTCTCGGGTCCCACAACACAGCATCATAGTCGGCGTAGAGAAAGGTCCGTGTTACAACGAACGGGTGTTCCCCTTGCATTTCACTATGAAATGCTACCACACTTTCGCCATATGTCTTTTTCTCTCCCTCTCCTCAATTCGGCATCACATTTCGCAACCGCTGTCTTCTGCTCATCTATCGAATGCTTTACTTCCGCGTCCACGCATCAGTGACGTAAGCGCGTTGTGTCACATACGCCACTGCCTGCTTCGCGGTTTTGCTTTCAGTGTGTTTTTTGATGCGCAAAATACGAATTTTGACCCACAAACTGCGATGCGAGGCCGCTAAATTCGAGCCATGCACACATACGTAGGTAAGCAATGTTGTGTGCGTCAGTGGACGCAGATTCAGAATGCTTTTTGTGTCCCTCATCATTTTTGTGCGTCTAGGACGCGGGACGCACATCAAACGAGATCTCTGGACTCCTACTTTGGCTGGAAGCATAACATACTGACAGTGATCCCAAAGTCATTGCAGACTACTCCATAATGACAGCGGGTCCTTTTGGACGCTGTCCAAAAGTGTCACCCAAATTTTTTTGCTTCTTTTTCTGGGACAGACAAACATTTCAGTTTCAAAATCCTTGTACTGACAAGAACCTCATCTTGGTATACCAAAATAGTATTTTATTTCATTCTCGTAATATTAACACTTCAATCTCGAAATAGTGACTTCTATCCCGCCAAAATTTCCAATTTTATTCTTGTAAGATTATTACTACTCTTGTCATGCAATTGTTTTTCTCTTGACAACGTGGCCCTAATTCTATATAATAATTATAGTGGCAAGCTGACAAAAATAGGGGAAATAAAAATAGTGCAGCCAATGAATCAAAAGGTATCTATGGGTATTTGTTAAAAAAAAAAAAAAAAAAAAGAAAAATACCTGGTGAAAATCCTTGCCGCTGCTTTTACCATCGCCACTGAAATCCACATGTGAGAAAAGACAGCGAAGTAGATGCCTGTCTGCCTCAGGACCGTGACGATTTACAATCTAGGAAAAGGCCCAGCGAGTTATCACACCTTCACAGACTACATGCTCGTTGACGTCAAATTATCATTGTTATTTTAAAGCACTCACATGTTGTATTTCTTGCTGGCTGGCTCTGTAGTTTTTCTTTGTCAAATTGTCCACCAGATAGCTGATTTGAGACAAAGCCAGCGAGAGCGAGTCAAGATTCATTGCTGGTTGGGGCGGAAGCAGGCGGCCGAGCACGGCGCAAAATCACCATTATTCCCCTTTTGTCCCTTCAGTGATAGGTTACTTCCCCCCCCCCCCAAAAAAAAAAAAGGTGTGAAAAAAAGGTGCCGTCCAAATAAGATGTTCTGTCGGCGGCTCCAGGTCCCAGGTAGTCTTTCAGTTTAAAATGAGATTCAGCGTCTGCAAGAAAGAGATTAAAATTTAATATTGGCCATTTAACTTAAGATAAATGCAAACAAGTAGGTATATCATTTATGTTAATGAAATTAAGACCTCTGCTGCAACGCAGGACAATACAGTAAAACCCGAATGATTTGCAGCTTAAAATTTTTCTGTAGAAGATCATAAAAACTATTTGCTAAAAAACAAACCTATTCACTCCTACCCGGGTATTTTTAATGCTCTTTTTGTAAACTGCCATGTTAGCGGAGCAATAGCTAGCCTTTGCCACCGGCTGTTAGCTGGTCGGCTTTACAGCTAACAGCCACGTATAATGGAAGGTTCCAGTTGAGGTCCGACATGCAGGTGAGGCTCCTTGTGGCATTGACACTGGTGCAAGCAGAGTGGTAAACTTCAAGATGAAGCAGAAATAGTTCTGGATTACTATTGACAGTGGAAGTTAACAGTTGATCAGGATCCAAATAGATGCTTTACGTAAGGTACAGTGCCCAACGACAGCTATAGTCATTTGCGATATATGCATTTAAAATGAGTGCATCTTTGCACCACTGAGGCATAAACGTAATAAAATGTCTAAAAGGAATTAAAGAAGTAATTGGTATTTTTCCAGATTGATGACATACATGCCAGCATCCCCGCACTTCCAATGTATTTTTTTATTCAGTCAAATAATCCATAGGGTAATGTTGAAATATGAGTTTGAAATGGTCAAAAGTGTTTTGAGATCATAGTTTGGGGTATACATTTAGGGTTGAAACTATTAATATAGGCAATTATAAACATTGCTTTTGGTGGGGTTGCGTCCATTTTTGGCGAACATTTCACTTTTCACGTCTGGGGTAGGTCCTAAATAGCAAAGGTTGACTGTATTTACAAACTCCTTGTGATGACTAAACATCCCGGGCTTTTTGTGGCCTACGAGCGTGACAGCTCAAAATAGTCCGTTTATCACATTTCAACGTCTGTTACTGTAACATTTAACAAATCGGGCACATCCATATGGAGTCTGCAACACAGTTTCGTGGTCGTCATCTCGAGGATGTAAACTAAACCACCGAAACGAGGCTGCAGTTAGCTCAGACTAGGCCTCAGCTGAGCTAAAACACACGCAGAATCGATAGCTTGTTCCAAATAACAAACTTCTCCTTTTCCAACAACAAAAGAGGCCACGTCAAACAAACATAACGTTTACACAACGTGGGAAAATAATAACTAAACTAAAAAGCACTCAGTGAAACAAAGGGCAAGTGCATGGACGACAGCAAATGCTCCGCACAACCCACAAGCAATCTAAATGTTGCTGTAAATTATTATCCAACAGCCCCATTGGAGTCTAAATTTCACACGCATGACGATAAACCCATGCGTCAGTTAGCTACCCAATTGAGTTCACAACCTTTCGAGAAGGCGAGCTTGTTCCCAGTGTCGTATATAAAGCATAGCTAGCCATCAAAGCTAGCAACAAATTATACGGTGACCTGTCTTATAGCTGATTAACTTTGCATCAAGCGGTAGTATTTATAATTTAACAATATTACCACACCATAAACAGGATACATACATTTATAAAGCCAGTTAAGGTACACATTTGGAAAACTGCGAAACGAAAACAGTCTGGCGCTTCACGCTAATACATGATGATGATGATGATGCTAACCGTGCTAGTATGATGGGGCCGACTAAGACGGTTAGCATTGTTTGCTCCCAACTCTTGATAAAGTAAGCCTTTAAGAAAATAAGACTACATGGGATTTATTCGTAATGAAGCCAACCAAACGGGAATAATATAAAGGCAGTATGCTCACGTAACAATGCCTACAGTTTGGCTACTGCTAGTATTAGCCTAGTTAGCTCATCTCCAAGGACCCCCGTCTAATCTACGGAACTGCAAACACTTCAGATCCAAGCATCTTGTATCCAACAAATATACGATTCCTCCACTCTAATTCCAGTATCAAAGTGGAGTTTATACAATATACATATGCAGTACTAGTGGGAATTAGACATTATACGAACAACTGTGTCAATTACTTTGATAATGTATGACAGCTGCATTCCAGTAAATAGTCCATCCCCGACGCTGGTGGCTAATTGCCGTCCTGTTGATTTCAAATCGCTCCCGTTCGCGTTAAAATGAACGTAAACCAGAGCGACAGAGGTACTTGTCCGCTGGGATATATTCCAAATCTCACCGTACTCCCACGAGAGTGATTCAGTGGCTCATTCCTCCTTCGTTCTCTCCAACCAAACTTGGGCGAAATGGAAGAGGGTCGCGGTGCCTCCAAGTGCAGTTTGATTTTCAAAATAAAATGGCGACTGTCACTGGCGCTGCGCGCTCTCGCCGTAAGAAGAGAGCCTGCGTGCGTGCGTGCGCGCGTGCCACACACACACTAGAGATGCTTTCCTTGCGTGTTCAACTGTAGTGCGGCACGTGTCGCGCTTTATTGCATATGTCTTCAATATTAACGGCAGACACCTAGATTGCTAGGTAGATGGATGGATGGGTGTATGGGTAGGTAGGGGGGTACAGGTTCGGCTTGCCCATGGAGTGGGGTGAGCAAATGCTCAGGGCACGGCCGCCTCAAGGGGGCGCCAAAAATCTGGTAAACAAAATTTTTGAACCCAAGTTTTTCTTTAAAAAAATAAAAATTGTAAACATTTTTTGGGGGGGGCGTATTCACCTTCAATATAATTATATTAATATCAAATGAGACTGACATTAATATAAACAATTAAAAGAAGAGGAGCAAGGTGAATTATGAACAGTACCTCACCTCGAAGCGCTCCCATTTTCGCCACCATGTGCAGAGTGATGCATTCAAACCCCCTTGGAATTAACAGTGCTAAGCACAACAGAAAACTTCTTGCTCTCACAACCCCCCAACAGCAACACACAACAATAAATACACATGAACAGTTCGTTACAAATTTAAAGGGCAATAAGAAGATGTAAATATATTCAGTATTTAATGTTCAACTAAAAAGTTAAAACAGCAGTTTGTTGCTGAGAAAACTGAAAAATGAATAAATCTAAGGCTGGAGCTTGATCTAATAGAAATTCCAAATTTGTGTATTATGTTTCTCTCTTACTACTACTTAGTCTCCTACTTACTACACTTATTTAATTCCAAATTTGTGTATTATGTTTCTCTCTTACTACTACTTACTCTACTTACTACACTTATTTACAATAACACATTTTCGCAAACATCCTAAATATAATTAAAATGATGCAAATGCACTTAAAGGACCTCACTGCTAGACAAATGTAATGAATGAAACTTGCATTGCGCCCCCACCACAGCCTCTGTTAGGTAGGTAGGTTGGACGGTAGGTAGCTTGGATGAGAGATAAAAAGATGGATGGATGGATAGCTAGATGGATGGATAGATAAAAAGATTCGATATTATGTTTATAAAATTTTTCCAGGGGTTTGATTTTCTGCCATTTCGACAGATACGCGGTACAGGAATGTAATTTTTTCATTGATCCATCAATTTTCTGAAACGCTTGTCCTCATTAGGGTCTTGGGGTAGCTGGAGCCTCAGGCACGTGCACACATAGCCACTTGTGTGGCCTTTTTGCTGCAGCCCTTTTTTCTTCATTCGTCAAGATTTGAAGAAAACAAAATCCTCTCTGTCATCAGTATTACCCAGTGCTTTGAAATCCGAAGGGCATTTATTTGAGTCCTTGGGAGAATTGTACATATGCTCCTTCCCTGCTGCCAGCCCTCCTCCTTCTCCTTCTCTTCATTTGAACAGTGGTGTGTTGACTTCTTATATCCACGGTAGCCTCCTTTCACCTCTTTTGTTACTAGTTGTAATATTGACTGTGCTGATTGTGATAACAGAAATAATGACATAAGTTCAATACATACTACTGTTTTTTTCCTTAAATGTATGAATTATTTTGGCTTTAGGTGCCCTATTTTTACCTTGAGTACCTGCCCCCAAAAATGTCTGTGCACGTGCTTGTGGAGTCTATCCCAGCTGCCTTTGGGTGAAAGGCGGGGTACACCCTCGACTCGTCACCAGCCAATCACAGGGCAAATACAGACAAGCCAACATTCACACCTATGGACAATTAAGGAGCCTTCAATTATCCTAAGATCCATGTTTTTGGAATGTGGGTTGGATTACCCTGAGAAAAGTTGGGAGTACCCTTAGAAAAACCACATAAGCACAGCAAGAACGTTACTTTGATGTAGTTTCACGCTTCCCAGACTGAAAATCAGTGGCTCCTGCACAAAGTCACTACTGGCTAACTAGTCCATATCCAGACTGCGACCATCACTTGAAAGTGGCTCTAGGTCACCACTTAGGTGGTCATGTTACGGGCAGCAAAATTCTGTGTTGGGGTTAGTATTATGTAAATTTGCCACACTGTGACATAGAGGTGGGAGTAAGTCACTTATGTGCAAGTCACAAGCAAGTAAGTCATAACCTTCAAATCTCAAGCAAGTTCCAAGTCACTGTGGGGAAAAAAAAAAAAAAAAAAAAAAAATCAAGCAATTCAGGTCGAGTCGCCAACTAAATTTCAAGCAAGTCGAGTCAAGTCATTACTTGGTTTAAGCAAATCGCAAATCAAGTCATAGTCTTGCTCTAGTCACAACATATGTTGGAGTGATAATAAAATATTTTCACAAATCATAGCACTAAAAATGTATTCGCACGTTACAAAAATTAAATTAACAACTGAGATTATAATTGCACTGAATTGTTTTGAAGTTGTATTTCAAACTCAATTTAACTCAACTTTATTTCTGAACAAACTATGTTGTGTACTTTGTGGTGACAGCCTTGTAACGCGTACGGTTCTTGAGAGAACGCCATTAAATAAAAGCCAAGACTTCCACATCACTGTACAGTATTTTCACTGGATATAAAAAGTCTACACACACCCGTTAAAATGCCAGGTTTTTGTGACGTAAAAAACATAAATGTAACGAGTAATACAACTAGTAAATAGTATTTTCACAACATTTCTCTCCTTTAATATGAAACATAACATGTACAACTCATCTTGAAAAACATTTGAATCTTTTTGAGCGAAGTAAAAATAAACAACAAGAGATAATGCGGTTGCTTACATGTGCACATGCTCTCATAACTAGGGATGTGACTGTGTTTTAAACAATCTCATTAAGAAGCACTGACTCTGGACAACTGAGAATTATCATTCGATTAAACGTTACGTCTCATATGCTGTGGTCTGAATTTTAAAAACAGTGCAGAGCAGGCAGCTTTATCACAGACCCAACACAACAGATGACATTTTAATGGCGACACTTTTAACACGTTCAGTAGTATGGAAATTACATTCACATTACTTTTTTTTTATCGTGTTCGTAATGCAAAGTGATCCCATACAGCAGACCTGGCATCTTCTAGTACCAACTCTTTCATCATGCCGGCAAACCTCTCCACACCCTTTTTTTTTTTTTTAATCTCTACAATTGACCTCTAGCAACGCTGCTTCACCTCTTCTCCATTCAGCGGTCGGCATTATATTTTAGGCGCTACTTTCTGCTCAGGAGTGCACATTGCTTTGCCTCATTAGTGAGAGAGAGAGAGAGAGAGAGAGAAAAAAAGTTTTGCGGGCCTATGAAGTGAAACGAAAGGTTCAGACAATTATCATAAACCAACCCACCCCTAGTTCGTTACTTAGCTGTACTAAAATGTTCACAATTACATTTTTATGTTTAATCGTCCCAAACTAGTCTATGAAACTTAAGTGTTTGACCAGGTAGCTAAACTGTTAAAATTAGCTTACCTGTCTTTTTGTTTTGTAGTGACAGATGAAGTTCGACGTCGTTGCTGTTGTGTCTTTAATACACGAGCTGCAAAACATGCAAGTTGCCAGCCTCTTTTTGCACATTCTATTAACAATATAATCCTTGAATCCAAATTGCATTATCTTTGGAGCCAGAGGCAGCGCTACATTTTGACGTTTTGTGTGGCCAAGACATTTTTTGTTGAGCTGATGGAGATTTATGCCTGCACAAAACCTAATTGGTGGGGCTGAAGATTGGTTTTAGGGGGCTAGGACTATAAACCTTCACCATTAACACATACCACCAAATATTTTTTGGGGGGCTTGACAAGTTTTTAGGGGGGCCAAAGCCCCCTAAAATAGGCCTAGCGACGCCACTGTTTGGAGCTCCTTCCATCGTTGTTCATGCAGGTGGCTACTTCACACTGGTAAGTGCGCAACAATGCAGACTATGTTGCCAGGTTGACTGGAATGACCCCCCTCAAAAAAAGTTGTTATTTCTTTTTCTTTCTTTCTTTCTTTCTTTCTTTCTTTCTTTCTTTCTTTCTTTCTTTCTTTCTTTCTTTCTTTCTTTCTCTTTCTTTCTGTCTTTGTCTGTCTTTTAAAAAAAAATAATAATAGCAAACTGTCTTAATTAAAATGCAGATTTCCAACTCTAAACGAGATGACTGGTCAAGTCATGTAGTTCAAGTCTCTTTGCTAGCAAGTCTAAAGTCAAGTCAAGCCTTAAGTATTTTGCAAGCAAGTCACAAGTCATAAAACTGGCAACTCAAGTCAACTTGGGTCAAGTCATTTGACTCGAGTCCCCCAATCTTTGCTGTTACATAACAGTGGGCGGAAGTGCAGAAGCCAGGGCTCACTCAGACACATTTACAGAAATAGGCAGGTAACAAAAGATTGACTTGGTTGTTTAATTTCACACTTGATGGCTTATCAGGCACTCCAGTGAACAAAACCAACTACAGTACCTTGAGTTACAAGTTTCATTTGTTCCATGACCAAGCTGGTAAGATGGTAACCCACTTTATTCGTGCTGCATATAAAATAAATTTTCCCTATTGAAATGAATTGAAATGACGTCCATTCCAGCCCCACCAAAACTCCACGTTTTCCTTACTTGTTTTTGATTAAAAAAGAAAAATAGCACTGCATTGAATCAAAACATAAACAATACAAAGGACTGAAATAAACTGGTTTTATAAAGTGTAATATCTATAAGAATACTGTAGTATTCATGTGTTGGATGTGTGCCTTCAAGTGGCGTGGTCTAATGAGTGACGTCAGGAGCTGGAGTCAGGTTGGCTGCTTAGTCTGCGTGTGAGGGTCTGAATGTGAGTTGTGCCCTACAGCAGGTCCTTGTGAGTGTTTCTCATTTTGTATTTGTGTGTTTGACTGTTTGTCTTGTTCTGTAAATGGTTTTACAGTACCCCAACATATCCATTATTTTTCTCTTCACTTGAGCAGCAATGTATCTGAAGCTTACTCGTAACTCAAGATTTTGGCTTGCAACACGAAGCAAAAAAATCAATGAAGTGGCGGCTTGTAACTCATAATATAATATAAGTTCCCTTTCTATCTATATACAAACAATAAAAAGTAAATTTTCCATAATATGTCCACTTAAAGAATTGGCAGTATCCTTCCCCGTTTATCATTGGATTTTTTTGTCTTCAGCACTCTCAAGATTCTGTTGATCAAAAATAGTATCAAATAATCAGAAGTGTTATCAGGGTCAGTGAACACATCATCTTCATGTATGCATCCACGTTTAGTTACCTGGAGCTGATGATGGTCGCTCAGCAGTCGTTCGTACTCCTTAGCCAGACCTTTGGCCTGCCTGTTCATGGCCTCCACTTCAGTGTGGGACTTGTGCACAGCTGCACACACAAGCAGGACTTCAAATGAGTTGCTTTGGGGTGCTCAATCGTCCACTGTGGCAAATTCAGCTTTTATACAGCTTTTTATAATTATTATGGAAGAAAGGCGCAGTGGTGTGAAGTAGCCAAGTACAAATACTTTGTTACTGTACTTAAATAGATTTTTTTACATATCTGGACTAGTATCATTGACTTTATAATATTTTAACTGCCAAAATTTGAACCCAGATATGTGTACTTAACAACAACAATGTAACAGATAGGCGGCACGGTGGCCGACCGTTAGTACATCTGAGTCACAGTTCTGAGAGACCTGGGCTCTGGCCTCGCCTGCGTGGAGTTTGCATGTTCTCCACATGCCTGCGTGGGTTTTCTCCGGATACTCCGGTTTCCTCCCACATCCTAAAAACGTGCATGATAGGTTAACTGAAGACTTTAAATTGCCCTTAGGTGTGAATGTGAGTTTGTTTCTATGTGCTCTGCTGTTGGCTGGTGACCAGTTCAGGGTGTTCCCCACCTCTCGCCCAGAGTCCGTTGGGATAGGCTCCAGCACACCCACAACCCTAGTAAGGCTAAGCGGTATGGAAAATGAATCAATGAATGCAACAGATTCAGAGAAGCAAGATATTGCCCATCCGTGGCCCTATTTAAGTGAATGCTTTAATTTTGTCTGCTCCAAGTATGATTCGTAGCAAATGCGTTGTGTCTTGTGCTGGCCTAAAAACCATGAGGGTCTGGGGCTCAGAAATTATCAGTCTAATCTGAAAACCAACAACAACATAGGTTGCAGACAGCTAGTAAAAAAAAAGACACGTATTCCTATTTAGATTTTTTCAGTACAGTACAGAGGTTTACGAAGTTCCCACATGGAAAATGGTAGGAAACCACAAGAACAAGAAATGCTTCTTCCTTGAGCTCTAGTCACTAGTTTACTCTGTAAACAAATATAGTGCAGCACAGCCTTTGGCTGACGAAAATCATGTCAAGCAATATGCTTTTGGCGGTACAACAAACTCATTTAAAATGGCATTAAAAAATATAACATAGTGTACATGTGTTTTCAGAGGCTATTTTAAACAAAGAAAATCTTAAAAATCTATAAAAGTGGGTCAAGACTTTGCAACAATAAGAAAATGGAGGTCCCAGTGAGAACCACTGGTATAGTTTATACTTGTCAGTAAAAATTCATTTTTACTTTTTGATTTTGTACTTTTTGTAGTCTGTACTTTTTAACGAAAGGAGTTGAATCAGTACTTTTGCTTTTACGAGTCTTTTTTTTTTTTTTTTTTTACATATATATCTCTACTTCTACTGTACAGAGTGTGAGTACTTTTGCCACTTCTTGAAAGGTTGCCAAGAATACTTACCTTCTTCTGCCATCTTCAGCTGACTGGACAGGCTCTCAACTTCAAGCTTCAGCTGCTGATTCTTTTCTGAAATGACTTTTTCCTCATCATAGAGAGTCTAGGGGAAATGATTATATTTACCACAGTCTCATTTTGCAATATGTACTATGTCATGAAGCTGTGATTCGTTCTGACTTGTTTGAGTACACGATTGTGCTCTTGATGCTGTTTGGCAGCTTTGGCAGTGTTCTCCATCTGTGCTTGAAGACCTGCATTGTTCTCCACAGAGACAGCCACCTGGTTGAGCAAGATGATTACCCGCTGCATGACACTGTAACATTAAATACACAGAAATGGCAAGTAAAGCAAGACTGCATGTTTGGAACTTAAGCCCAAACACCTATACAGTGAACCCCAAGTATATCGCGGTTCACTGTTTGCCACCAGCTACTGTATTTCCCAGATTTGTAAACAAATCTTTTTTTTAACAGTACTTTACTGAATTTTGAGTTGCGCGCTTGCAGGGTAGTATCATGCTGTGCTGCAGCATTCTGAGCAGCACTGAGCTCTACAGGATGTAGATGCAGTGTAATTGAGAGCAAGAAGAAGAGGCAAAGAAGGTCCCCAATGACTGTAAGCTCCAGTCATAGTCATTGTACCCACAGAGCAGAAAGAATGTATGCCTGTAAGTGTTATTGTATGATCTTTTTGTATGTGTTGCTGCTCTGTGTGTGTAAAAGTAGCAGTTGGTAGAAGGTTCATATGTACCATAACATCTATACTAATTTCCGTTAGCCCATCTATAGTGTTTAGCATTGCAGTGTTCCCCTGTTTAGTCACGATTCGCAACTATTTGAGTGTTTTTGGGGGGAATCTATTGTCCTTAAGTTGAGAGGGTAAGCTGTGTTTACAAGACTCTTTTATTTACCTCTTTTCAGTGCAGTAATAAAATACAGGTTAGCTACATTAGCTAACATGAGAACACTTCCTTATGTCAGTTAACCTATGGTGGCCTTGACTGGATATCAGAAAAATCTCACAACACCTATGCTTTGTTACTTGCTGAAAACCTCACTTGTTCCCTGTTTTTATGATCAGCCCACTTCCCTGTCTAATGTAAAAGTAATTGCTTTGGCACCATCTTGTGGTAGCTTGGTGCCAATGAACTATGTTGAAGTGAGTTGAGGAGCTTCACTTTGACAAAAGTACTGCTTCGCCACCCTCTTGTGGCATCTTGGTGCCGTGGAACAATGTTGAAGTCAGTTGAGGAGCTTCAATTAGACACAATTAGTGCCTTACTTTGATCTTGTTGCATCTATAGCTGATTATAAACCTTTGGGGGGTGAGGGTATCAATTACTCGTAAAGCTTCACTTTTTGTGGCAGTGCTTGATCCCTATCCGTCCACCAATGCAGTATTGTTGTATGGTCTGATTGTATGTGTTCCTGCTCTGTGTGTGCTAAAATAGCAGTTGTTTGACAGTGATTGGCTGGCAACCAGTTCAGGGTGTACCTCGCCTCCTGCCCGATAATAGCTGGGATAGGCTCCAGCACTCGCGCGACCCTAATGAGGAGAAGCGGCTCAGAAAATGGATGGATGGATGGATGTTTAAATTTTAAAGTAAGCTTAAACTGAGAGTGACAAATGAACAGCTTGAAGCATACTTGCCTCTTATTTTGATTTTAGAGAACTGTGCGAGCGAAAGCGTGAGAACAGGCGCTAAGAAATACTTTAAAAAGTGTTTTAGTTGAAATATGTTTTTTAATAAGTTGGAATGTATTTCAAGCGTGTGTAGGGGGATTAAACTACAGTATATAAAAAGTTATTCTTGTATGATTTCACTATATCGCAGATTTTCACCTATTGTGGATGTCTCGAATGTATCCCCCGTGATAAACAGGAATTCACTGTATATAGTACTGTGCAACATATGTATGATTTATGAGTTTGCCAACCAGCTAATGTGACACCCATACTAAAGAGCCCAAGGGTGGGCAATGTAGGGCCCGAGGGCCACATACGACCTGCTCTGTTCTTTATTCTGGCCCTCCAAACATTTGCAATATTAAGAGTCCAGTAATATTTGTTGCATTAATTTTCACAAAATAATTTAATTGTTACCTCTCTGACAGTGTCAGTCAAAATGTTATCTTTGTAAAGCCAGATCTTTTGTATTAGATAGCACTACATTGTGCCGTTCTCGGAAGCGTCTTCAGCACTGCAGACACGTTTTTTCTGCGTGTAGCCCTTCCTCATGTTGTATTGGAAGATGGACACTCACTATAGCTGCTTTGCAAACTTAGATCACCTTTACATTTGGACGGAAATAAGACTGACAGCCACAGGAAGAACGAGAAGCCTGAGATGTAGAGGTTGCGCTGAGCTCTGAAGAGCCTCATGTGAAGATGGTCGAAGAGATTGGAGTTCACCTTAGCTTCTTGCATGGGTTCGGGGCTTGAATACTTGTGCACCTCGCGGGCAGCATCTGATGGTGTCAGAGGTGGCAAAAGCACTTGCACTCTGTACTTAGGTAGAGGGACATATACTGTAAAAAATGTTCTGGTAAAATTAGAAGTACTTTACTACTTTACTTCACTTTTCAATTATATCAGTTTTGATGACTTGAAAAACCTCTTTGTGTAGCCAATAACATCAAACAATTTTCTTAAATAAAGTGTCTTTTTAACATTGTGTCATCATTTGTGGAGGTTGAAAAACTAACATGACTATTTTGACAAAGTAAGGAGTGTTTTCACTAAAAGTAAAAAGTAATTAGAAAAACAGATTCTCAAGTGAAGTCCAGTAATGACTAATGAAGTACTGTATTTTATTGTTATAATACTTGTGGGCATTTCCCGCAGATCAATATCAATACAACAGCAGCAACGGTAGCTCACCAAAGAAAAGAACCATAAGAACCATGATCATGGTGAAGAAGCACTTGTTCCAGTAAGGTGATAACCATTTCCATATTCTCCAATTGAAAACCAAACGCCATCTGCAAAGATGGCAAGACGGTTTTTAATGCACTGAACAGGGTTTCACAAACTTTATTATCTCAATGCACAACGGCACATACAGTGGTACCTTGACTTAATTTGTTTCGTGACCAAGCTCGTAACTCAATTTATTTGTGTTTCCTATAAATTTTCCCTATTGAAATATATTGAGCGGCACGGTGGACGACTGGTTAGCGTGTCTGCCTCACAGTTCTGCGGACCGGGGTTCAATCCCCGGCCCCACCTGTGTGGAGTTTGCATGTTCTCCCCATGCCTGCGTGGGTTTTCTCCGGGCACTCCGGTTTCCTCCCACATCCCAAAAACATGCACGGTTGGTTAATTGACAACTCTAAATTGCCCCTAGGTGTGAATGTGAGTGCGAATGGTTGTTTGTTTATGTGTGCCCTGCGATTGGCTGGTAACCAGTTCAGGGTGTACCCCGCCTCCTGCCTGATGATAGCTGGGATAGGCTCCAGCACGCCCGCGACCCTTGTCTGGAGAAAATTCCCCCACCATTTTTGTGTTTGTGTTTTTGATGAAGCAAAATAGCATTGTTTTGTTTAAAAACCAAATGACATCCTTGCAAGTGTTCTCATTTTGTATTTGTGTGTTTGACTCTTTGTCCCGTTCGATAAACGGCTGAAAGTACATGAATGACTGTAGCTCTACTTGCCTACATGCGAGGGTATTACAGTACTTTTTTTTTTTTTTTTTTTACCTTTCTCAAATAGTGTATCCAAAGCTTGCAAATTTGGAATCGCAACACAAAGCAAAAAAATTACAAATAAATCAATCAAGCTAAGGCTAGTAACTGGAAAATTTGAATGGGGGCACTCACTTAATCAAGGTAATGCTGTATTTTACATTTGAAAAAACTTACAGCACACCAAAACAACAATGTCACAAAAAGTATAGATGATGAAATAATCTTATCTCAGTTTACGCACAGATTTACTTAGTGAGAAATCTGGGCATGTTTAGTTGAATAAAAAGTGTTATTATATATGATATTATTATATATATTATTATTATTATTATAATTATTATATATATATTATTTTAGTGTATGAATAGCAACATGTGGATACACAAGTTAAATGTATGACTTGACTGGGGCTAGACTGGACTTGCCTGGCTAAAACTGATGAAAGTCTTGACTTGAGTTTGACTTGGTATTCATGAGACTTCTACATGATTTTGACAAGACTTGCCGGTTTACATTTGACATTGTCTACAAAACAGTGTGCCATTTGTTTTGTTTATGAAAGAAAAGTTTGGAGTGTGAGCAAACCTGTCAACCCACTAGTAAGCTATGACGCTGAGTAGCTACAGAGACCACCTCATGAAGCAAGTATCATGGAGGGAGATCCGATAAAATCGGGAAAAAGAGATCGTCAAAATACAGGATGTCTTAAAGAGACATTCATTCATTCATTCATTTTCCGTACCGCTTGTCGTCATTAGGGTTGACAACCATTCACACTCACATTCACATCCACATCCACAGGCAATTTAGAGTCTTCAATTAACTTACCATGCATGTTTTTGGGATGTGGGAGGAAACCGGAGTACCCGGAGAAAACCCCTGCAGGCACGGGGAGAACATGCAAACTCCACACAGGCGAGGCCGGACTTGAACCTGGGTCCTCAGAACTGTGAGGCAGACGTGCTAACCAGTTCTTCACCGTGCCGCCATTTGGGAATCACTGCACTACAATTCATTTTTATCCCAAACATTTGCTTTTTCACTATACTGTACCTCTGTGCTGATATGAATGGGACACACAGGATGAGGTTGACGGCTATCTCTGCATAGAGGAAGAAGGCCACTGCTGTCCACTGAAGAGTCATCCTGGTCTCTTTCCTGTCAGGATCACAGATTAGACTGAAGGGGCGCTTTTTTATATGGCTCAAGAACCAAAAAAATCAGCTGTGGAAGGAAAGCAAGTGGGTGTGCATGAGGCAGGTAAATGGTCAGGAAGAAAATAGACAGATTATGTTGTGCCTTAAAGAGAAATGTTTTTTTTTGTTTACTTGTATTCTGTCTGTGACATGATCAATTAGACTGGGTGAAGATCTAAAACCACTTTCAAATGAGGGCCAGACTACTCTACAGACTACTCTGAAATACTATCCTGGAGAGGCGCTATCATACAGAAACACTTACAACCGGCACTTTCACATAGATTGAATAAATGTTTTATTAGTCCTTCCAGTTCAGTGTTGTAAGCATCAATAAATTTGGTTGGAAACTGAAGACTAAACTGTCCGTAGGTGTGAATGTGAGTGTCTATTTGTGCCATGAATCTGACTGGCGACCAGTTCAGTAGATGTTCCTCAGTTCAATCAACAGGCGTGTTTTCACCTTCACGTTAATTGCAGATTTGTACCATCTGATGATACCTTGTGCAGTCTTCAAACACAACACAAATTACAGAGAAGCATAAGACTATTTTTTGTTGGTTTGTTTATAAGTACAAAGACGTTACTACCTCGTTCTGCTTGCCAAGCGCGCTAATCTAAGATCCAAGATCTTAGCTTTGTTTCTTCTTTCTATAGTTTTGATCCTTGTACATTGTCTTGAGATTCAGGTCTTTTCTTTTCCTTGCTGTACAGCTCCTGTCACCCAAGGCTCAAAGAGGACATTCAATTTGATTCTATGTGACATCATCTGAAATATGTTTTCTACTTAAGAGACTGACATCACTCTGAATGTTGACATGCAGTAAATGTCATTTACATGCATAAAATTAAAGGAATTTTATTCGACATTTCACGACACCATTGGCTATCTTGATGTCTACTTTTCAGTCACTGTTCATGTCATCATTGGGCATTCTTACAGTCTGCTTTTCAGTCACTGGCTGAAAACACTAAATATGGTTGGTGTTAATGTCACTGTTTATGCCTTTCTTTATTCTGCGGTCTTACACTTGGTTGGTGTTAGGTCAGCATTTTAAGTCAATGTTGTTCATGCCATCACCATGCCTACAGTCATGCTTTTCAGTCACTGTTCATGGCTTAATTGGCCAATCTTACGGTTACCTATTTATGACACTTTTCAGTCACGCTCAGACCATAACGCCAACCAATGATGGCATGAACAGTGACTGAAAAGCAAGACTGTAAAACCAGCCAATGGCGTCATAAAAGCTGAGTGTAAGGCCAGCCAATGGCGGCGTGAGCTTTTGATTCACTGTTCACGCCACTATTGCCCGGTCTCTCTGGAACTCAGCCACAGTGATCTTTGGGTTCTTCTTTCCCTCGCTCACCAAGGCTCTTCTCCCCCAATTGCTCGGTTTGGCCCGACGGCCAGCTCTAGGAACGGTTCTGGTCATCCCAAACGCCTTCCATTTAAGGATTATGGAGGCCACAGTGCTCTTAGGAACCTTAAGTGCAGCAGAAATTTTTTTTGTAACCTTGGCCAGATTTGTGGCTTGCCACAATTCTGTCTCTGAGCTCTTCAGGCAGTTTCTTTGACCTCATGATTCTCATTTACCCTGACATGCACTATGAGCTGTAAGGTCTTATATAGACAGGTGTGTGGCTTTCCAACTCAAGTCCAATCAGTATAATGAAACACAGCTGGACTCCAATGAAGGTGTAGAACCATCGCAAGGATGATCAGAAGAAATGGACAACACCTGAGTTAAATATATGAGTGTCACAGCAAAGGGTCTGAATACTTATTGGGTACGGAGCCCCCCTGGTGCCAAGGTATGAGAAAAATAAAATTCATTGATAATCTGTTCCCTCAGTTTAGTAATCCGTTCCCTCAGTTTAGTAAACTGTACCCTCAGTTTAGTAATACGTACCCTCAATATAGTACTGTGTTTAGGAAACACGCAGGCTAATTGTAGCCAGTCCTGCTAGTACTGCTATATAATGGTCAACCCCCTCGAACGACAGCAATATTGCCTTTCAGTTGAAAAAATGGGATGTAGGATATATCACGACATGACAATTTATACACAGAATTCACACGAGTAAGAATATAACATACAAATAGAATTTACTTCACTTGACAGATATACGTAGGTATACGGAGCCCCAGACATTTGCTAAACTGAGGGAACGGATTACTAAACTGAGGGTACAGTTTACAAAACTGAGGGTACGGATTACTAAACTGAGGGTACAGTTTACTAAACTGAGAGTACGGATTACTAAACTGAGGGTACAGTTTACTAAACTGAGGGAACGGATTACTAAACTGAGGGAACAGATTATCAATGAATTTTATTTTTCTCATACCTTGGCACCAGGGGGGCTCCGTACCTTATGGCTGTGTGATATTTCAGTTTTTCTTTTTTAATAAATCTGCTAACATTTCAACAATTCCCATTTTTTTCTGTCATTGTGGGGTGATGTGTGTATATTAATGAGGAAAAAAATAACAAATGATTTTAGAAAATGGCTGCAATATAACAAAGAGTGAAACATTTAAGGGGTCAGTATACTTTCCGTACCCACTGTAGCTGTTGTCATAGATGGCAAGAAGCAACAAGAATTTCCAGCTTTTTTTCTATTTATAGGCTTTTTCCCACCCACCCACCAGTGTTGAATGTCATTATTCCATTCAAAAGCCAGCAGGGAGATATACATTTGAATTAAACAAAGCAAACCTTTTCTATGTATTATGGAAGGGTTGACCTACCAAAAGTTGTGTGATCACAGCACGTCCAGAAAATTCCATGGACACACACACACGCCTAACCCTAACAGCTGCTACACAACACTCTCATGTGTCAATCACTTGAGTAGCGCAAAGCAGTTTCCCTCTGCGTTATTAAATCATCATTGGTCAAGTTAGTTATTTTCTTTTAAATTTTCTCTATGTGCTTTTATATGTGACTCATCTCAATTTCATTAAATTTTCCCTATGTGTTTTTATATGTGACTCATCTCAATTTCACGCTTGAGAACAAAAAACAGCAATGTCTACAGGGACATCAAGCTTTTTTATTTGATTATTATGATTGCAAACTGATGCCATTTTCAACATAATAATGCTCATTTGCCCCAATACTAAAACAAATCAAAAAATCTATTGTTGTTAATTAATACCTTTCAGTATTATTATTTTATATTTGTTGTTAATTAATTATTGTTATTAATTGATACTTTTCAGTATTGGGGGAAATTAGCATTGTTATGTTTGCATAATACTTTACAGTAATTATTATTATTATTTGCATTTGTTGTTAATTAATTATTGTTATTAATTGATACTTTTCAGTATTGGGAAAATGAGCATTATTATGTTTGCAAAGGCATCAGTTCACGATCATTGTAATCCAAATAAAAAGACTGGATGTCCTTGGTCACGGTGCCGTTTTTTTAAGCAATTGTTTTTATATTTATCATAAAGCAAAAACGCTGTTCACTTATTACCAGCAAACGCCATAAAATATGATGATGATGATAATGATAATGATGATAATGATCATCATCATCTCAAGCAAACAAATTCTATCTATATGGCACTTTTAATACGTAAGGAATGCAACTCAAAGAGCTTCACAGAGAATAAAAACTGAAAATTAAAATCATCATCACTGGCAGAATCACAATTAGTAAAATCAGCATAATCAAAATTTCACGCGAAGAGAAAATGCCTTCTGCAAACTGCGATGGTTTGGTTCCCAGTCGGTCCCTTTCGAATTTAAGTAAAATGTTGACGCTTTTCCCAATTCAAACGTCTGCCCTTTGACACTATACCTGTAAAAGGGGCAAAACAGCGACACTCAGCGGTGCCTTAACTACATAATGCCACTAGCCCTATCTTCTCGGCCACTGTAACATTCGCGGAAGTAAGCGAACTATTGTTTTGGTACAGACGGCGGGACTGTAAATATCGATCCACGCGTGGGCGACGGGACAATAAACATGGATGACGGATGGGAAGAAGAGGTATATGTGCTATTACCAATGTATATAAATGATTTTGGACTACTGAAACAGTGTTGTGTGGGTAGTACTCTAGTTTTTGTGGGGGTTTTAGTACGACGCGGTTTCACGTGGGAGCAATGCATGCTGTACAGTATTTTTGTTTTCTTTACTACGAATTTTTTAAACATCCGAACAATTAGATTGCTCATTATTATTGTTATTATTATATCCGTATGTATGTGTATCAAGGAGCAGCTTGTTGTCGTCGAGCTCTCTGGAATCATAAATAATGATGCTATGTTCAAGTCTCGTGGCACCTGCAAAATACTGGTGAGTTTTGCATGCATGACTCGATGATGATGATGTTTTTTTTGTTATTTGAAAATAGCCATCACTGTGATTCTTAAAAACAACATATTTGCATTTGTCTACAAGGATATTGACAGTGAGCAGCCAATGATGCAAGTGGGCCAGTATGTGTTTGCAGGAGAATATGAAGGTAAGCTAAAACCAACACTGTTGTGGGAAACAAAAGTCTCTCTCTAACGCAGGGAAAACCTGAAACAAGTCTTTTAAAGATGAAAGAGCTTGTGCATTGCATTATCTTTGCAAAGAGGAGAGGTAACCGATGCATCAAATGGACCAGAAAAATTCACAAGGGGGAAGCCAAATGGATCAAGATGCATAAAATACACAGGCATACACAATGGTAGTCTTCGTGAAGATCTTCAATCTTTCCTAGGTACTGCCTTGTTGTAGTCAGATATATGGGAGTCACCTCATTATAATCGATTTAAACGGAAGTGTTACTTTCCCGCCTTCCACTGAGGCTTTGGACACTACATAAATGAATTATACAAAAGAGATAAAACAAAAAGATGCCATCACACTGACAGTCATGATAGAATCTTCCTTGAAACAAAACTGTCCCTTCTGCAGGTTGCTGCAGAACATCCAAAGCATATATAATACCAAATAATAATGAATTTACTTTAAAAAAAATATATATATACATATACATAATTTTTTTTTTACTGATACTACTGATCATTTCCGCTTCCAAAGATGCCCTTGGAACTTGCGTTCTCTTCGAGGAGGAACCAGGCAAAGGTAAAGTCTCCACGCTATACGTCTTATCTGAAGGGTTCCTACTTTTGTCACAGTCATACTTGACCTTTGTGTTTGTGTGTCTACAGGAAAAGAAGGCAGTGGATCCAAGCTCAAATACAAGTGTCACACAGTGAAGAAACTCATGATGCAGCGGATTTTCCTCAGCGAGAAGAAAGAAAATGAAAGCGACGCAGGTAAGAGTTAACATTGATGTGTGGTACAGAGTCAAACTAAAGTACACTAGTACTCTAAACCAGGGACACCCAACCACTCTGGCGCGTCAGGTTTCTGTGTCATGAGAGCTCATCAGTTGAAAGTCATTATCCTGTTTCACCTAACTGGTCTGAAAATGGTTATTTATTTACTACTGTTAATGTATCTATGTTCATCTATTTGTGTCAGTACCGTATAATGACAAGTAGAACAATTAAGGGCTCATTCACTGGATGGCAGAAGGTACAATTAACCTAAGGTTGCACCTGGTGTTATTCATACGGATATTACGGATATGACTTACGAGTTTTTTTTAGATCTCAGTTGAGGCTTGGACTATTTTAATTTTTTGCTTTGACTTGCAAGCAAAAATTCGAGATATGAATGCCTGATGGTGGCCGCAAACTGCAGCAAGTTTGGCAGAACAAAAAAAGTCTTCTAGCTATTTATTGTCACTCCCAGCTCATGTTTCCTGTCAAACTAAACATAAAACAAAAGATGTTTAAAATCTGCTAGCTTAATGCTAATATGCAAAACGACAGACGCAGTTAAAGCATCCAAAATGCATCCAAACTAATAGGGCGAAGGTTCATCGTGCAACAAGACAATGACCCAAAACACACTGCCGACACAACAAAGGACTTCAGGGTGAAAAAGTGGAAGGTCTGAGACTGGCCAAGTCAATCACCGGACCTTTACGCAATAGAGCATGCATTTTAGCTCCTGAAGGGAGAAACCCCCAGAAACAAACAAGAATTGAAAGAGGCTGCAGTAAAGGCCTGGAAAAGCATTTCAAATGAAGAACGCAACAGTCTGGTGAAGTCAATGGGTCGCAGGCTTGATGCAGTTATTGCAATTAAGGGTTATACCACCAAATAGTAAATGTTATTCACTTTAAGTCAATTTAATAAAGTCTGTTCCAATACTTTTGCTCACTTGAAAAGTGGTTGGCTTCAAACAAAAGGTGCGCTGTCCTGAGTTGTTTAATACATCGAGATGTAAATACTGTGAAATGAAAGCTGGAATTGTAAACTTTTGTCTTCAGATCTTTTGATCTGAAACCTTGGCCAGATCTGTGCCTAGCCACAATTCTGTCTCTGAGCTCTTCAGGGAGTTCCTTTGACCTCATGATTCTCATTTGCTCTGACATACACTGTGAGCTGTAAGGTCTTATATAGACAGGTGTGTGGCTTGGCTAATCAAGTCCAATCAGTATAATCAAACGCAGCTGGACTCCAAAGAAGGTCGAGAACCATCTCGATGATGATCAGAAGAAATGGACAGCACCCGAGTTAAATATGAGTGTCACAGCAAAGGGTCTGAATACTTATGGCTGTGTGATATTTCAGCTTTTCTTTTTTTAATAAATCAGCACAAATTTCAACAATTACTTTTTTTCTGTCAATATGGGGTGCTGTGTATACATTAATGAGGGAAAAATTTAACTTAAATGATTTTAACAAATGGCTGCAATATAACAAAGAGTGAAAATTTCAAGGGGCTCTGAAAACTTTCCGTACCCACTGTATGTTTATGCTTAAACATACATGTCGGTTTATATCTGAGAAGGTGAAGGAGTGTGTAAATGTGAATATGTTTATATGTAGGTATGTCTATATGTAGAGATATATTCAAATCTCTTGTTGGTAAAAATATGTAGATGTGGATTTGTATTTATGGTATAATGTTTTGTTCATGTGGTTTTTGACATTTAAGGAATGAATTACAAAAATATAATCCATAATAATATTGAATATTTTTTTTTATATTTCCTTCACAGATAAATGATGCACAATGAAAAACACTATCGTCATATCGATTACAATCTAACAGTACTTTTTTTTGGGGGGGGAGGTTGGGGTTCATTAGCGGCAGGTGGCGAAAGTAATAAGCAGGAGAACACAGTCTGCCAGTCGGGTGAAGAAACAAAACAGGTGGATGAAGACCTGGCAGCTGGATAAGACGGAGACGTTGACGATCTTCCAAGTGAAGAAACAAGCTCTGTTGTTGTGGCACTTCGGAAATTTGTTTCAAAAATGCAGTCAGTATTTAGTAAATACGACTATAAGTCATGCACAGTAATAGTTTTTTTTTTTGTTTGTTTTTCCTATTTAGCTGACAATTGTGTAACTCTGGACACATTATGTCTGTAAACGGATGAAGAATCAATGACAAGAAAAGTGTCTTCATCACTCAGTCTTCATAAAAATGGAGCAGGATAATGAAATAATAAATGAGGTTTTATTATAAGTGGCCAAATATTTGTACACATTCCATTACAATGATAAGTCTCTATAGATGGATTTCCTTAATTTTCTTGTCTCCCCCCCCCCATTGAATGTACATAATTTTGGCATGTTTTGCACTGCTCTACTGGCTACAGTGTGTGTAAAAGTGGTTAAATAATACTAAATCCAATTTATTGACATGGTTTTATTGTCCATAAGATGTTATTTAATGAAACGAGTCGTATATTCTATTTTCATAATCATTGAACTTTTTGCATGCGGCTGTGGCCGCAGAAGGAGTCGCTCCTCTGCCGCAGATAGATAGGTGTTTCGATAGAAGAAGTATTTGATTGACAGCTGGAGGGGAGCTTTTGAGACACTTAGAATACATTTAGAAAACTACTCCTACTTAGAATAAATTTAGAAAAAAAACTACTAAGATATAGTTATAAATTAAAAAAAACAACTACTAAACTAAAGTTATCATCACAATGAGAGATGAGAATTAAGGCGTTTTAATGGTCTGGTTTTGTAATTAGATTATTTTGCACTCGTGTCATTGTGACGTAATTGAAACGTTATTTAATTAACAAAAAAAAAACAATTTAAATCCTGCTTTGATGTACGTAAGTAAAAAAATGTCTGAATGAAAGGAAAACGTCGCTTTTGAGGACGTGGCGGTTTTCGGCCAATCCAATCACCAATGCTCACAACATGTGGACCAATGAGCCAGCGACGTGGCATCTGCGTCCTCGCAACGTCATTGGCCAGTCGGCGCTGGACCATCGGAAGTCAACGGGTGTGTTTCCGAGAGTTGAAGCGGCGGCCACATCGACGAACTTCTCTCAGGACATCGGTAAGTGTTCTTGGAACAAATCTGTGCTTTAAAAACAAAAGTCGATGAATTCGAGCGCATCTGCTTAGCATTTGTCATACTGATACACAGCCTGGGAATTAAGTTATTGTTAGCCCTTTAAAGGTGTTATGGAAAATTGTTGCTAACGTTGCGTTAAGCTAGCCGGTCGTACGTCGCACCGAGCCAACTTTGAACGTAACGCTAGCTGCTCCAAGCATACTATTGTCACTTATCGACTTGTTTACACGTATGCCTCTTACCATTTGTCACCTGCTCTCATGTTTAAATCAAGCTAGAGCTCAATTCTTATCACTGAGCGAAAAGAAGTGGGGGAGTTGAATACTTGTGTCGATATGCTGAAACCTTTCCTTTATTTTTCTGAAGTTGAACACGTACAATTTCACGTTTTGCCTTCTCTTTCTAATGCAACCCGCCTTTTAAAGAACGTTACACAGTTGTACTTATAATTTCAGTCACAAATGAGAAATGCATCCAGTAGGGCTGCAGCTATCAACAATTTTAGAAATCGAGTATCCTGGTGAGAATTCTATCAAATAATCGGGTATTCGGATAGAATATATTTTTTCTTGGTAAAAGACCAATTGTGAATACACGAGAAAATTAGATATTTCACTTAATAGTGAAAGACCAATTTGTTCACTTTTTAGATAATTTTTAAATTTACATTGCAATGTGCGGAGCAGCAAACTATTTTCTTGGATAAACACATTTCCAGTGAGGCAATTTAAAACACAAATAAAAATGAATAAAACAAATATAAATAGATTTCAGTTTAAACCTGGCATTTCTTGTATGAAAAACAGACATTTTTAAAAAGGCATAAACAGCTTTTATGTCGTGCAAGTTTACTTCAGCAGCTTGCATTTTAGCATGTAACAATAATACAGTAGGTTGATGGCTGTGCATATATGAACTTAGACCAGCTGAAAAGAAATAAGACATTCTTAATAAAGTAATAAACATTCTAGCCACGGGCATAGTTGTCACCATTGTAATAAAACTCGACAGTAGTCAGAATTACAGAAACCCAGAGCTCCGTCGGGTTAACGTTATGCTCGTAAGGTACATTAAAGGTAATCTTGCTGTTTTGCGTTACGTTAATTTGACCTTGTATCGATTCCAACGTGACTTCATACTGAGCGTCTTCGGCAGATAGTCTGTATTAAAATGATTACATGTCAGGGTGCTCTGCTCGCCTTGCATTTCAGTCTGAAATGTTGCCACACCTTCGCCATTTTCTGTCTTTAATTCTTGCATTTTTCTTTTTTGCGGTTTTCGTTGCCGTTTCTCCCCGCCACTCCAATTCCTTTAATCTACTTCGCCTGCTTCTGCATCCTTTTTCCCATGCGTAGGTGACATGAGCACACTGTGCAACATTAAAAGCAGCCCGTGCCTGCCTTTGAGCTTTATAAATAAAAATCAGTTCTCCGAGGCACAGAAAATTCCTCAGCAATTTATTTATTTATTTTTTGGTAAATTGAGTCACTTGTATGACTTGTTTCATCCCTACAGCATTGTGAAATCTTTGCTTGATAAATGGAGAAATTACGATAGAAATGATGGATGAGAATAGGCGCGATAGACATTTTTCCATCGTCCCGTGATATGTATCGCTAGATGGCCCAGCACTATTCAGGACACACAAATTGGCATGCTGTATTCATTTGTCGTCATCTTCCCGTGCTAACAATGTAACACAATGCACCATTTCACCCTCTCTAGGTGAAGAGAGGTTGTCTGTGTACATTGGCAGGATGGAGCTGCGACCGTTTTTAATGTGCTTTGCCCTCTGCGTGGTGTACGCCACCAGCAAGCCCACAGAGAAGAAAGACCGCGTCCACCACGATGACCCACTCAGCAATCGGGAGCACGACGACGCAGAGAACTTCGACTATGACCACGAGGCCTTTCTGGGCCAGGAGGAGGCCAAGACCTTTGACCAGCTCACTCCCGAGGAGAGCAAGGAGCGACTTGGGTAAGGATACTCTCCTAAATGTGGGGCAATTTTTCAAAGCGGTTCTGATAAGGAAAGTTGGAAATTCCATTTTGGGTGGGTTGCTGGGAGATTTGCAGACGAAAGGTGGCAAAGATAAAAGTGCAAGCAGAACTGTAGCAAAGCATATCATATGATTCCTATCACAGACACACACTAGTGGCTGCGAGCCAATTATAGCATCATGTCACCTCACCTTGGGTCATCTTGCGAAGTCGAGGATCTCAAAACTGATTTGGGTAAAAACTACTCAAAGGTACCAAACCTGTGTTAGAAATGCACCCTGGTTCATCAGTGATGCAAGACGATATCAAGCGGGGGCCATAAACTACTGGTGCTTGATGATTGGTCGATTCTTCGTAACAACATTGTAACATTTGAGAGAAACCACCAAAAAAGGCGCACAAAAAGCCTGCTCTTTGTATTCTTACCTAATAATGCATGTTACTAAAATTACCATTCATATTAATAGCAGGCTTGCTAGAGGTGCCACTGTAGGTGTATATTATTCCATCTAATATATTGGTATTTTCTGTTTAAATTTAAAACAATCAAATCAAAAACTAAGTAAAGCAGCAACTGACAGTGCTTGCTTGTACTGCATGACCATGTATTTGTCGTTAACTTCAAAACGTTGTTCGTCAAGAAATTGGTTAACCGAGCACCACATGTAAAGCAGCTTTTGTGAAGGGTTAATACATTTTAGTCACAATTCCTGATAGGGATCCGCAGAAGATGGCCACAATTTCCTCCATGGCATAGGTCTTTTCTTCACCGTTGTTTGTGTTGTCCGCAGCATGCTAGTGGAGCGCATTGACGAAGACAAGGACGGCTTTGTGACCACGGAGGAGATGAAGAAGTGGATCAAACACGCGCAGAAGAGGTGGATCTACGAGGACGTTGATCGCCAGTGGAAGACGCACGATCTCAACGGCGACAATGTGGTGTCGTGGGAGGAGTACAAGAACGCTACGTATGGCTACATTCTTGGTAAGAATCCTCACCCGGAGTTACAAATCTGCCCCGATGCCGCAGACACTCATTTGCGTGCTTTCGACTGCAGATGAGCCCGACGCCGATGATGGCTTCAGTTACAGACAGATGATGGTGCGCGATGAGAGGAGGTTCAAGATGGCCGACCTGGACGGAGACCAGAATGCCAACAAAGAAGAGTTCACCTCCTTCATTCACCCTGAGGAGTTTGAGCACATGAAGGACATTGTGGTGCTTGTGAGTGATTAACACGCCATGCAGATAACACCCCTGTGACAATAGCTGTTTATTTACATTGCCCTGCTCGCTTTTCTCCCCTGTAGGAAACTATGGAAGACATTGACAAGAATGGCGATGGTTTAATTGACCTGGAAGAGTACATTGGTAAGTTCTTTATCAAATGAAATGTGTCAGTTTTGGGGCCTGAAAACAGATTGAAAACACACTTATTGTTCTGTGTAAACACTGAAAATGGTAGTTTATAAAAGTAGCAGAAAGGTGCTTTTTTCCCTGTTTGAGTAGAGTGGAAGCACATCATAGTGGTGAAGAACAGTGTTTCTCAATCTTTGAGCCAAGGCACGTATTTTACATAAGGAAAATCTTGACGGTACACCCCCAAACAAAAATGTCAGAAAAGGTTTATGCAATGGTGCTCGACTTGAAATAATGAGCCAGCGAGCTTATGAGTTAGTGAGCTCGCTAGACCAGCGACTGGTTCGTCGAATATGTCAGTGCCTCGCTCGTATTGTGGTGTGGGTCACCACGTAACAGACATGTAAGAGAAAGTTAACTTGATTAAACACAACGGCAGACGTTATTCAGCCTGTGGCTGACTACAAACATTTGAGCACATACTGTAATTGACAGCTTAAAACTGAGAGGAGCGGGTTTTCTGCAGACACTCCCACAGCATCTCATTTCCCATGATTTTAGAGCCTCATTTTATATACTTGTTTATTTTATATATTTTTGAGTTGCTTCAAATTTGGCAGTCTGCTGATTTGGCGCAGTTCTCTTAGGCAGCGATCCACAATGTTTTTTGCACCACAATCCAATTTAACTTAGACATATTTTGACGGACCATCATAGCTGCTGTGGCCCTCGGAGCCTCTGCCTTGACGGCAGCCGATGCGTGCAGTCAGCCTACGTCACTGTCCGCAAGTGGTGGCGTGTGCGGGGAACTTTGTTGTGCGCCAAGAAACTAAAAACTGAGAAAGGAACGAAACTGCGCTGAAATTATCCTGATATAATGCCGATCCTATCGATATACTTTGCAAACTTGAAATTGTCCTGTTCATTGAGTCTTTTCTCACAAAATGTTCAATTAAAGAGTTGGGGTGAACCTTATGGTAATTGTAAACCTTCAAACAACTGCAGAGCAAGACAACACATGCAAACATAGCATACAACTTATGGGGATATTTTCTCTGCCCTGTGGGAATGACTATTACTAGAGGTTTGTTGGTGTTCCTTCTCTGCCTCTTCTTCTTGCTCTTCTGTTACACTGGATCTCTTCTAGTGCACCTTAGTACTGCCGGGCATGATGTGGCAGAACGGGGTACTACACTGAAAGTGTGCAACTCTAAATTTGGACTTGCCCGTACACTGTAAAAACCCATAAATTATTGCTTAAAAAGTAAGTGATCTAGCGGTGGTTTTAATGGCAATATCCTGGTGGAACACTGTACAGCCTTCATTAAGAAATGGTCCTTGTTAGCTTATTGGGGACATGTAAAAGTGTTGGTCCAGTGAAAAAAGAGACAACAGGAGTAGAACCTCTGATCATGTTGTTCTTTACCTTCTCAGGTGACATGTACAGCCAGGAGGGCACGGCGGAGCCCGAGTGGGTGAGGACGGAGAGGGAGCAGTTCGCCGAGTTCCGGGACAAGAACAAAGACGGCAAGATGGACAAGGAGGAGACCCGAGACTGGATCTTGCCCAACGACTACGACCACGCCGAGGCCGAGGCCAAGCACCTGGTCTACGAGTCCGACACAGACAAAGTAAGTCCTGGTGCCTCTCCACTGCTGAAACAGTACTATTAGCTGGGCAATATGGCCATAAAATGAAATCTCAGATTTCCTTCCACAAAATAAAAATAAGAGAGAAAAAAAAATTGGCTCTCCAAGTACCGCCGTAATGACCCACAATAAAATACATAAAAAATAATAAAACAAATTCTTATCAAAGTGTTTTAATATTATTGTAAGCAACTGTAACATTATGCTCAGTTTACTGCAAAATTTGAATCCTAAATAAATGTTTGAAAACAAACTGTTCTAAATTATTATATGCTAATGTATTAAACTTAAACGTGAAGCACAACTGAACTCTACTTAACACATTTTCTATAATGGATTAAAAAAACTAAGTTTAAGCCATGATCACATCATGCACGGTTTAAACATTTAATTACATTATTTTGCATACAACTAGAGAGCGCCAACATACCACAAGTGGTATTTGTACCTCACTTTGTGAGTCTATGTTTTATAGAAAAAGCAAATTACATTATTCAAAACTAGTTTAGCTTCTTGTTTTCCTTTCTGGGATTTGCTCTATTTTGCCAGGGTATACCAGGTATATTTACAGCGTTTACCTGCATCAGCTTCCACTGAAATAATAGAAATAAAATATTTTTACCTTACAGATAATGATAGTAATAATACAGTGTTCCCTCTTGGCGAAAATGTTCCTTTTGTCAAAATGTTTATATAAACACAGACCTTAAAATGTGCCTTGTAAGCACACACCTCTGGTGAAAAGCTTTCAAAATGTGGACAAATTGCTTTCCACTGGGCTTCTTTCTTGCCATGCGCAAAAAATTATGAAAATGATTCTGCTCATGTCTGTTGCTTAACGGTAATTGAAGCCGCTAGTTGCTTTTTGAAAAAGTGGCTAGTTGGCTTACTAACTCCACTCTTGTTTGCAGCCGTTGTATTCGTAGAAGCGGCGCATGTCAGTGGGGGCAAGCTTTGCACTACGAAACAGTAATTTTATTTAAACTCTCCTTTCCCTAGGATGGCCGCCTGACCAAGGCTGAAATCGTGGACAAGTATGACCTGTTTGTGGGCAGCCAGGCCACCGACTTTGGAGAAGCCCTCACTCGACATGACGAGTTCTAAATCTGTAGCCGTCCACAAAGACTTTCTGTCCACTACACCTCCTTATTTGTCTTCAGTGGACGTCATTGTTTTTTTTATATATACACCACGAGGTCATCTAATTTATTTAATTTGTTTGTTTCCCGTCATGCGCGTGCACGCACACACTACTTTTTGAAAGCTTGATTCTTCGGTCCTGTTCTGATCAAATGATTTTATCGGTGATAAGAAAGCAAAGGTCGCAGCATGCAGAATAGTTTGGGTCTTTTTTACTTTTTTGCAATGCACTGGATGATAACCCTGCCCAATCTAATGACATTGTATCGTTAGGATGTTCATAAGAAGGGCTAAATTGGACTGCAACAAATTTTGTAATCATTTTCTCACTTTAAGGCATCTAAATTTATAGACAGAATGATGCTCTGTCCTGTGGTCATCGCCTCAATTTGTAGGTATTTTGTGTGTACAGCATATTTACTTGTTTTTGATGACTGGCATCCCCTTTTGTTTGCATTATTTTTCACAGTTTTGTGTGCCAAGCCAAAATGCTCAGAAGCCTTTTCTCCATTACAACACTTTCCCATAAATATCTTTGCTATACTTATGTTATCACAACCACCATTTAGAACCACTGTTGATAATTTTTCATGATATTGTGTTTTTGATTTTTTTTAACCAGTTCACTGCAGAAGAAGCCTTTTTTGTAACTAAATACAGTGCCATGAAAAAGTATTGGCCCCCTTCTCAAATTCTTATTTTTCCATAATTTAGTTTCCCCACTTTAAGATCATCAAACAAATGTAAATATCAGACAAATAATAACCCAAGTGAACTTAAAACGTTGTTTTAAATGGTGATTTCATTTATTAAGGAAAAAAAAATATTCAAGGTTATCTGGCCCTGTGTGCAAAAGTAATTATCTGATCACAGCCAAGCCTGGTTACCTCCAGACCTGTTCAATCAAGAAATCACTTAAACAATCTGTCCTGACAAATTGAAGTTGGGGAAAAAACATCTAAAATACCTGCAACAAATTCACATGATCCAAAGAAATTACGGATTAGTTGAGAAATAAAGTAATTTAAATCGGTCTGAAAAGGGGGGGAAAGCTTTAGGATTCCAGCGAGCCATAGGGAGAGCCATTATCCTCACATGGAGAAAAATTACCCAAAGTGAACAGCAGTGACTCATCCAGGAGGCCACAAAGGAATTCAGGACAACTTCTAAACAACTGCAGGCCTCCCTTACCTCAGTTAAACTCATTGTTCATGACACGACAATTAGGAAGAGACTGGGCAAAAATGGCATCTGTGGCAGAGTTCCAAGGCGAAAACCACTGCTGACCAAAAGAAAAGGCTTGTTTTACTCTTCCCCCAAAAACATTTGAATGATTCTCAAGACTTGTCGGAGATTATATGGACTGATGAGATGAAAGTTGAGCTGTTTGGAAGGTGTGTCTCGTTACATCTTGCGTAACTGTAGCACAGCATTTCAGAAAAAGCATACCAGCAGTCAAACGTTGTGGTAGTGGGATGGTCTTGGGCTGCTTTCTCCTTCAGGACCTGGACAAATTGTTGTGATGGAACCGTGATGGCCCAACCAGTTATTCGGTTTAGGGGGCCATTACATTTTCACACAGGGCCAGGTAACTTTGAATTATTTTTTTTCTCAATAAATCAACCACTTAAAAACAGCATTTTAAATTCACTTGGGATATATTTTTCTATTTACATTGGTTTGGTGATCTTAAAGTGGGGAAACTGCAAAAATAAGAATTTGAGAAGCGAGTCAATACTTTTCACAGCACTGTATGTTGTTGGTCTGAGCTGACGATCAAGTCCCGTTTTTGTGATTGAGGACATCTTAAAAATAAAATTACATTGGAAAAAACAATTGCCGAACATTTTTTTAATCGATGCTGATGCTTTTATTTTGATAAAAATGTTGAAAAGCTGGAGCTGTCGGTCACGCAACACCTCATTAAGGTTAGGGCTACGGAAGGCCAATACGCCGAAAGTGGCGATTTGGTTAAGGTTAGGGTAGAAAATAAAATAGGGGTATTTTTTATCCATCTAGAAAAGGGTTAAGGTTAGGGCTTATGGAAGGGGTCTGCTTCCAGAGTGGCCAATATGTTAAGATTAGGGTAAGATGTATAGCCTCCGTGCTTTTTGTGACACTCACTCCGAAAGGAGAAATCTGAACAACTAGTGTTGAAACCCTGCCATCAGAATCTAAGTAAGGTAACCCTAACTAAGGTAGTGTCTTATTGTATTTACATTTTACTTTAGCAGCAGTTACCTTTTTCATGCTTGTATGATTACGTAAGAATGTCAAGCAATGAGATGAGAAATGAGAATTGTTTTGCACGCCCGCACCCCTAGTGAGAAAGCAGTACAGAAAATCTGTGTGTGTGTGTGTGTATATATATATATATATATATTTATTTATTTATTACTCTTGGCCCTGCGATTGGCTGGCGACCAGTTCAGGTTGTACCCCGCCTCTTACCTGAAGATGGCTGGGATAGGCTCCAGCACACCCTTGTGAGGATAGAGCGGTATAGAGGATGGATGGATATATTACTTTTGGACCAACAACAACTGGAGAAAACCCATACTTGGCAAAACCCATACTTGGCAAATAAAGATGATTCTGATTCTGATTCTGATTTGAACGTTGACTGAGGATTGCGTTATGTTGTAGCATGTTCTTGTCCACTATTCACTTGCGTTGCTGGTGTTTCAGCTTGACTACAGGTTTTTGAGGTAAGTGCAATTTCTCGACACCATGGTTGCTATTTTGTCATTGTTTTGATCGACAACTTTGCTCTTTGC
Organism: Phyllopteryx taeniolatus; assembly: GCF_024500385.1. NCBI lineage: Eukaryota > Metazoa > Chordata > Actinopteri > Syngnathiformes > Syngnathidae > Phyllopteryx > Phyllopteryx taeniolatus. Next base: position 26,570,485 of record NC_084506.1, on the reverse strand, counting down.
ATAAGAGATCCATCCATCCATTTTCTGTACCGCTTATCCTCACCAGTTGTCGCGGACGTGCTGGAGCTTTTCCCAGCTATCTTCGGGCGGAAGGCAGGGTACACCCTGAACTGGTCGCCAGCCAATCGCAGGGCACATAAACAACCATTCACACTCACATTCACACCTACGGGCAATTTAGAGTCTCCAATCAACCTACCACGCAGGTTTTGGATGTGGCAGGAAACCGGAGTACCCGGAGAAAACCCACACAGGCACGGGGAGAACATGCAAACTCCACACAGGCGGGGCCGGGATTCTAACCACGGTCCTCATAACTATGAGGCAGATGTGCTAACCAGTTCCTCATGCCGCTGCATAAGAGATAACATTTATTTTTGTTTCTTACCTCAGGAAATGGCGGCACGGTGGACGACTGGTTAGAGCGTCAGCCTCACAGTTCTGAGGACCCGGGTTCAATCCCCGGCCCCGCCTGTGTGGAGTTTGCATGTTCTCCCCGTGCCTGTGTGGGGTTTCTCCGGGCACTCTGGTTTCCTCTCACATCCCAAAAACATGCTTTAATTGGAGACTCTAAATTGCCCGTAGGTGTGACTGTGAGTGCGAATGGTTGTTTGTTTCTATGTGCCCTGCAATTGGCTGGCAACCAGTTCAGGGTGTACCCCGCCTCCTGCCCGATGACAGCTGGGATAGGCTCCAGCAGGTGCAGATATGATAAATTTTTTTCTTACCTCTGTAAAATTAGCAATTATGTTTCGATTGCCGTTAGTTAAGCAAAAAATTGCATGAAATGTACATTTTAAGGGTTAAGCTACACTGAAGCATGCAGGCTGCAGAAAGAACATCAGCCAGTAGTCATCCATCTATCCATCCATCCATTTTCTGAGCCGCTTCTCCTCACTCGGGTCGCGGGCATGCTGGAGCCTATCCCAGCTATCATCGGGCAGGTGGCGGGGTACACCCTGAACTGGTTGCCAGCCAATCGCAGGGCACATACAAGCAAACAACCAGTCACACTCACATTCATACCTACGGGCAATTTAGAGTTGTCAATTAACCTACCATTCATGTTTTTGGGATGTGGGAGGAAACCGGAGTTCCCGGAGAAAACCCACGCAGGCACGGGGAGAACAAGAGTTCCAAAACCAGTTTACTTACTGTTATAATCTTTAGATCTCCTATCACAGCCTATGTGTTTCATCTGGTAGCATCTGCACTTCGCATCATAGCATCCATCCTGGTGTGTTGCCAGATTTGCATGCACTACACAAAGACTTTCTTTCAAAAGCACAAATGACACAGTATTTTGAAATTGCTGATTGTCACATGTAAGCAGGCAAGCGACATGAGTCCCCCACATCTGGTAATTAGTATTGTGACAAATTCCAAAGGCGACAAACGCCAGCGCTGTAAGCCATTTATTTTTCACGGTAATGTGGTAAGATGAGTTTGAAATGGTATTAAAGTGTTTTGAGGTCATAGTTTGGAGCATATTTAGGGTTCCAACTGTTAGTATTGGCCATTCTAAACATTTTGGTGAAGTGTCAATTACATGAAGATTTTTAAATTTGAATAATGGGGGTTCACTATATTAGGTTGAAGCGTCCCTTGTTTCCACTGCCCGCATCCATTTCCTCCATCACTGTGTGAACGTGACAAACATGGGTTTGCACCGGGACATCACCCTGAGTAGCTCTTCCTCATCCTCCTCCAACTCGCTGCCACTGTTCTTATCGACGTCTTCATCGGCCAGAGTTCCGTCATCATCCTCGGAGGTCGCCGGGTGGTCCGGCTGCTCCCGGTGTTCCGGTTGTTCCAGCTGGTCCAGCGACGTGCAAGGCTGGTCCTCCTCTTCGCTCCACCTCTGCTCCGATGGTTCAGGTGACACGTCCACCATGACCAGCGTGGCCTTCAAGGGGGCCTGCTCTGGTGTGGGCGGCGGCGTGCTTGTCTGTTTGGCCAGTGGCGAGGACAGTATAGAGGAGTGCGTAGAGTTTGGGGGTGACCCCGCGCAAGGTTTGCCAAAAGGTTTCTCTATCTCGGCAGAGGCGATTCGGGCCTGGCTGTGGGGGACGCTAGCAGAAGAGGGCGAGGGGCTGGCCAGGCTGACAACGGGATCCTCGCTGCTGTTTGTCTGCGAGTCGAGACATGTGGAAGGTATAGTTGCTTCCAGCGGAGGTGTTTCCGATCCGCTTTCTTTGGGCTCGACAGGGTTGATGTCCACAGAGTTGGGCCGGAAGGTAGACAAGCAAGACAGGCTTTTGGTGGGAGTGGAGACGCTGTTGTTGAAGGTGATGGTGGTACACATAGCTTCAGCCAAGCTCAATGTAGCATCAAGGGGAGCCGTTGGGTTGTTGTTGTTGGGCTGGACTGGCCCCTGGTCTTTTCCTGTGAAGCTGAATGAAGGGTTGATGGTTCCGTAGTCTTCACTGCTGAAGCTCACATCATCCACCCGTGGGGTGCCGCTGCTCGGATTCACCTGACAAACACATGACAGTTGAGTGGGGTGTCTGGGATTCTTCCATCCATCATTCATTCCCACAGCATTCAATTTCATCCTTCCATCCATCCGGTAGTGAGTTGTGTCCAGTCATCCATCTATCTTTAAATGAAACCACTGTATATTGATCCCTAGAGGTGAAACTATCTTCATTAATCAATTGACCTAACAATTAATGCATGCATCCTTCCATCAACTCAACCATACACTAAATAATTCACCAGGCCATTAATCAATTCCTCCATACATACAACCATTAATCCACCATTTCAAAAATCCATTCATCAATTCACCCGTTCATCTATTAATCCACCACTTCATCATTTCATGTGACAATCGATCCATTTGTCAATTCACTTAATTTAATTGAGATTTAGCTATTCCTTTCATCACTATCATCCATTCATCCATCCATCAGTCAGTCAGTCAGTCTATAAATTAATAAATTCATCCAGCCATTCTTAAAATAATCCAACATAACCCATTCATCCTACCATTTATCAATTATTACATCATTTAGTTAATCCATTCATCCAGTAACCCTAACGTCCATAAATTCATCCACAAGTTCATCCATCCATGCAGCAATCAATTCATCCATACATAATTACATTCATCCAACATAATGCATTCATCGTTCAATCCATCCATGCATCAAGTGGTCAGTTATTGTAGTAATCTGTCATTCAATCCATCAAGTAACTTTAACATACATAAATTAATCCAAAAATTCATCAATTCATTTATCAATGTATTCATCCACCAATTTACCAGTTTGTCAACCCATCAATCAATTAAACTATATATTTTTTAATGAAAGTACTGGATATTTCAGCACTGAAACTGATAACTCCATCGCATTTGTTATTTTTTTTTTATATGCTTCTGAAATCATCCCTATCGATCCATTTATTGATTGATCAGCCATCACTTGGCCCATCGTCAATAATTCCTTAGTCAACAATTGAATTGATGAACCTTCCGTTGCCTAGCCATCTATCCTTCCATTCCATTGAGCCACTGTTGAAGCCATTCTATATTATCTTCAAAGGGAGAAATTGTCATCCATCCAGTCATAGATTGATCCATTAATCCAACTATGTATACCAAGATTGTGTACTCACCAGTTGGAACCACCGTAGGCTCTGTGGACAAAACAAGCACAGTTCAGAACACAAGTTTTATTAGCTGATCCTGATTGCGGAGATATCTCACCACATTGGGGTGCTTGCCCTGGGCTACGCAGCCTCTTTCCAGGGGGTCCAGATGGCCCTTGTGTTTCCTCTTGATCCACAGAACCAGAGCCATGGCGCATCCGACCACCGTCAGGAAGGCTGTGCTGAGGAACAAGGCTTTGCCAAGGGTGCAGCTGATGGTGCGGTCGTCTATCAGCGCGCTCAGAGGAACTGTGAAGTCCAAGTGTAAACATATCCTTTATATATTTTATATTTTTCCACTTTTTGAGGCATTTGTGGAGGGCTCTTACTTGATTGGCTTTCAGATAACACCTCCACCACCACAGAAGAGTCAACGGTGTCGCCTGACTCCCGGTCTCGTGCCATTACCTGCCACGTATTGATATTGTTGCTATACTCTTGTGTGCACTTTTTGTCCAAGAGTGCACATATACTTTTAATAGTCCATGTTATCAAATTCCAATCAAATGTTATCAAATGGAGTCTATTTTCTTGTTGTATTGAAGCTTAAATTGAACAATTTGGCCAGTGTCATTGCATTTTAGTTTTAGACTTTTTTTTTTTCTTATTTTCCCCGAGCTGCTGCACCTCCCCTGAAATTTAGAGATACAGTGGGAAAATATTTATTTGAACACCTGCTGAATTATTAAGTTTGCCCAATTGCAAAGAAATGAACAGCTCCATTTTATAGTTGTTTATTGATTATGGTAACAGACAGAATATCAGTCAAATGCATAACAAAATACTCAATATAAGTTATAAAATGTTGCTTATTTTATTTTGTGAGATATGTATTTGATCCCCTACAGCTCAGCCAGAATTTTGGCTCCCACAGATTGGCTATTGCTCAGTCAACCACTTAGCAAGACTCCTAATATCAACTTGCTATGAGTCTTAAGCACATCTCTTCTAGGAATCAATCTATTTACCTTACAATCTTGATGCCACCATGGGCAAGGCTAAAGAGTTCTAAAAATATGTCCTGGACAACATTGTAGACCTACGCGAGGCTGGAATGGGTTACATGAACATTAGCAAAAGGCTAGGTAAGAAGGAAACCGTCTACTTGCAGCATTATTCCAAAGCAGAAGAGACACAATTTCCATCAATTATCCTGTCTGGAGCTCCATGCGAGACCTTACCTTGGACTGAGGACGAACATCAGCAAGTTGAGCTGCCCCAAAGTGCAAAGCAGGAACTTGTTAATCATCTGGAGACAGTTGGCACCTCATTTAACAGTTGGTCACACACTGCATCATAATGGACTTAAATCTTGCAGTGCTTTCAAGGTGCCTCTGCTAAAGAAGGTACATGTACTGTCATGTACATTTTTGAGCAGCATCTCCACAGTCAAACATGTAGACGGAAACATTAGGTTTTGCGATGCAGGAGGACTTAACCGCATTGAGGGGCAATCTTAGAGGAAAACCTCCTTTCGTCAGCAAGAACACTGAAGATGGGTCATGGGTGGGTCTTACAGCATGACAATGACCCAAAACATACTGCCAGGGCAACAAAGGAGTAGCTCAAGAACAAAAATATTAAGGTCATGAAGTAACCTAGTCAGTCTCCAGACCTCGACACAAGAGAAAACTCTTGGAGGGAGCTGAAACTTCCTCTTTCCAAGAAACTTGATGAATTTTATAAATTGATGTAAAGAAGAGTGGGCCAAAATCCCCCCTTGGGCTGTATGCAAACCTGGTGACCAACTACAAGAAATGTCACATCACTGTACTTGCCAATCAAAGTTTCCCTACCAAGTACTACCTTTCGTTTTGCTTAGGCATTTACGCAAATTAAAAGACTGTTAATTCCTTTTTAAGTGAGCAAATTTACAAATTCAGCAGGGGATCAAATCCTTTTTCTCCCCCGCAACCCTCCCCCCACCCTACTGTACACCTTCTTTTCAATGGACAGCAAAGCATGCGTTGAGTCAATTATTGGTTGCTGGGGCTTACGTGCAGAAGGTGCTTTTGTCTCGCTTTGAGCTGATTGGTTCTGGCAATGAGAAGCCCCTCCTGTGTGAGCCGGTAGATCCCTGTGTGATTGGACGTGGGGCTGAAGGTGAAGTAGATCATCGGATTAAATCCCTGTGGGACAAGATAGGGAGTACAATGGAACAGCCAAGGACTTCAATGTACGGGTACTGTGGATGTTTTGTTGGTGCACCTACATGTTTAAAGTCCTGGTCCTGCACATGTAACATCAGCGCTCTGTTGCCGTAGGTATAAACTAGAGAAGCGGGACTCTTCCCCGCAGTCACAAAGCCGTGGTATTCAGCCATGTCAAACACTGGATGAAACTGGTTCACCGCCAGCACGCGGACAAGCACCGTGGCAACAGAGTACTTCCTGGGGTCGTCGTCCTGAAAGGCCTGTGTTGAAACACACCAAATGAGTCCAGCGAGAGGGACTCACTGGCGGAAGCCAGCTCTTACCGGCACTATCACGTCGCTATTATAGAAAAGAATATACCATACAAAAAGTCAATATCACAGCACGCAACCGTGCCACGTCACATCATCTGGAGTAGTTCAGAATCAATATTTGTCTAATAACATGACAACAACAAAAACATTTAAATAAAACACATCACACTTCCACACCGGAGGTGCAGGTTATTAAATGTATTGTGTGCAGAGACCTACAGATGTGTTTTGCTCATTGAACTTGCTCTGACCAATGGATGAGAAAATGGAAAAATGCTGACATCATCGAGGGCAAACTCACTGACCCTGTGAGGCGAATGTGAAATCTGATTTCTTAAAGAAACAGTCCCATTGCTAATATATACTATAGTGCCAAAAGTATTCTAATCCATTCATTCATTCTTCTTCCGTACCGCTTATCCTCACTAGGGTCGCGGGGGTGCTGGAGCCAATTCCAGCTGACTCTGGGCGAGAGGCGGGCCACACCCTGAACTGGTCGCCAGCCAATCGCAGGGCACATATAAACAAACAACCATTCACACTCACATTCACACCTACGGGCAATTTAGAGCTTTCAATTAACCGACTGTGCATGTTTTTGGGATGTGGTAGAAAACCAGAGTACCCGGAGTAAACCCATGCAGGCACGGGGAGAACATACAAACTCCACACAGGTGAGGCCGGATTTGGACCCAGGTCCTCAGAACTGTGAGGGAGACATGCTAACCAGTTCTACACCGTGTCGCCCATTCCTAATCCATAGGGTTCAAAATAACATTGGTCCACCTTTTGCAGCTATACAAGCTTCAACTCTTCTTGGAAGGCTGTCCACAAAGTTCAGGAGTGTGTTTATGGGAATTTTTGACCAGTCTTCCAGAAGCGCATTTGTGAGGTCACACGTCACATGTTGGACGAGAAGGCCCGGCTCTGAGTCTGCAATCTAATTCATCCCAAAGGTGTTCTATCGAGTTGAGGTCGGGACTCTGTGCAGGCCATTCAAGTTCATCCACACCAAACTCTCTCATCCATTTCTTTGTGGACCTCGCTTTGTGCACTGGTGCACAGCCACGTTAGAAATGGAAGAAGTCTTTCCACCAAGTTGAGAGCATGGATTTGTCAATAATATTGGCTCCTTAGTTCAAGAGAAAGGAACTCTGAAGGACTCAGCATACCAAGAGCTTTTGGACAATTCATTGCTCCCAACTTTGAGGGAACAGTTTAGTGATGGCCCCTTCCTGTTCCAACATGACTGTGCACCAATGCACAAAACAAGGTCCATAAGACATGGATGAGAGAGTTTGGTTTGGATGGACTGTGTGACCTCACAAACGTGCTTCTGGAAGAGTGGTCAAAAATTCCCTACACACACTCCTGAACATTGTGGAAATCCTTTTCAAAAGAGTTAAAGTTGTTATTGCTTTAAATGGTTGGCCGATGTCATATTAAATCATCTTGATTAGGAAGGGGATGTCACATCAGATCATATGTGAGTCAAGTCAGGTGAGTGAATACTTTGGCAATACACTGGCCAAATCTCCTGATTCTGAAGGCTCTGGTCAGATTAGATGGACATGGCAGCAGACAGAGGCTGAAATCTGATTGGACAAAAAAATCTAACATCCCCACATACACGTACTAGAAGCAGTGCAGCCAAAATAATCACTACATATTGAAGAGAAAAGACTGTTGGGAATAATTTCATAACATTTTATGAACAAAATATTCTAATTTAGGTTGTAAATGTAGGTGAATGTTCTGATCGTCTTTAGGCCACAAGAGAAGGCATTGCTCTTCTCGATACATGACTCAAGTCAATCTCACCATGACTTGAAGATGCAGTGCCGGTGTGGTGAGTCTGTCTTTCACCGCCCGGGTGAACCTCACCTCCCCAGTCTGCCGGTCCATCAGGAATCGACCGTGGTCGTCCCCTGGCGCAGACAACACACCGTGGTTAAAAGTCTCTTTAAAAAGATAATCGCTAACCATTTTTCCTGCGCTACCTGAGAGGATGGCATAGCTGAGCGTGGCCTTGAGTCCTCTGTCTCCGTCCACTGCATGGATAGGACCAGGAGAGAAATCCAGCACAAAGTCCTACATCAGAACAAAAAATACAGAACATGTTTTTTGCAAGGTGATGGAGCTATCGATGAGGATAGAATACATGCACACAACAAACTTGGGAAAACCAACACAAACAAAGCACGTCCAGCCAGGATAGTTTGATTTAAATCATGATTTTACATCCACCTATTGTCTTTGTTGCTTATTCTCATTAGGGTTACGGATGAGCTGGAGCCTAACCCGAGTCATGTGATGAAAAAAAATTATCTAAAATTAGTATATTGCTTGTGCTGGTATGTATATCAAGGAAGACGAAAGACAACTTGGAGGAGGGCCAACTGGGTCTTTCCTGGACAGAGTGATTCATGTGAGCCCCATTGCCAATTTATGGTCCACCTGGTGTACAAAGGTCTAAAAAGAATGAAGAAAGATGGGCTAAAGGCAGGGTACAACCAACCTCTTTGCCTTCTGTGACATTGACAGTGTACACGGGACTGGTGCAAATCCGATTGGTGCGGTCCTGGAACAGCAGCGTGCAGGGCAGGAACTGAGGGTACAGGTCATCGCCGTCCTGGACGTCAACCGTGACGTCGGTGCTGGTGTTGAAGTGCTCGGCCGTGTTCATTTCCTGTCACAGAGTGAGACTGTTAAGTCCTCGATGGGTGGACATTGGCAGCGTTTTTACATCCATCCATTTTCCATATAGCTAGCCCTCATTAGGGTGGTGGGTGAGCTGGCGTCTATCCTAGCTGACATTGGGCAAGAGGTGGGGTACACCCTGGACTGATCGCCATGTATACAAACAAACTCACAGTACGGGCCATTTAGATTATTCAATTTTGGGGACAATAGTGCGGGGGGGGCTGTGGGGCGGGGTGCATGATATGGTCGCCAGCCATTTGCAGGGCTGCACGGAGTCTTCAATGAAGCAAATGTGGATTTTTGGGAATGTGGGAGAAAGCCAGAGTGCCTGAAGCATGTGAAAAACTTGCCAACTCCACACAGGAAGGCCGGAGTTGATATCCGAACCATCAACCTCAGAATTGCAAGGCAGACTTGATAACTGCGAGACCACCTTGCTGCTCCGGTGGCACTGAGAATCCATATTTTTAATTTTTAAAAAATAAGAGATCTTACGGAGGCGTGGATGGTGAGAAAGAGCTGAGTTTTGGTCTCGTAGTCGAGAGATTTGGCGAGTATCACTGCACCGCTGTTGCGAAAATCGATTTTGAAGTAGTCTGCGTCAGGCTGCACAACGCATAAGCATACATTATACATGATTATATATATTGTCTCAGCCCTACGGTAGTATTCTTCATTGGAGATCAACTTACAGATGACTGGTCAATGGAGTAAATGATCTGGTCATTGTCTGCATCAGTTGCCAGGATGGTAAACACGAGCGCATTGACCGGAGTCAGCTGGACGACACAACACACGATGGGCGTAACAGACCAATCACTTGGAAGTGCACTTTTTCTGTCTGAGCACCCTACCTCACTGATGACAACAGATTGGATGGTGTCTTCCGCAAACACGGGCCAGTTGTCATTCTCATTGAGAACCTCCACCACTATCCTGGAAACACTCTGAAGTGGCAACATGTTCGAGAATGTACACTTATTCATTATTGGGAAGTAACATACTACACATACATTGTTACTGCTCTACTTAGGTAGATGTTTGAGTATTTATTTTTCTGACAAATTTTCACTTTAGTCCTGAGTAAACTCAATCAAGGTTGGAATCTTGATTGATCTAATGAGGGGGAAACTGGAACAAAAAATGGTATTGTCTATAATTGATGATAAAAATAAATGTTAACTTTTTATATTAAAGTAAATTTTAGGCTTGGCACTTTTTTTTTTAAATTAATCGGAATTAAGTAGAGGAATACACGGGGTGTATCAGTCCAACATTTTTTTACTTAAAAAAAGGTACCTGTACTTCTAAGCAAGTAGTGCGAGTACTTTTGCAACCTCTACTCTTTTTTTATGTCGAGTGTACCTGAAGCACGTCGTCTTCATAGCACGACAGTTCCGCCATCAGGACGGGACCCTGCAGCTGAAACAGATAACGGTCGTGGTGAACGAGGAAGACGTTACAAGCATGTCGGCTAGCTGCTTGGTTGCTTGCTTGATTGGTTGTTGAGATGTTTAATTGATTTATTTTGTTGCTTTGCTATTCATTTGTTTGGTTGGATGGTTGGTTGGATTGTATGTTAGTTTGTTAACTGTTTATTTTTCATTTTTTGGGGGGGTTTGACTGGTTGGCAGGATGTTTTGTTAGTTGTTAAGATAGCTATTTAGTTTGGGATGTTGGTTAGTTGAGTGGATGATTAGCGGGTTGATTTTTTATTCGCTTGTTTTTGTGATTGGTTGGTTTGTTTGTTGTTTGATTGGTTGTGTAAGGGCCATTTCGTGTATTTGTATGTAGGTCTCTAAGTTGGCCACAGTGTCACTGTAACATCTATCTAAACAGGAAGCACTCAATAGTGAACAAGTTGTTACTCACAGTTTTGGTTGATTGCTTGGTCAGCTAGCTGTTGGTTGGATTGTTGGTTGTTTAGTTAGCTGTTTTTAGTTTTGAGTTCTTACTTGGTGAGTTGTTCCTATGGTTGGGTGTCTTCTATTGAATTGCTTAGTTTGCTAGGTTTGTTCTTTTGGGGTGTTGAGTGTTTGACTAGATAATTATTTGGTTGGTTTATTACTCACTTTCCCTGTTTAGTTGTTGTTTTGCTTTGTTGTTTGGATAACTATTTAGTCTTTTTTTGTTTTTGTTTGGGTTGGTGTGTTACATAGTTTGGTTGATTAGTTGTTTGTTATTTGCTTGGTAAGTTGCTCAATTGCTGTTTGTTTGGTTACTTTATAAGTTAGCACTTAGTTTAGTTTTTAGTTTTGGATGGTTGACTAGATGACTAGTTATTCAGTTGGTTAATTACATGATTGATTGTTTGGTTAGTATATTGGTTGGTTGCTTGTTCAGTTGTCTAATTGTTGGTTGGTTTCTTAGCTGTTAGGTTATGGCTAGTTATTTGGTTGGTTGTTAGGTATTTGGTTTCTTGGTCAATTGTTCAGTTGTTGGTTGGTTTCTTAGTTATAATGATAGTTTTTTTTAGTTTTGTAGTGTTCACTAAATGGTTAGTTATTTGGCTGGTTTGTTTTAGGCTTCTTTGGTAGGTTAGGTGTTTGTTAATTTGATGGTCACTTGTTTGAGTGATGGTTGATTGGTTAGTTTATTTTTCCATCCATCCATTTTCTGAGCCGCTTCTCCTCACTACGGTCGCGGGCGTGCTGGAACCTATCCCAGCTATCATCGGGCAGGAGGCGGGGTACACCCTGAACTGGTTGCCAGCCAATCGCAGGGCACAAATAAACAAACAACCATTCACACTCACATTCACACCCACAGACAATTTAGAGTTGTCAATTAACCTACCATGCTTGTTTTGGGATGTGGGAGGAAACCGGAGTGCCCGGAGAAAACCCGCGCAGGCACGGGGAGAACATGGAAACGCCACACAGGCGGGCCTGGGGATTGAACCCCAGACCTCAAAACTGTGAGGCAGACACTCTAACCAGTCGTCCATTGTGCCGCCTAGTTTATTTATTTATTTTTGTTTTGTTTTTCCTTATCTACACAGTTCTGAAAAGCTTTATGGAGGGTCGGCAATATTTCACAAGACATTTTTCCCAGGGACCGGATAAAACCGAACCATTAATAAGACTCTTAAATCTCAGCGGGTGATTGAGGAAAGACAAGAGTTACAGTTAATCCAGTTGACCCTTTGACTTTCAAGCAGTCGGCCGGGGGAGGATAAGAGATTGTGAGGCTCCTAAAGCTTTCACCACTCATGTTCTTCCATTCAAGTCGATCACGTTGACACACATACAGTCAGAGTTCATGGAGAAATACAGTACCTCTCGGTCGAGCACTTTCTCAGGTGAAGTATTCAAATGTATGACTCCTCCATCCAAGAAGAACCAATCGGCATCTTTCCCTTGCAGTCTCCACTCAATGCCCTCCACAGGGTGGTCCGCCATGAGGTCAGCCACCACTTCTCCACAGAGGCTGTTTTCCGCCACCCTGGAGTATACGTCCTGACCGTCCAAGCATCCGCTCCATCCGGACATCCCTGCATCCCACACGAGAAGATTCACAGAAAAGCACTCGGCGACTTCATGGAGGGGATTGTGACGTACCTGCGACTGCATGTAGATACAGGAGGACCGTCAAGGGGGGGGTCCACTTCAGAACGGCAACCACGGCCATCCCTGAGCTCAGACGGGTCTCAGGATCTTGAGGTAGCTGAATGGTGCGAGTTAGGGTTGAGAAACAAAAAGTAGGCTAGATGATGTCTTCTTGCTATTAGTGGACTGACCCATGGGAAATCAGATAATATATGATTGTACTACTAGGCCAAAGTTTCCACTAGTGGCGAAAAAAAAGTTACTAATAAGATACAGTTGTGCTGCTTGTGCGGTGATTATCTTAGGGTGGTACGCGGGGTCCGTCCAGTGGTACATGAACGAATTACTGCCAAAGTACAGTTCAGTTGTATTTACCGTTTAAGTTCAATACATTTGTATTTCATCTTTATAAACTGTTTGTTTGTTTTTAAATTCCATCCAGCCATCCATTTTCTTTACCGCTTATCCTCAGTAGGGCCGCGGGCTGCTGGAGCCTATCCCAGCTATCTTCGGGCGGGAGGCGGGGTACACCCTGAACCGGTTGCCAGCCAATCGCAGGGCACATAGAAACAAACAACCATTCGCACTCACATTCACACCTACGGGCAATTTAGAGTTTCCAATTAACCTACCATGCATGTTTTTGGGATGTGGGAGGAAACCGGAGTGCCCGGGGAAAAACCACGCAGGCACGGGGAGAACATGCCAACTCCACACAGGTGGGGCCGGGATTTGAACCCCATACCCCGGAACCGTGAGGCAGATGTGCTAACCAGTCTTTCACCGTGCCGGCTTGTTTTTAAATTATTTGGTATCATTTTTATTCAACTTTTATGGACTATACATTTAAATTGAATCAGTATTTCAGTCATTTTATTTTCCTATATTGAACCGCAGGGTTAAAGGGGTTGTTTGCAGTTTTAAAAGCGCTATCAATGAATGTAGGCTTACTTCACTTATTCTTCCCCACTCATGCTTGACCAAAGCTGCGTTCCTCACTGACATGCATGAGCATGATTCTCAAATATGGCCATTCATAATGGCATGCAATTACCGTACGAAAGAGTGTAGTTGTGATAAGTAGTCACAGAAAACGCTGTCCAGCTTCAACAAAATAGCAGTGCTACCAATACTAAACTAGCATTAGCACTGTAAACAAGCCAATATTAGCCACGGCTGCTATGTTGGTAGCAGCATGACTTATTCATAATAGCGTGTTACTATAACACTACATTTGTTGGTTTGAAGTTTTATTTTTTGGAAAGTACAATCAATAAAAAAATTGCTAAACCCGCGTTGCTTCTAAATCCTGTTAGCTGCCTGGGATCCCGTCACTCTGCTTCTGTTTGCTAATCTTATGACTAGTTGTTAGCGAACACTGGAAGGGGAAATTTTTTTTCCCAGAAGTTTCAACAAAGCTCCCGAAGCCAGGTTAACAGGTCAGCACGAGGCTGCGGTTGTGTGCAGGTGACCGCCTATGCATGTGGGAGTGCATGGCAAATGATTGGTCGGTAACGCCTTCTGTCTCTGATAGGTATTTTTCCACAGGTGCAGTGGGAAAAAACTGCAAACGCTACCTTTGATGTTGAAACTCTGCATAATGTTATGGTGGCTTACAATGAAATTAAATCAACTTTGTAGGAATAAAACCTCTGCCACGTTTTAGATGAACACCTAGGCCTACTACACTACTGTATTTTTTATTATGGTCATGATGTGAAAAGTTTGAGAATCGCTGTTCACTGAATTGTCTTATTAGTCAGGACAAATAGTGTACTAGTTTAAAGCTTATATTGAATAATGGCTTCCCATACTGACCTGCTGTTGTCAAATCCTCTGCGGTAGGTGCGTCAGTCTCCATGTCCTCCGATCACATTGCTGCCTCACAAACGCAACCAAATGTCACTTTTGGACCAACAACACACACCCAACCCACCAACGCCTCCGCCCACACACGTTAAAAAGCAGACAGCAGCTTACGGGGCGTATCCAGGGATAAACGTCAGATCAGGGGATAAAGGCTGCAGGGGGTGGGGCTTACCTGGTCAGGGGGTAAAATGGAGCCAATCAGATTAAGACGCCGGCAAGACGCTGGCACCGAAGGCCCAGACTGTTGCCATCGGTTAATTTAAGAGATTTGTCTGGCTCAAAAGATGCCGTTTGACCTTGATAAACAGATTGTTATGCAAATGAGGCCCATCGGTCAGGAAGGATTTGTGTGTTTGTATATTTCATTGCTGTAATTTCTAAGTAAATAAGTGTTGTTCGAATCTTGTGCATCAGCAATAAATCTCAGCAAGGAATAAAAAACAAACTGTCAACCTCTTACGAAGAAGGGAGGGGAAAATAATTTTCCGTTGTGATCACAAAAGTGGAACTATCATTACTAATAGTAGCCCGTTGAACACAATCAAATATTGTCCACTAGTTTTACACCTCTGCCTCGCTCTTGTTACATGACAACACACCGATTTATGTATTCAGGGAAAGGCAATGCAATATAAGTTCCCTTTCAGTTATTGAGTAAAGAGTAGAGGGTAATTGCCTCATTTACAGAACATTGGTGGCAAGATGGTGAAGAATGGTGAACAAACTAATCCAGCCACTTGGCTGCCCTTTTGGGATGGAAGTTACAAAACCCAAATGGCTGGGCTGTGGGACTTCCTCATGTTCCTTTTGTAACCTTCTATCTAGACGTGATGATGCGCTTTCATGCAAGGGTTCTCGAACATTTTGTTTCCAGCTAGTGGATGAATTTTCCCCCCCCCCCCCAAGAACCCATCATAATCCGAACGGTAATTAAACATACGGTAACTATTATGTATATCCCTATTTGCCATAGGAATAGAAAAGTTGCCTATTTTTGAGAACAATATGCTCACAATGTCATAATGTTCCAACAAACAAATTCATTTTTGGGGAGAACAAAGTTGTAATCTTTGCAAAAACAAAGATTTTTGTCAGGATAAAAAGTCATTATTAAGTTGTATTTATTCTCTGAATATTATGATATTAAAGTAAATGTTAATATAGGGAAGAAAGTCATACTTAATAAAAAAAAATACAGCTATTTTTGTAATATGATTTATTCTGGAAAACATCTTTATTCTCATAAACATTTCTTGAGAAAATATGCTTTTTGTTCTCAAACAAAGTAAGGCTATTCCTGGAATATTCCTGGTTTTGTTCTAAAAAACAAATTTTCATGCAGGAATGTCACATTTATGTGATATATCAAGTTCATATCAGCTTTAAAGAGCTCAAATGCTAAGATAGGAAGGGGTAACTGCTTTATTATGCTTGTTTTATTGGCATGTCAGTTCCAACGTGTATTTACTTTATACACATTTAACTATTTAAAAAGATACAACCCAGTAATTTATTGCAAATTATTTTGTGGACACCTGCGCTACACTTTTCGGACACCCTGGGGTCCGTGAGGCCCGGTTTTAGGACCCTGTTTAGTGGCCGCAACGTGCGCCTGACCGCTGGATTTATTTAAGTGCAAAAGCACTAACGAGGCCCGACAAGGGATTAGCTATCAAACATCCGCCCTTTACCTTCTGAAGATTAACCCATATCCTTTTTCACTCACACACACACACACACACACACACATGCACACACATGCACACACACCGTCTTCAAAAGAGGGCTCCAGAGATGAAAGCAGCTTTTAGTGCAGACATGTTTTCTATAGTTGAGTGCACAATGGAGGACAACCATTCCTGTGGTCATGTAGGTTTACAAAACACACGGAGAGCTTTGAAATGCACCTGCTTGAACTTGATGTTTTTCATGGCATTTGATCAGGCTGGGTGACAACAAACGTCTTTGATGCAATCTCCACTAGATGTCAGCAGAGAGCCGGGTGGTAGTTAGGCACCCAATGGGACTACAGTGGCGCCACGGTGCACAACTGGTTAGCATATCTGCCTCGCAGTTCTGAGGACCCGGGTTCAAATCCGGCCTCGCCTGTGTTTGACATGCATGCTAGGTTAATTGAAGACTCTAAATTGCCCATAGGTGTGAATGTGAGTGCAATTGGTTGTTTGTCTGTGTGTGCCCTGCGATTGGCTGGCGACCAGTTCTAGCATACTAGCTAAAGAATTGTTTACTATTTGGCAAACTGCTGCTTGTTGTGAAGTGAGTTGAGTTGAGTTCACCGCCACCATACAGCATTCAAATCGCCGGTTTTTGCTCGAAAGTCAAAGTAAGGAAATTGGCCACATGATGACTAGTGTCTTGAAAAGGAAGGTTTTTTTTTTTTTTCTAGCGACTATCTGTCACTTAACCAATTTTTGTCTTGCGATACAAGCAAAATTGGAGACACGCGTGTGCTTCAGACCCCAACCGCTAGATGGCGGCAGCACACTACCATCATCAATTCACATTGGTTTCATTGCAGTAGAAGGACAATATCACTTAACGGTAATAATTCGCCATTAAGATGATTTGCCAACTACCAATACATCCCATAGAAGAACAACAAGTAAGGACAATACATTAGGTACAGTTATGTTTTCTGCTTGCATGTTATTGGTTAGGTTAGAGAGTAAATGTTATTACTATGAGTGTTTATACAGTATAATACTGTAGCAGTTGCAGAGTGCAATTTTTCTTTCAAAAAAAATATGTCAAAAAAACTTATTTTTTGTGTGTGTGTTTCAGGAAGGGACTGGAACAAAGGAAATGCATTTCCATTCATTCAATGGGGAAAGATCATTTGAGATACGACGAGCGTGGTCACGGCACGAATTAAACTCGTATTTCAAGGCACCTACTGTATTTCCAAGGCACTCAAATGTCACACTTACAAGTTACCCACTCACATGAATTTCCTGCAACTTAACCTCAGCCAAATCTTAAACGGGATACAATGAGCACCTGCCTGCGTATTCACAAATTCACCTATTGTTTTTTTTGTTTTTTTTCCCTGTGGATCCTATCCTCAGCTCAATTTGTGAAAAACACACCTGTTTGCATATTTTCGTGCTCTTTCTGCAACACAACCAGAGACGCCACAAAATTGCGCTAAACCCCCGACTAATAGGAAAGTAGTAATTGGTGTCATGGAAGTATTGTTGAAGTGATACATCTCGACTGATGATCTTTTTATGTAAGGGAGGAGTTAAGTTCAGCCTGGGTTGTCAGTCAACATTATATGACAGGCAAGAATGTTAAAATTTTACTTAAAACATTGTCTGCATTGTTAAAAGTTTTATGAGGTATTACGCCGAGGTCACGTGTCATCCAAGTCAAGGGTGAGTAGCACACAATTCAATGTAGTGGTTCGCTTATTTTTTTACACTTGTAAAACTGGTAAGGGCAGCCGTGGCCCAATGGTTAAGATCGTCGCCTGCCACCGTGGGGGACCTAGGTTCAAAACCCCGACTGGACCATCCGCCAACATCCCCCGGATTCATGGCTGTGGTGTCCTTGAGCAAGACACTGATACCCCGAAATGCTCCCCGGGCGCTTCAGCTGCCCCCTGCTCCAGTGTGTTCCACTAACATGTGTATATGTTCACTGTGATGGGTTAAATGCAGAGAACAAATTTCGTGTGCATGCATGCATGTTCATGACAATAAAAGATGATTCTTCTTCTTCTTCTTCTTAAAAGAATGCTAAAATATGACTTGAAACATGGCCTGTATTGTTAAATGTTACATTATGTTTCATGCCTCTGTTGTATGCTATCAAAGTTAAGGGTAGTTCGCTTATTTGTGCACGTATGGCAGTGTTAAAACCGTTAGTAAAGGTTTTATGTTTTACGCCTACATTACACATCATCAAAGTCAAGGTTGAGTTCACAGTTTAATATAGTGGTTCACTTATGTTTACACTTGTACAACAGTTAAGAGTGTTAAAATTTGACTTAAAACAGTTGCTGCCCTGTTAAATGTTTTATGATGGTTTTACGCCTGTGTCACGTGTCATTAAAGTCAAGGGTCTGTAGTACAGACTTTAATATAGTGGTTAACTTATCTTTACGCTTATATGTCCTCAAAAAGGCCCAGCAGAGGATGTACTTCCTGCGGGTCCTGAGAAAGCACGGCCTGCCACCGGAACTGCTGAGGCAGTTCTACACAGCGGTCATCGAATCAGTCCTGTGTTCTTCCATCACAGTCTGGTTTGGTGCTGCCACAAAAAAAGACAAACTCCGACTGCAACGGACAATCAAAACTGCTGAAAAGATTGTCGGTACCCCCCTACCCACCCTTGAGGACTTGCACGCTGCCAGAACTAAGACAAGAGCGTGCAAAATCCTCTCGGACCCTCCGCCATCCCGGTCACCGGCTCTTCCAGCTCCTCTCCTCAGGTAAGCGCTACCGATCAATGCAAACTAGAACTAGCAGACATTCCAACAGCTTCTTCCCTCTTGCGATCAACTTCTTAAACAGCTAACCTACAATTCCATTGCAACATGCTGCCAATTTGTTTGTCTTGAGTTTGTTGTCACATTTCTGTCAGGCCAATTATATATTACTCGTGCACTCACTGTCGTAGTCTCGCCACGCTTCACTATTTGCATATCTGTTGTTGACCAATACTGGCCACTCATGCCAGAGTAGCATCTGCACCACTTGCACACTGACTGAGGAGTATCTGCAACATTTGCACAATCAACATTGTCCCAGATTATCGCACTACTAGTCACTTTAAACTGCTTACGTTCCTTGAAGTCTCGGCGCCCTTTGCACAATGATCATTGCGCTGGACTATTTCAATATTAGTCATTCACACTGCCCTAAGTGCTAGAGGACTCTGCATATTTTTGCACAATTGTCACAAAAAAAAAGAAAAATTTGTACCGGCATTACCAGATAATTATCAACCCTTTATTGCTCAGTGACTGTTTTTGTCAATGTCTTTATGTCTCAGACGTGTTCTCTGTCAATTGACTGTCTGTTGTCGTACGAGAGCGGCTCCAACTACCCGAGACAAATTCCTTGTGTGTTTTTTGGACATACTTGGCAAATAAAGATGATTCTGATTCTGATGACAGGTAAGAATGTTAAAACGCATGACGATGACTCGCCTTCCACTTCGTTGAACTCAATATGTCTGTCATGCGTCATCAAAATTAGGGGTGACTACATGATTTATTATAGCCTTTCACTTATTTTTACACTTGTATGGCTGTATGTTAACAAAGATAAAATGTTCCTTAAAACATTTTATGTACAGTTAAAAACAATGTGTTGTGGTATTTTATGCCTCTTTTTTATGTTTTAGGTGTCGTGAAAATTAATAAAGTTGTTATCCACAGCATATTTCCTGTACAGTTCAATGTTTTACGAGGGTGACTTTTTGACCCTGCAAGAGATTATTTCTACTAGCAATATTTCCTATGGGGTGGGTAGGGGGGGGAACGTGTTTCTTGTCCACTGGGTCTCATGGCTCCTCTCCAGGCTCCACACCAGGTTTAGCTGATAGCCAAGGGGATTGAGGAGAGGGAGGAAAAGAAAGAGTTAGGGAGGGTGGTGGGGGTGTAAGAGAATCAACACTGCTTGCCCGTGATGGGTGGAGAGACGGGCAACAAAACGAAGGAAAAACAAGAGAGGAAGACGTAGGGGGAAAAAAAGAACGGGGAAAGCGCAAAGACTTCCAGCTCACCTTGCAACTCTTCTTACAAGCAGAAGAAGAATGAAGACAGGGAACGTGTAGTGGAGCAGTGAAAAAAGTATGCTGCGTGTGGCCCACTGAGGGAAGGGGAGATCCAGATGTTCTCTGTCCACACTCTTTGCATGCTCTCTGGAACATCTCTATTCTGAACCTCCAAACTCAATGATATCATAGTATCTGGTGCTTTTTTTGCATGCAGAAAATGGAGATGGTCATAGTGTTGTTGTTGTTGGACATACAATGGATGGTGACAATGTCTGTACAAGGACTGTCTGCTCCATATCAAGACAACAGTAAGTGGATTTTCTTATCCATGCATTAACCTTCATATTGGACAAGTCCTAGTTTAATTTGTGATGCACTGAAGATAATGCCATGTAACACAACGCACACAAATGCTCAAAATGCACTGTAGCCAGAATGTATTTAACTAGAACTCCATCATGGTTTGAGAATAGAGGACCATAATATATCCCACCAAACACCCATAAAAAAAGACATCGACTTTAATGACTATTTTGTATTTTGTTAGCTGCTTCCACTCTAGTGTACTTTAATAATACATTTGATATTTTTGTTAACTATGGCTTTTGGAATGAGGTGAAAACAAATTCACACCCAAAAAAAAAACATGACAATAAGCGGTATAGAAGATGGATGGATGGATTTTATTATTAATTTATTGTATTGGTGATGTCAGCTGGTACTTCACACATGGTGCATTTTATCAATTCAGCACAAAATAAGCCATTTTGTATATAGAGTTAAAAAAAATATGAACTACAACTGGGTGGAATGGTTTGACATTCAAATATTAAGTAATTTAAGTAATATAATGTACAAATAATAAAAAAAATTAACTATCTATCTATCTATCTATCTATCCATCCCCTATAGCTATGTCTCTCCCCCTATAGAGTCATACTCTATTAATGTGGCATTCCATAACTCTGTAATAAACTGCAATAAGATCCGTTCCATCTGTTATCAATCTGAGTACAAAACCATTGTAAATAATGCCTCTCATCGCTCATGTTAGCGTGTCAGTGTTCCAGCATTGTATGTGAAGTGTTGTTTATGTTTCCTCAGTGGTTGACCTGCTCTCAGCTCTAAACATATCCCACCCAAAGAGCGGTGTGTCCAGACTGCACAGTCCCACGGGCGCCGTGTACAGAATCCGTCCTCGAGCGCCACACCTGACGCTCCCCACTGAATATTCCCGAATCCTGCGCTCCGACTTCCAGGGAAGCATGGGGCTGTATTTGGTGGGCCAGCAGCTGCAGGGCACCAACATCACCCTTTTGTCTCTCGCCGCCTCGTCGTTGACCATTCTTCTCCAGCTCACCTCCTCCACCCCGGACGACGTATTGCGTGTGGACTACCAAGCGGGAGGGGGAATCCGGGGCCTTCTTTTACCCGGGACGAACCCCTTCTCGTCGGGGGAATGGGTGCAGTTGGCCATCAGCCTGGAGCCAGACAGGCTCGTATATTTTGTGGACTGTCAAGAACTCCAAGTCGTCCTCGTAAAACCGGAGGAGAAGTTCGAGCTGGAACTCCCGCAAGATCTTGTTGTCACCCTGGGAAGCACACCAGGGAGAAAAGACAGCAAATTTAGTGTAAGTTTTAGCACAAATGACATCTTGAGTAGAATTTCCGTGTCTCTATCAAACCAGATTTAGCGTGATTTATCTCTGAAAAACAAAATGTGCATTTCCCCCAATTAGAAACTTTCAATGCTTGTTACATATAGTTCCTGGAACTAAAAGGCGCAGGGAGTGCAATGAACCCGGCTAAAACAGTAAAATGCAGGTTGCCTGTATTAAAAGTTTAAATTAGTGAATCCCAAGTACCACCTAGAAAATATTTAGCTCTCCAACTAAGTACCACCATCAAGACCAACAGTAAATACAGTAGCGTAGTTGGCCTATGTGTTAATAATTCCAACTAAAATGTACATAAAAGTTGTGTAGAAATTCTACCCAAAGAAATGTTTAAAAACAAGCAGTTCTTGCAGATGAAATACAACTATATTGAACTTAAAAGTTAACTACAACTGAACTGTACTGGCAGGGATTCTTTCATTTACCACTAGAAAGAGCTGATGTACAGTACCACTAGTGGTACTAATGCCGTAAAATGCATTAAAAGCCACGCTGGCTAAGGACATCTGTCTCCTTTCTAGCCAGCCAGCTCTAACTGTCTGCTGTCCAAGTGTCCTTCGGCAAGACACTGAGCCTTAAATGTTCTCAATTTCCTTACCTGGTTAAATAAATGAAATTAAATTTGTCTTATTAATTATCTCCACCGACAATCACGGGTCTTTTCCCCCAAACCAGATGTCTGTCGTATTACCAAGACTGACCTGTGAGAGGCAGGACAGTGCCACAGCATCCAGACTGCAGGAAATGCTGTACAAAAAAAAGAAGAAAAAGCTAGACGAACTGTTAGCGCCCATCAGCTGTTATAAGCACAAACATTAAGGATTTGTGATTGTAAATACTGAATAGGTTTTACATTTAGGATTGTCAGCCCTGACTATTTTCCGAGCAGATCGGGGAAGAAAACCCCAAATAACAAAACCCACACAACTGGATAACCACTCAGCATAATCTTAAGAGACATGCGATAAACGGGCCTTTGCTGACGTTCGGTAAGATGGAAAACAATTTCAAATTTGGCCTTGGTATTTTTGCAAACCACTTAAAGGAATAGGTTCCCCTAGGTAAGAGTCTCCAAAGATATATTTCTCATTTTAAGCCCAATTGATGCAGTGAGGGTTGCTGAAACAACCACTTGGGTAAATGCGTCCTGTTTAAAGGATTTTAGAAGAGTAACCCACAAAATTGATGATTTTCATACAAGAAAGTGCATAGACAAATCAAGAGATAGAGACTAAACAACTGCGAAGTGAAGTGATTAAGTGAGGCAGGCCTCAATATATCAAGGGAGTGTTAAAACTGGGCCACGGAGCAATGGGAAAAGTAGTCTGTTCAGTATACATTTACACTGTTCCAGATTGATGGGCACATCGCAGGGGGAGATGAAAGGGATGGTGCAGTGCCTCAATGTGTTTTGGTATGACTTCTTCGCAGGGTCATTTCAAGAAAGCAGAAATCTCAATGAAGGCCTATCAGAGACGTCCTTGGCACTGTGACAATGTGACAGGTACACATTTCCATCTGTTCAAAAAAAAAAAAAAAAAAAAAAAATGAGTGTAACTAGCTGTTTGATAATGTTTCAAATGAAAGATGTATTTACATCCCCGCATGTGTGTGGTCTTCTGTCTGTGTAAGAGTTTAGATTTCAAAAACAGATTGAAAGGAAGAAATGTCAAAATTAAGTATAATGACAAAAACAAATTTAAATAGTTAAATTAACTAATTAAAAGAAATAATATGTAAAAACATGGATTTAAAAATTTGATTAGAAATTGCAAATACATTTTCTAGTAAAAAAAACAGATGAAAAAAAAATTTGAACAATCAGATTCAGGAAAAAAAGACAAATATCTTGCAGGTTTCAATCTAAATGTAGGCGGGCCAAAATCTGGCTGAATATCAAATATGCCATCAGAAAACAAGCTTAAAGTTACTACTGTCTCTATTTTGTGGGGATTTTTTCCTGAGTTAAGACCGGAACTATGGAATACGTCCCAATGTTTGCAGTACTAGATTCTTTCAACCATGACCATATGTTGGATGGTTATAATGTTTCAAAACACTCTTTTTGTGTGATTTGTCTTTGTTCTCTTTAGCACATCTGTGTACATGTGAAATTTGGTGTATAGTTTACAATACATCATGTCTTGCAAGCATGCTTTAGTGACAATTTAACAATTTAAGTGTGCCAAAGGCCACACTTAATGTCATTTCCTGGCTCTTGTTTACATTTTTAACGTCTTGTCTTTCCATCAGCAGCTACACAAACAGTTAAGTCAATTAACTCGGCCTGGAAATGTTCCTAGGCCTCGAGCAGAAAGTCCACTGAACATTATGTTTACATACTAGCCCTAAATGTGTTTTTAATTAGAAAAAAATGATGTTAGGGGTATCTATATTTTACCCTTCTATTCCCTCAAAAACTCATGACTTCTTCTTATAGATGCTCTGCCGGCATCCACTCACTTGCACAGTACGGATTCACACAATGCCAGTGGCCCAGTGCTGCAACAGGGGGCTTCTTCCGCCAACGCTAAAGCTAATAGAAAGCACATGACGCCGGTCCAGAGTGGTCTTTATCCACCACACAGCATCCAGAGTGAGCAGCTGCAAAGGGGAGTTGTCTTGGGGCCACCAGGACTCCCTCAAGGGCGGAAGTCCGTTAACCAGGTCCACCAGGAGGGCCTGACCAGGCTGGAAAACAGGCTGGAGGACCTGGCTCGAATGCTGGACGCCATTCAAGCTCAGGTGCAAACCACACATGCCGCTGTATCGCGGTTCACCTATTGCAGTATTTAAGCGCCTGGTTGGCCGCGTAACTCATGTGACGTGTTAACATCACCAGAAATACACTGCATGGCTGACTGACCCACGTGACCGACATGCGGAAGTAATGTGTACAAAACGGCGGCTGCGCCGGCTGTAACTATTTACACAAGAGCGTACGTTAATCGGCCAATAAGAAAACAATAGTGATGACAAGCGGCACGGTGGACGACTGGTTAGACTGTCTGCCTCACGGATTTTCTCCGGACACTCCGGTTTCCTACCACATCCCAAAAACATGCATGGTAGGTTAATTGAAGTCTCTAAATTACCCCTAGGTGTGAATGTGAGTGCGAATGGTTGTTTGTTTATGTGTGCCCTGCGATTGGCTGTCAACCAGTTCAGTGTGTACCCCGCCTCCTGCTCGATGATAGCTGGGATAGGCTCCAGCACTCCCGCGACCCTCGTGAGGATAAGCGGCTCAGAAAATGGATGGATGGATGGATGGATGGATAGTGGTGACAACTGATGTGAACTGCAGGACACATTGTCACTTTGAACGCATGTCTGAGCGTCGCTTTGCAATCGATCGGGCTAGGGAAGCCCCTCGCGCCGGCTTCCCCCCGAAGCATAACAATGCCCGGCAGAACTCCGACAGCCGCGGTGGACTTCCACTTCGCGCGGCCAACGTCCTGGCTGCAACCTTGTTGCAGATGAGACAAGTTGGCTTGGCGTTTGTAAACTTAAGTAGGATGAGCGCATACTTTTCTTCCCACTCTTCTTTGTATTTCCTACGAAGATCAACATCTTCGATTTTGGCATCCATATTATACGTTCATAGGATTTCGACACAATTGACAGGCAGATCGACCTGATGAACTATTATAATTCTTTTTTTTCTGTGATCTTTGATGTAAAGCTGATAGTTAGTTTGCTCTTAGTGTGGTCAGGAATGAGATGGCTCGAGCGGACGCTGCCATTGAGAAATCTGAAAATTGCCTATTGAAACATCACATTTTCATTTCCACTTAAAAAAAACATATGGGCATTTTTCTACCAAGGAGTCAAGGTTTGGTCACAAAATTTCCATTGATTTACAGTGATTTCTGGACTTAAATTTGTGACATAAAACGTGGCATAAAATCATTCATCCGTATCCAATTCTTATAAACTAGGGCGAATTTTATTTGTGTTTCCAATCTCTATCCAATGATATCCTCGATTAAATAGAGTTCAGTAGTTCATTATTCATTTTGGTCTCCGATTGAACTATTGGGAAAAAATTTGTCCTGGGACCAAACTTAGTTGCCGGCCCCTGATATACTGTACAGTATGTATGTTGTGTTGATGTTATTTTTATTGTACTTATTCTTTTCTTATAGTATGCTTGTACAGTGACCTTGAATGCCCCGAAAGGCCCCTATGAATTGTTGTTATTATTATTATAGAACGAGGATCTGCAGACACGAGTGCGCTACCTGGAGGGATGCGAATGTGTGCGGCGGTCATGCATGTGGGAAGGCGGCGAGGTGGAGGACGGCCGAAGCTGGCAGACCGACGTCAGCACCGTGTGCACGTGTACGTCTGGAACAGTCACGTGTCAAGCTAACATCAGAGGTACCTTCAACCACCTTCAACCAGGCTAATTAGAGCTGACTTTCTCTCATCAGCACTCTTCGTATCTTATCATTTCTGCCTGATGCATCTGAGGGGGATGAGGATTTTTGCAATAGTGGTGCTGTCTTGAATGGCACATTGAGGAACGGCCCTACATGGCGCCCCCCAGGTTGATTGCCAACAGAGGGTGGGGGTGGGGGAGTGCTGACGGAAAACTTCCGGTGAACCAAATGAGTCTACACTTTATGGAGCCATTTTATTTCCCTATGTTCTTTTATTATGTAAAGTATTATTTTTATATTTTCATATTTTACAATACATTTATATTTTTCTTAATTAAATGCATGTAACAAAAAATTTTGGATTTTTTTTGGGGGGCGCGGCTGGAACGGATTAAAGGCATTTCCAGTGGGGAAAATTGATTTGATAGACAAGCTAATTAAATTTTATTTAATTTAATTGCGATTTTTTATTTTTGGTCACATAGTTATTTGCATAAAGTTGTGAATTTAATGGAGAAAGTTACAATGTTATGAGAAAATAATTACATTTTTATAAATGGTTGTAATATTGCAACAATGCAAAATAGTTTCACGCGAATTACTAAGTCTGAATATTGCAAGATTTCAACAATGAAATTTGATGAGAATAAAGTTATGATATTACGAGAAAAAAAGCAGAAATATATACAGTAAATATAATAGTGTATCATTCAAATAATGTTCGTGCACAGTCACCAAAGTAGGAGATGACACAGGAAGCGCCGGTCCAGGTCTTGGATGAATACAGCCTCTGTTAACACAACTGGACAACTGACTTGAGCCTATTTGGTTTCATCACATTTAAAACACTTAGTGCGTGTCACTCATGACTCATCGCCCACAACTGGCACTTATAGTGAGATAGTATTCATTTTGTGCAGGAGTTTATGTTTTTATTGGCTTACCACAACTCTACAAGGACTCTTAAATAGGGAGGGAAAGGGGGAGCGAGAGGGGCGTTAAGACAAAAGTCCCTACATAGTAATGTTGTCCATAATCCTCTGTTATGGACTCAGCAGATACAGTGCAACTCATGGTCTATTAATCACAGGACATGCAGGAACTGTCAATTTAGGTCAAGTATGAGAAGTGTCCTTTTGTAGACACAGTTTGGCTGAAGGCAGCCCAGTGCACAAAGCTAGCGCCGTAAATGCATGCTCAGATGAGTTTGGTGCGGAAGAGCTCAAGCGCTCAAGAGTTTTAACTTGCATTCGTAGATGCAGCAACGAACTGCGTGAATTGAAAATGGTTTTCTGAAGTGTTCCTGAACTCACGTGGCATTAGCATTTACACAATGATGCCAGTTTTTATTGCAGTGCCGCCTGCCTGGCGGATCCAAGGTCACGGGCAATCACTGTTGCTTTTTGGCCTTGCAGAGATTGCTCCAGATTCTCAGAATCTTTTGATGATATTATGGACCGTAGATGATGAAATCCCTAAATTCCTTGCAATTGTACATCGAGAAACGTTCTTAAAGTTCTGTTGGACTATTTGCTCACGCAGTAGTTCACAAAGTGGTTTACCTCGCCCCATCCTTGCTTGTGAACAACTGAGCCTATTGCCCATGCTGCTTCCATACCCAATCATGACACTCACCTGTTTTCAATTAACCTGTTCACCTGCGTAATGTCCCATACAGGTGTTTTTTTTAGCATTCCTCAACATTCCCAGTCTTTTGTTTTCCTTGTCCCACTTTTTTTACCACGTTGCAGGCATCAAATTCATAAAGAGAATATTTGCAAAAACAAAACAATTTTAATCAGTTTTGACATTATATATCTTATCCTTGTAGTGTATTCCGATGAATGTAGGTTGAAAGGATTTGAAAATAATCGTATTCTGTTCTTATTTATGTTTTACACAACGTCCCAATTTTGTTGCAATTGGGGTTTCTACATGTTTCTTGAATATGGGAGGAAGCAGGAGTGCCCCTAGAAAACCCACACAACACAGTACATTCGAACCTGGATCTTCTGACTGCGAGGCAGACGTGCTAACCACTCCTACTGTGCTACCACATTGAAATCTTACCACTTGGCGTCCCCAGTGTGAACTAGTTGATCCCTGCTTCCCCACATAATCATCTCCCTTTGCCTTCTCTTCCATCTCGCCATTAATTGTTCCTGCGTGTCGGCCCGAGGAGACTCCAGATGCTCACTCTTGATTCACACACACACGATGGCACACACCAACTTTGATCTCATTCACGCTTGGTTTGCTAGAGGAAATGTTTGTTGGCTGCAGGCCACTCCATAATCTTCCTCTCTCTATGATTAAAACTCCCCCCAACACACAATTAAAGTCATTATCTCCCAAAAAGTCCAAGCCAAGCAAAAGTCATTTGGTGAACTCCCACAGAGGCAGTGATGTCAGTGTGTGTGTGCGTGTGTGTGTGTGTG
Source organism: Phyllopteryx taeniolatus (assembly GCF_024500385.1). NCBI lineage: Eukaryota > Metazoa > Chordata > Actinopteri > Syngnathiformes > Syngnathidae > Phyllopteryx > Phyllopteryx taeniolatus. The sequence continues at coordinate 26,542,003 of NC_084506.1, read as the reverse complement.
TAAGTGTGTGTGTGTGCGTGATATGTGATCGACAGGAAATCCTCCAGATAAGATTTTTCCTCACAAGTAACATGTAGTTCTCGTACTAGTATATAAAAGTTGTCTTACTAGTGAGGACAAAGAGTCCACTAGTACATGGACCTTAAGCTCTGGATATCAAGGATATCTTATGAATGCTCCAAAGGCTTGCCATAAAGGAAAGTACACAACTACATGGTCTAGTAACGTAAAGTTCTCCTACTAGTGTGCAGAAATGTCACACAGTAGTGGAAGGCCGTATAGTGGGAAAATATGATACTAACAAGACAGCTCACTAGTAAAATGACTGTGTCTGTTCCCACTACACTATGACATTTTTGTACTAGTATGACAACCTTAACATACTAATGGGATGACTATGTGTTACTAGTAAGACAGAACAGCACTAGTTGTCAACTGTGTGCTATTAGTACAACAACAACAAAAATTCCATTCCCATTTTTTCTCATAATATTGCATTTTTCTTTTTTAAATACAACTTCTTTCCATAATATTCTAAGTACAGTATTTCTGGTAATATATTTAAAATAAGAACAAATCCTCATAATATTGCAACTTATTTCTCTTAAAATTACAACTATTTTCCACATATTTGGATTTTATTCTTGTAATATAATTTATTTCTCGAGGTTTTTTTTCCCCTCTTTTGAAATTACTTTCATTTCCTTATAATATTACAACTTTATTCTCACAAAAATATGTTTTTCTTGTATTCAAATTTGTTTAATGGAATATTGTGATGTTATGAGAAAATTATACTTTTTTTTCTTATATTAAAACTTTATTCTCATAAAATGACCATTTTATCGTACCATTGACATGGACCTGATAACAGCTCAAAAGGCTTTCATAGGCCCGACCGGCCCTCCTCACGCGACGCGTTTGCTCAGAGAAGCATGTGACATGACATACGTTGCGCCTCCCTGTCATTATGAGTGGAGCCAGATGTTCCCCATGCAGTGAGTGACCTGGCGAAAACCTGCTGCTGATAGACTGACACCATTCTTTCCACATTCCTTTTCTTGTGGCCCAGCAGTGCACTCCTGCCACTTGCATCTCTCTCTCTTTCTCTCTCTCTCTTTCTCTTTCTTTCTCTCGCTCTCTCTCTCTCTGACACACACACACATTTAATACACACTACTGTATAACTAGAACTTGATGCTTGTTACTCTCCCCAGACTGTGAGCCACAAGACACGAGAGTTCATAATGTGTCCCACAGCGCCAACACCTGTGGGGTGAGTATTTCAAACACCGACATACACACCACACCAGCAAATCTCCTAATGTTAAAATAATGAGGGATTTAAATATGTCATATTGTGATGGATAAATTATGATGTTAGTAAAATAAAGTAATATGATGAGAAAAATGTCGGTATTTCTTGAAAAAAAAAATTTCTGAGAGTTAATTAAAAATATATAATTTCATGAGAATAAAGTTATATTACAAATGCAAAAAAAAAAATTATTAATAGAATAAAATCTTAAAAGAAAACAAAAAAAGCATTAGTTCTAATTTTACCACAATAAATACATTATATTACAAAGAAAAGATTAAAATATTACTGTCAGAATAATATTATAAATAGAAGAAATATAAAATTTTAATAGAATAATGTAATAACATTACAGGACATATTAAACTATTACTAAAAAATATAATATTACAAAAAATATAAGTTTAGGAGAATAAAGTTTAAGAAAGAACTTCAGATTTTAGCAGAATGAAATAATGATATTAGTAAAAAAATATTCCTAGTAGAAGTATTACGAGAATTGTTGTAGTAAAGTAAAAATAAAAATATTGTAAGAGAACAAAGGGAAAAGTATTACTGGGAAGGGTTCAGTTTCATATTTTGAGAAAAATATATAATTATAAAACAAGAAAATAAACAAGAGAATAAAGTCAATCTTATGAGTAAAAACAAACTGAAATGATCCTCTGTTTGCCAACACAGGGGGGTGAGAGGGATTGTTCGGCCGTGCCCTGTCCCCCGCTTGACTGCACACAAAGGGAGAGTGGACCTGGAGACTGCTGCCAGCGATGCAAAGGTAACACAGTTCAACATCCACGTTCTCGTATCGAAGCCATTGTGTCAAGAGCAATCGACAACTTCATGTATTCATGTCAAACTTCAACCTGTAAAATTCAAAACCCATGACATTTTTGTTGCTGTGAGCTAATTGGATATGTATTCTATTTGATGTTGTGTCCAATCTGCCGTGCGTTCATCACACGATCACAATCTTTTTTTTTTTTTTTTTTTTTTTTTTTGGGAAAAAAAGTTGTTTTTTTTCCAAGGAAGAAAGTCATATATTTTTTTAGAAAAAAACTGTATGAAGTTTTTTTGAGAAAAACATTTTATATATTTTACCCAAAAATGCTTGCAAGAAAAACATGTTTTGGGGGGGAAAGGTTGTATAATTTCAAGAAAACAGTTTTCAAGACAAAAGTCTGATTTTGGAGAAACAGAAGTAAATAATCTTTGAGAAAAACGTTATATTTAAAAAAAAAAAATCATATTTTCAAGACAGTGTTATTAACAGTATCTTTAAGAAAAAATAACATATTTTTGAGGGAAAAAAACTAAAGTAAAAAAAGGTAAACAAAAGTGAAATGTTGCATATTTTAGTGAAAAAAAGTAAAATATTTTCCCCTAAATTTGCAATATATTTTTGAGAAAAAGTTGTATATTTACAAGAATCTTTATTTTATTTTTGAGGACAAAAAGTCATACATTCAATACAAAAAGCAACATACTTTTGTGGGAAAAAGATAAACATTTTTGAGAAAAAGTCTTGTATTTTTCCCCCCAAAATTATGTATTTTCAAAATTTGTTTCAAAGTTCTTTTTGAAAAAAAAAACCAGTTTATTTTGCAGTAAAAAAATCATTTTAGAGAAAACGTTTTATATTTTGGGGGTAAAAAAGGCATGTATTTTCAGCAAAAAGACATACTGTATTTGTTTGCGATTTAAACAAAATATATATTTTTGAGAGAAAAATCCTGCTTGATAATACAGCAGTGAATTTGTGTCCTCAGGCTGCTTCCACGCCAGTGTGCGTTATGACCACAACGTAAAATGGAGGCCAGCCGAGAGTCCGTGTGATGTCTGCCACTGTTTTGTGAGTGGGAGTCTTTCCCGATGTTTCCCAACCTTTATTGAGCCGGGGCACATATTTGACATTAGCTAAACTCTCCTGGCACACCACCAAACAAAAATATCACAAAAAATAGTATATACAGTGTATTGAAATTAGGATAATGTGTGGTAGCAATGGTGGTAGTGGAACAGCATGTAATTGTTCTGCCTGTCACTGTACATCGCTGACATAGAAAGATGAACAAAGCTACATTATTTGTAGTATATGTATAATTATTTCTGCACCAAAGAAGTGGCATGGTGTTCTGCCCCCAGGAGGGCGATGTTCGCTGCGAGAGGGAGCCATGTCCCCCATTGCCCTGTACCAACCCAACGCCTCCACGCCACTCCTGCTGTCCAGTGTGCCAAGGTCTTGTCATGTAACTGTGTGTGTGTGTGTGTGTGTGTGTGTACGTGAGTGTGCTGTTAAGTGCAACCATGACTGTGTTTCAGGCTGTGGTGTGAATGGTCACCATTTCCCAAATGGCGCTGTGATCCCGACAGGAGATCGCTGTGAAGAATGCTTATGTGTGGTATGTTGAACAATTGTAGTGATATATTTCAAGAGTGACTAAGTATTATTTTATGTGAGATATATATAGATGTGTGTGTGTTTGTGTTCCGTTTCAGGATGGAAATGTTGCATGTTTACCTCGACCGTGTCCTGCCCTGTTTTGTCACAATCCTGTGCATCGTGCCGGAGACTGTTGTCCACGGTAACACAGCCACCTGTTACCCATTAATCAATTCATCGATTCTATTAGAGAATGATATTCATCCAGTATGTTTATGTGGCTCGTAGGTGTGATCAGTGCGAGTATGAGTCTCGAGTGTACCTGGATGGACAGAAGTTTCCGTCCACAGATGATGCTTGCGTTGAGTGCCGTTGCTCTGTGAGTTGTGCTTTCGATTAGTAGTGTTTAATGTTACTTTATTACATGAGGAAATTGATAAGTTGATGTGAGTGTAATGCAGTCAATGTGTTTTATCAGGCAGGTGAAGTGTCCTGTGAGCGCACGGAGGCGTCGTGTCCTGCACCACACTGCAGCCACCCAGCTAAACGCAAGGGAGAGTGTTGTCCAGCCTGCAATGGTTTGTACTGTACATTATATATTATATATAGGTATATTATATTGTATTATATTTGTGAGAAAAAAAGTTATAGATATTTGGAGAACACAAGTTTTGTAGTTTAAAGATAATTAAATTTTTTTTAAAAAAAGTATATTTTTGAGAAAAATGTTTTATATCTTTTACAGCTTCCTTTTTTGGGAAAAATGTCATACATTTTCAAGAAAGGTCAAACATTTTCAAGAAAAAGTGTGAGATTTTCATGAAGAAAGTAGTTTATTTTCAAGAAACAAGTTTATATTTTCATAAAAAAAACTGTCAATTAATATTAATATTTTTAAGAATGTGTTGTATTTATCAAGAAAAAAGTTGTCAATCTTTAAGAAATGTAGTTTAACAAAAACAAACTAAAAAAAAGCGCATATAAAATGTATATTTTCAAGGCAAAAGTAATGTTTTGAAGAAGAACAAAGTCTTATATTGTCATGTTTATTTTTTTAAATTAAAAAAACTGTATATTCAAGAAAAATATATATTTTCAAGAAAAAAGATGAATATTTGAAAAGTAGTATCCTAAAGATATTACAATGTTCAGTGTGTGTATGCTCTGACAGAGTGTGAGTTTGAAGGGAGGGTGTATGGCGACGGAAAAGTGTTCATCCCACCCGGAAGTGGACCCTGCTTGCAGTGCAGGTGTAGGGCAAGTCCACACAGCCAACGTTTATTTCTTCTTTTCAATTCAGCATCATTCTGTGACATGCATTTTCCGCATTACAGAGCGGAAACGTAGTTTGCCACGAAGAAAAGTGCCCTCCCGTGCAATGCTCCGACCCCATACGAGACCCACATCGGTGCTGTCCCGTCTGCAAAGGTAGACGCGCTCGCAGTTCTTATCTTATCAGACACATCATTAGGTACACCACAGTATGTTTGCATGGATGGATGACATGGTCTTGATCTTGGTTTTCGTGCGTCAGCATGTGAGTTGGATGGGTCCGAGTATGAAGATGGCACCAAGTGGCACCCCGAATGTGTGGATGGAGACCCCCAGTGCACCCGCATCCAGTGCCCCCCCACCACATGTCTGCATCCCACTAAGACCCCTGGTAACTAAAACTGTGTGTGTGTGTGTGTGTGTGTGTGAAGTTGTGAACAGGATAAAAAAGTCCAACTATTCCAAGAAAAAAAAATGATAATATTAAGAGAAATAAATATTCATATTTAGAGAAAAAGAGAAAACAAAATTACAAAAATACTGCTAGAATCATTTTGAAATTTATCAAAAGGAACTTTACAATTTTAATTTTAGAAAAATGAAGTAATAATATTTCAAGAAAAAGTTAATATCGCAATATTATGACAATGACATAATATCCATCCATTTTCTACACCGCTTATCCTCACTAGGGTTGGGGGTGTCCTGGCGCCTATCTCAGCTAACTCTGGGCGAGAGGCGGGGTACACCCTGAACTGGTCGCCAGCCAGTCGCAGGGCACATTTAAACAAACAATCATTCACACTCACATGCACACTTACGGGCAATTTAGAGTTTTCAATTAACCTACCATGCATGTTTTTTGGGATGTGGGAGGAAACCGGAGTACACGGAGAAAGCCCACGCAGGCACGGGGAGAACATGCAAACTCCACACAAGTGAGGCCAGATTTGAGCTGGAGTCCTCAGAACTGTAAGGCTGATGTGCTAACCAGTCCTCCACCTTGCAGATAAAAATACTATTTTATGAGACTAAAATATATATATTAAAAAATATATTACTTGGAACCCTGAAATTATAATTTTGGGAAAATAAAGAAACAAGTACAAACAAAATAAGCAAAATAAACTTATAATATTACATGGAGAAATTTAAAGCTATTATAATATCGTTGGACAAAGGCATAGACATTTTAGGAGAATAAAGTAAATATTACAGGAAAATATATGAAATGTGACAAAACGTCAGTATTCTGACGTTAAAAATAAATAAAATCATCATAAGAAAAACATTTAACTACTGTCTATTATAATTTTACAAGGAAAAAATGCAAATATTGGAATATTCATAAAAGCGTCAAGTCAAATATCCCAAGAGTAAAGAAATAATCATAACATGAAAAAAGGTGTTATTTTAAGATGAAAGAGATGCAATATTATGATTTTTAATTAAAATAAATAAAACCCGATTATTAAGAGTAAAAAAATATATAAATATTACAAGAAAAAGACTGTGACATGAGAAAAAGTCACAATTTTACTTGAATAACATCATAATATCACGAGGGAAAAAAGGAAAAATATTGCCAGACAATATCATAATATAAATCATAATTTTTTATGACTAAAACCAATATTACAAGAGTAATTAAAAGGTCATACTACAATAAAAAGATGGCAGTTTTGAAAAGTTGTATTGCAGAGTACAAGATAAAGTCATCATCTTAGTCACCTAAAGTGCTAATATTCAAAGGGTAAAAAAAATCGATGTATGTGTTGTGCCTCCTGTCAGGCTCCTGCTGCGCGGCGTGTGACAGCTGCACGTATCATCACCGTATCTACGGCAACGGGCAGACGTTCGGGACGCCCGAGCAGCCGTGCCACGTCTGCACCTGCCTGGTGAGCGTGAGACCGAGACGTTGGACTTCACACTCCTTCCTGCTGACCCTGTGACCCCTCCCCCCTGCAGCACGGCACTGTGGAGTGTGAGAGAAGAACTTGTCCGGCACTCAACTGCAGCAACCCGTTCACAGAAGCTGGAGAGTGCTGCCCCAAATGTCCAGGTCTGTGTGTGTGTGTGTTTCAGTAGTGTGTATGAGCCAATAATCTTTCAGTAGTCTGTGAGAGCATTTCAGTGGTGTGTGTGTGTGCGCGCGTGTGTGTGTGTTTCACTGTGTGTCAGACTCCGAGCATTTCAGTCATGCATGTGAGCAAATACTGTTTTTCAGTAACGTAAGAGCATTGCAGCAGTGTGTTTCAGTACTGTGAGCAAATAATTATTTGTAGTGAATGTGAGAGCGTTACATCAAAATGAGAGAGAATTTCACTAGTGTGTGAAAGTGTATCAGTAGATCGTGAGAGCATTTCAGTTGTGTGTGTCAGTGAATATATTTTCCAGTAGTGAATGTGAGAGCATTCCAATCGTTGAGTGAGTGTTTCAGTCATGTATATGAGCAAATATTTTTGGAGTAATTTGTATGAGAGCATCTCAGTAGGGTGTGTGACTCAGTAGTGTACATGAGCAAATATTTTTTTGGTAGTTTATGTGAGAGCATTTCAGTAGCGTGAGAAAGCATTTTAGTAGTATGTGTGTGAGTGAATATATTTTACAGTGGTGAATGTGAGAGCAATTCAATAGCTTGCGAGCATGTTTCAGTAATGTATATGAGCAGTTTTTTTGTAGTTTGTGTGAGAGCATTTCTGTAATGTATGTGAGCGCATTCCTATAGTATAAGAGGGCATTTCTGTAGTGTGTGTGAGCGAATATTTTTTTTCAGTAATGTACTTGAGATTGTTTCATTAGTGTACTCAAGAGCGTTTCAGTAGTTGGTGAGAGCATTTTAGTGGTCTATGTGAATGAATTTTTCTCAGTTGAGTGAGAGTGTTTACATTTTTTTTTTCAGTAGTGTGTGTGTCAGCATTGCAGTATTGTGTCTCAGAGCATTTCAGTAGTGCATGAAAAGTGTTTTTTCTTTTCCATGTGAGAGGGTAATTTTTCAGTAGTCTGTGTGAGAGTGTTCCACAGGAATTTTTCGGTCGTGTGTATAAAAGTGTTTAACTAGTGTGTGTGTTGGTGTGTGTGTGTGTGTGTGTGTGTGAGTGTGAGCAAATAATTTTTCTGTAGTGTGGGAGAGGTCATCCTGAATGACATCCATAACAGCTGTCCAACATAGGAATGTTGTTGTCTTTCCTCCTTCATTAAAATGTGTTGTTCTCCCCTCCTCCTAAGATTGCTCGTTTGAGAACCACGTGTTTGTGGACGGGCAAGCGTTCCCCAACCCGATGAGCGCATGCGAGGAGTGCAAGTGCGCGAGCGGGAGGATCGACTGCCAGCTGGCTCAGTGTCCTCGGCCCCGCTGCAACGCAGCACTGTTGGGGACGTGCTGCAGAAACAGCTGTAACGGTGAGCTGATAGATAGATGGATAAATGCAATACAAATACAGTTGAAAAAAATGATTCGCTCACACACATTACTGAAATGGTCTCACACATTACTGACTCTCACACAGACACACTACTGAAATGGCCTTACTTACACACATACAGGAGGTAGCGAGCTAGATCGATCAATTGATAATACACCCAATATGTGCAGTGTGAAACATTGGAATTTGAAAGCAATTATATCCATCCATCCATCCATTCATCCATTTTCTCAGCCGCTTATCTTCAGTAGGGTCGCGGGCGTGCTGGAGCCCATCCCAGCTATCATCGGGCAGGAGGTGGGGTACACCCTGAACTGGTTGCCAACCAATCGCAGGGCACACATAAACAAACAACCATTCGCACTCACATTCACACCTACGGGCAATTTAGAGTCTTCAATTAACCTACCCTGCATGTTTTTGGGATGTGGGAGGAAACCGGAGTGCCGGGAGAAAACCCACGCAGGCACGGGGAGAGCATGCAAACTCCACACAGGCGGGGCAATTATAGACATTCAAATAATGAAATGAATTAATTATCAATGAAGACTGAGTGAGTGACAACATGACTTGCAAGACTTCCTGCTCTTCAGGATGCAGCTATGGCGGGAAGGAGCACCCCAACGGCCACCAGTTTGCACATCCCACTGATGCATGCAGGACCTGCAGCTGCATTGTGAGTAATCACATCCACACTGGGTTGTTTTGCTCATAGGAAATCATGTAAATACAAGGAATTTGTTTCAGGAAATGTTTAAAATTTTATATTTTAATTGCTTGTATACAAATTGCTGTGTTTGACGAGTGCCTGTCCACCCATCAAATGTGTAAAGTACACAACCAAGTCAATCGTTTATGAGCAAGCCGTTCTGAATTTTGCTGATTTGTGATGTCACAGGTAGCACAGTGAAATAGTGGTTAGCACATCTGCCTCACAGTTCTGCTGTTCAGGTTGAGAATATGGACTCCTGTATGGAGTTTGCATGTTCTCCCAATGCTTGCGTAGGTTTTCTGCGGGTACTTTGGCTTCCTCCCACATTCCCAAAAACCAGAATGTTAGGTTCATTGAAAATTGGCTGCTCCCGACGCTTTTTGTTTGAATTTTGAGAGAAATGCTGCTTGAACTCCAAATGATATCACTTGTCGGGCATTTGACTTTGGAGGTTCCACTATTTAAGTATGATATTAAATTAGGCGGAATATAAAAAAGAAGTCTTCTTATCTCCTGCAGAATGGAAATGTCCAATGTCTTATGAAGAGATGTCCACCGCTGTCATGCTCCAACCCGCACGTGTTGGCTGGAGACTGCTGCCCCCAGTGTCCTGGTAAGGAAGTGCAGACAAAAATCACAGTATGAAAGTGATTATGATCATTACATTAGAACTACAGTGAACTGCCGCATATTTGCAGTTTCCCATTTGTGAATTTGCCTAATTGTAAAATTGTAAAAGTTATTAGGGAACCTATCCTCTGTTATCTGCTGAAAAACTCACCTCTTTTCTTTTTTCGTGCTCAGGCCAAAGCCATATGTCATTAAACATAATGGCGCTTGCTGTATGAAACTCATATGGTATGACAAATGGAAAATCTCAATTCATGAATCTATCCCCACTTTTAGAAGCAAGTGCAGAGAGCGCAATTATTAAAAAAGTGCACTTTGGACTAATGTTCCGTATTGCTTTCAGTATTTGCTCATACGTGACTTGTTCTGGCTGCAGCGCCCCCTTCGGACTGCGAGTTGGAGGTCCAAACGTACCGACACGGCGAGCGCTTCTACTCGCCGTCGGACCGTTGCCAGTTATGCTCGTGCGCCAACGGTACGGTGCACTGTCAGAGGAAGCCGTGCCCCTTCGCCTCCTGCTCCCACCCCGTCACGCAAGACTGCTGCCGTACCTGTCAAGGTAAGACGTGGGAGCAGGGGAGATGCGAGATCATATGTATTTATTATTGATTTCTGCCAGTGTTTCTTTTTTTACATTTTTTATATATTTACATGTCCATCCATCCATTTTCAACACCGCTTATCCCGGTTAGGGTCACAGGGCACTGGAGCCTATCCCAGCTGACTTCGGGCGAAAGGCAGACTACACCCTGAATTGGTCGGCAGTCAGTCGCAGGGCACATATAGACACAGACAACCATTCGCACTCACATTCACATTCACAACGTCACTGAGTGGGAACTGAACCCACGCTGCCCGCACCAAAGTCAGGCGAGTGTACCACTACACCATCAGTGACATATTTACATGTATTTTGATATTTATTCTCATTAAGTCATTGGTTAATAGATTTATTGTAAACAGTAATACAAAATATTAGTAAAATAAACTATTCTACATATACATTAAAAAGTGTATTCAATATTTTGTGAATTAATTTATTGTAAATAATACAAGAACAAATGTTGGTAAAATAAACCATCCATGCATCCATTTTCTTCCATTTATCCGGAGTCAGGTCACGGGGGCAGCAGCTAAAGCAGGGAAGCCCAGACTTCCCTCTCCCCAGACACATGTTTTAATTTATTAAACAACTGGTTATTTTTCTTGTAAATATTACAAAAATGTAAAATAAAAAAATAGATATACAGTTAACAAGTCAAGTCTAAGTGCTAGAGGACTCCAACTTCCCGGTCACCAGCTCTTCCAGCTCCTTCCCTCAGGTAGGCGCTACCGATCAATCCAAACTAGAACTAGCAGACATTCCAACAGCTTCTTGCCTCTTGCGATCAACTTCTTAAACACCTAACCTACAATTCCATTACAACATGATGGTAATTTTTTGACTTGAGTTCATTGTCACATTTCTGTGGGGCCAATTATACATTACTCGTGCGCTCACTGTAGTTGTCTCACCACGCTGCACTATTTGCATATCTGTTGTTGACCAATACTGGCCACTCATGCCAGAGTAGCATCTGCTCCATTTGCACACTGATTGAGGAGTATCTGCAACATTTGCACAATCAACATTGTCCCAGATTATCGCACTACTCGTCACTTTAAACCGCATACACTCCTTGAAGTCTCGGCGCCCTTTGCACAATGGTCATTGCACCGGACTATTGCAATATTAGTCATTCAAACTGCTCTAAGTGGTAGAGGACTCTGCATCTTTTGCACAATTGTCAAAAATAAATAAATAAATGTACCGGCATTACCAGATAACTAGCAACCCTTTACTACTCAGTGACTGTTTTTTTTTCTCAATGTCTTTATGTCTCCAAAGTGTTCTCTGTCAATTGACTGTCTGTTGTCGTACTAGAGCGGCTCAAATTCCTTGTGTGTTTTTTGGACATACTTGGCAAATAAAGATGATTCTGATTCTGAACATTTTTTACTCATTTTATTAAATAAGTGGTAAATATATTTATAATAATAATTTAAAAATATGCATTTTAAATTTGTCAATTTATGTATTGTAACTGTTAAAATTAAATAGAAAAATAAACAATGTTGTAAACACTGAAACCAAAAATAGAAAAGGAAACGGCAGCACAGTGAGCGATTGGTTAGCACATCTGCCTCACAGTTCTGAGGACCCGGGTTCAAATCCGGCCTCGCCTGTCTGGAGTTTGCATGTTCTCCCCGTGCCAGGTTCAAATCCGGCCCCGCCTGTGTGGAGTTTGCATGTTCTCCCCGTGCCTGTGTGGGTTTTCTCCGGGCACTCCGGTTTCCTCCCACATCCCAAAAATATGCATGGTAGGTTAATTGAAAACTCTAAAATGTGGGAATATGAGTGCGAATGGTTGTTTGTTTATATGTGCCCTGCGATTGGCCGGCGACCAGTTCGGGGTGTACCCCGCCTTTCACCCAAAAATAGCTGGGATAGGCTCCAGCACACTCGCGACCCTAGTGACGCTAACCACAATGGAAAATGGATGGATGGATGGTTGGAAAAATTTGTACTTGATCGACAAATGACCGGCTCCATCTGTCCATTTTAAATGTAGCCCTTGAGCATATGTCCTGCAGGCTGCCTGTATGACGGTCGTGAGCGAGCCAACGGGGAAATGTGGGACGACGCCTCGGACCCGTGCGCTGCGTGCGTGTGCCACGAAGGTTCCGTAAGGTGTGAGAGGAAACCTTGCCCCCCCAGCAACTGTAAGCACCCCGTGCAGCGACACTGCTGCATGTCCTGTAAAGGTGAGGAAAACTTCATCTGAACATTAATCAACATCTACTGTGAAAAAATACACAACTCCCAAAACGTAGGGGATATTAGGCTTCTGGGTGAAATTTCAGGATGAGCCAAAACTGGACTTTTGTGTTCCTCCGACTCGTGGATTTACGCTTTGATCCATGAATTGATGAATACATTTCCTTTATAAATACATTTCCTGAATTAAAAAGTGAAGAGAAAGTGGAATTAAGATGACTTATAAAGGTTATATTACCTTTTCGGTTCATTCTGAAATTTCACCCGAAAGCCCGGTGTCCCTAACTTTTTGTGAGTAGTGTATATTGAGTAGTTTCTCATTGGCTGCTCTGAGCAGGTTGCATGTATAACGGGAGCGAACACGCCGACGGCACTGAGTTTGCTGACCACAGAGACCCGTGTGCTGTGTGCTACTGCTATGCGGGCGAGGTGGTCTGCACCAAGCTGCCGTGCTACGCTGAGTGCCGCCACCCGTACAAAGCGCCGGGACAGTGCTGTGGAGAATGTGAACGTGAGTTGGAGCTAAAACTCGTGTGTATGATGAAGTTGGGATTTAACAAGGAAAGAAAAATTTATAATCACAGGAAAATGTTTTCATTCTACGAGAATAAAGTCATAATATTATGATTAGTTTGCTTAAACATTTCCCCCCAAATTGTAGTACTCTAAGAAAAAAACCTACGCTTTACAAGAATGAAGTTATAATAGTATGAGCTTGCCTGTGAATATTCTCATTCATTCAGGTCGCTTTATTCTCAGGGCATTGAATCGATCGCAACTGGACAGTTTTGTTTGTCTTAGAAGACGATCCGCCTCTCATCCGAGCAGGATGAGCAAGCTTAGTGAGGACGCACTAGCCATTGTTTGTATGGAAGACTTGGACCATAAATAGTTGAGTCTTCCACACAAATAGTGGCTAGTGTGTCCTCACTAAGCCTTGTTGCACACAGAACAGTCCGGTTGCGATCGATTCGATGCCCTGAGTATAATATTATGAGGAAAAAAATTACCAGAAAAAAGTAAATTTTTATTAAAGAATAATATTACAAAAATGTTAATACTGTGAAAAAAATTTGTGATTTTAAAACAATAAACTTGATTTTAAAACAACAACAAAAATATGATGATGATGATTGATGGAAAAGTCAAAATACAGGTATCGCTGGAAAAACATTGAGGAGAATGGATTATTACAAGATTTTTTTAAATGTCACTAAAAAAAAAATTATGAGAAGCAATCGGAATTTTACAAGAATTTCACATAATATTACGATTTAAAAATAAATTATATATTACAAGAATAAAAATGTCTTAAGTGTGTAATAGAATAATAAAATTACAAACAAAAAACTAAAATCAATATGAAAATGAAGCAACAATATAAGCAAGAATACCTTAAAATGTGACTAGAAAATGTTTTATTTGTTACAAGACAAAATATATAATTTTATGAGGATGATCAATAATATTGATGTTAACAAATATCAATTACTATAAAAAATAAGTTATATAATATTATGAGGAAAATATTACTAGAATCTTTTGAAGAAATTTAATATAATTTTTTTCTTTTAATATGGGGACAAAAGTTTGATTTCAGGAGAATAAAGTAATATTATTATGAGATGTGAACTTTGTTTTGCTTTTTCTTTGGCCTTTTTTGGCTTTCTTTTGTGACACTTAATCCAAAGGACAACACGCTCCAAATATTTGTCTTCATTTGTCAGGCTGTTTTTACAATGGAGCAGTCCTCGCTAATGGACAGTCCATTCCTGACCCGGGGAATCCTTGCTCGGAGTGCACCTGCCAGGTAGCATCAAACACACATGCACGCACACACACACACACACACACATGCACACACGCACGCACGCACGCAAGTACGTATATCTTCACCTTTGTCTTACCGCTTCACACAACATGAAATGTGTGCGTTTACTTTTAGACTGGCAGTGTGCGGTGTGTCAAAAAGTCTTGTCCAGTGACGCTGTGCCCTCACCCTGTCACAAATACGTGTGGATGCCCTGTGTGTGACGGTATGTCTTCCTTTGGCACATACATTGCATACTGTGTATGACAAATGACAGTGAAAAAGCACCGACAAGTGCACGCTTACCATATTGCCATGTATTATTGAATAATTGTTCAATAGTGTCGTGAGTATTCGACACGATTGTATTCAACTTGAGGGCTACACTGAGGATGTAATTTCATACAGGTCATAAAATATGCCATAAGAACTTGGAGGGTTTCTATGATGGTGGGATGCATTGTGGTTGTCTATGACTTTGTGTTTATTTATTGAAGGTCCTCTTCCATCAGTTCTTTTTTTTTTTTTTTTTTTTAATAATAACCTTTGATGTCATATCAGGTTTGCAAGATAATTTTGGTTGGAAATGCAAAACAAAAAATTAAAAATCCTTTTTCAAGCTGTTGTAGCTAAATGAGCTTTGCTCTGAGTGGATCGCTCATCTTCCCCAATTTAAATATGGAAAACACCTTGGCTATGATTGGTCCATATCACGGCCTCTGCTAGTGCAGAAGCCTGCGGCGGCCAACTTTTCATAGAGACGCCGTGTCCTTCGATCCTATGTTCAGACTTGCGTCCCATGCAAGAGTTTGATCGCGGGGTTATTTACTGTATACACACTGAACGCGCATTCATTTTTGCAAGAAACATGAAGTAGATTTGCTTTATTGGGGCTAAAACAAAAAAAAAGCTGTGAAAGGCTGGATTTGGGTCCTGGGTCTTTGCCTTAGGAATTCAATTTTAATTGGATTTTTCTTGCTGTTTTTATCTCTGCTAATCAGTGATTTACTGTCAAAGTGATCTCATCCTCCCTCTTTTTCACCACGTCCGTGCAGGTTGCCACTTTCAAGGTGTAGATTACGTCGACGGACAAACCCTGGCAGAAGGAGAAAGCAGCTGCCGGGAGTGCGCATGCTCAGTGAGTACAACAGTCACCATACACACTAAATCGTGCACATGCTCATTGTTGTTCTCCTCAGAGGGGCGAGGTGGTTTGTACACAGAGAAAATGTCCTGCCGTGTCCTGTTCTCATCCGGCGCTGGACGGATGCGCGTGCGGCGTGTGCGACGGGTGTAACTTTGAGGGACGGAACTGTTTCAACGGAGAACGATTCCGGCATCCAACAGACCATTGTCAGCTGTGCTCCTGCCTGGTTGGTACAAACATTCTGGATTCCTCTAGCCATCCATTTTCTATAACGCTTGTCCTCATTAGGGTGTCGGGTGAGCTGGATCGTATACCAGCTGACTTTGGGTGAGCAGCGGGGTACACCGTAGAGTCTAGGCTTCATTTAGTCACGCAATTAAACACAAATCCAATTTACAATATTTTTAAGTATGGAATGCAATCAAATATATTCGAATAAAGCTTGTAGCTATGCATCCAGAACAGTACATTTTATTTTTCATGTACAGCACATTTTCCAAATACAGTTCAATTGTATTTAACTTTTGAGTACAACACATTTGCTACACTTTTTATTTAACTTTTATTTGCAGCTCATTTTAATTGAATCATTATTAAGGTACAGTTTTTCATTTTCCTATATTTGAGCGCAGCATTAATGTACAAATGTATAATGTTACAGAAGCTTACAAAAACATTAAATACTTTTTAATAATAAAATATCTGCCTTGTTTACACATTAACACTCACTGTATTTTAATGTTGGTCATAATCAGGGATGGGGGCGGTATTGGGCCGATAACGGCCTTATTCGAAGGTAACGGGTACTTGTGAAGGCTGCCAATACCAGCCACCGATACTTATGGCAAAAAAAGTGACATTGAGTAAGTCCTCCTCACCAGTAGTTGGCACTACACTTAGGCTGTTTGACGCATCAGCGAATTAATCATGTGCGTCAGAAAGAAAGAAAGGTCTGTTCAAAATGTTCTGTCATTATGTTAATTGCAATTTTATCTAAAGTACTAATGTTGTTGGTACTTAAGAGGGAATACTCATACTGGTATCGTAAAAAAGTCCTGTAAATAGTTTGACATCCACCAATCTAGACCAGTCGTTCTCAATTTTTTTACAGCAACTACCAGCTCAAAAAAAAATTAACTTTCCAAGTACCACCATAATGACCAACAAAATACATTAACGTAGTAAGTATATATTAAAAAAATGGGCAAATGTATAAGTACTTAAACGTTTAATACAACTTAACTGATCTTTAACAACATCTACTATAATGTATTTTAAAAGGTTTAAACCTCTGGGAGTATGAACACTCATGGTACTTGTGCTATACTTTGAGATCCACTAGACCATATTAGATTTATTGTGTGTCTGTGTGCGTGTAGAACGGCGGTGTGCTGTGCTCACACGTGTCGTGTCCAAGTGCCGCCTGCTTGCATCCGGTGACCCCCCCGGGCGAGTGTTGCCCCGTCTGCACCGGAACATGCCGACATCACGGGAGGGAATATCAGTCGGGCTCATCCTTCCCCTCGCCCTTGGACCACTGCTCCTCCTGCTCCTGTCTGGTCAGTCTGCCACTTACAAGAAGCCTCCAGCCTGTCGCCGCGTATGGAAAGCCGTTTGAGCAGACTAGTACATAGACGTTAAGATGGCTGTCGAAAGCCGAGCCTTTTACTCGGGGGCACTCGTGTGTCTTACTAGTAATGTTTTCCCACTACTACCTTCCAGCATTGTATGATATTTAGCACACTAGTAGCACAACTTAGGCATACTAGTAGGACAACTGCATGTTACTAGTGAGGCAAAACTGCACACTCGTTAACATCTGCATGCTACTAGTACTATAAGTGACATAACATTATACTAGTTAACATTTAGCTCTTCACTAGTAGTACTAGTAGTGCGCAGATGTCAACTAGCACAGTTTTGCCTCGCTAGTACCATAGTTGTGCCATTAGTATGCCAAAGCTGAAATATCATACAGTCGTGGAAAACACATTACTAGTAAGGCCGTTGTTCTACAAGAGCGCCCTAGCTGTATTAGTGTGCTGAAATTTCTTACTAGTGAGGACAAATTGCATACTAGTACATGGACATGAAGCTGGATATCATTGACCACGGTCTGCCTGCATCCCTTAGGAGGAGGTGGTGAGCTGTAAGCGGAGACCTTGTCCCGTGCTGTGTTCCCACCCCGTCCCGTCCGACGGCTGCTGTCCCGTGTGCGACTCCTGCTTGTACGAGGGCGTGATCCGCGCCCACGGCATCACTTTCGCACCCTCCTCCGAACCTTGCCAGCGTTGCACCTGCGTCAGAGGCACGGTCACCTGCGTGCCCCTCGTGTGCCCGCCAGCGCCCTGCAGCCGAACCGTCACTGTGCCGGGACGGTGCTGCCCTGAGTGCGCAGGTACTGCACGTACTGTACTTGTTTAAACTATCATGGTAATAGACTGGCAAGGCGAACTGAAATGCTGCCCAAAGTACACGCACATTCAAAAATCGCTAAGGCCCCCAAAAAGCTATTCATTTGTTGGGGGGGGGAAATGACAATGGTTACTATGACTCCATTTAAAAGTGTGAACCAAGTATACAGAATGTGTTGTTGTGCTGTGAGGATGTATGCTGGATGGACAGGAGTACAGTGACGGACAGACGTGGACGCTGATGTCAAACCACTGCTCCACGTGCACATGTCAGGTGGGAATTCTTGTCCCTTCCCGCCACTAAAATGGCAGAAAATTCACAGGGCTGACGTGTTGCATATGTTACAGGCTGGAGAGGTGCAGTGTTCCACTCCACAGTGTCCCGAGCTGGCTTGCATGCATCAGCTGACCGAGCCGACGGCCTGCTGTCCTCGCTGCAGAGGTAAACGCCAGCACATGGTCACCAACACACACTGGGGGGAAATAACAAGTACAAATATGAGCCTATTTTGACCAAGTTGTTGTCGTCGTAATACTGGAGACCAGTTTTGGTCTCGAGACTGTTCTCAAGACCATATTTTGAAGATCTTCTTCTCTTACTCAATGTTAATTCAATTTGGCCTTCTCAACCACAAAGACCTCAGATGTTGTAAAACAACACGCAAAAGAAAACACTGGGCTGTGCAGATTCTGCAGTCTTGAACTCATTGAAACGGCAGGGACCCTGTGGAACTTTAGCCTGCATCTCGATACAAAGCGTAAACACTTTAACTGTAAGTAACACCAGCGAATCGAATTTTGTCTTTCTGAGATGAATATTTCAGGAAACAGGTTTTATTTCCACTTTAAATTGCCTTTATTTAACAGACATATATTATACTTTAGCTTTAGCTTATTCAAATTAAATTCAATTGGCTATTTTTTCACCTTTTATACCATTAGCAGCACTGGTAAACTAGCTTTACGCTCGTTGACACACGTGAAAACACACACGGCTTCTTATAAACGTTGCCATCAGACACAGTTGTTTTGCCTGTCTTTCTTGGTCTGGATCACTACAAAATAAGATACACTATATTGCCTAAAATACATGTATATTCGCTCACCTGCCTTGACTCACATATTAATTTAAGTGGTATCCCATTCCTAATCCAAAGAGTTTAATATAACATCGGTCAACCCTCTGCAGCTATAACATCTTAAACTCTTGTGGGAAGGCTTTCCACAAGTGTTTATGGGAATTTATGACCATTTTTCCAGAGGCATATTTATGAGGTCACACACTGATGTTGGATGAAAAGGCCTGGCTCTCAGTCTCCATTCTAATTCTTTCAAAAGTGTTCTACAGGGTTGAGGTCTGGATTGTGCAGGCCAGTCAGTTTCGTCCATATCCAATTTTATCATCCGTGAACCTTGATTTGTGCACTGATGCACAGACATGTTGGAACAGGAAGGGGCCATCTCCAAACTTTTCCCACAAAGCTGGAAATGTCCAAAATCTCTTGGAATGCTGAAGCATTGAGAGTTCCTTTCACTGGAGTTCCCTTCAGAGGCTCATATTTTCCTTCCCACCGCTTGCAGCACGGTAAGATGAAGCTGTCACATGTCTGTCTACTGCCAGGTTGTATGTACGACGGAGGCAAGTATGCGGAGGGAAGCAGCTGGTTCGCCGACTCGTCCCACTGCCGCAGCTGCATGTGTGTGGACGGCGTGACGACCTGCTCTGAAGTTCACTGCCTCTCCCCGTGCAGCAACTTCATCAAAGTGCCAGGAGAGTGCTGCCCCGTGTGCGCCGGTAAGACAACTCAGTCGAGTAAACGAGATGATCTGCTATCTTGTGGTGTTTTACTGTGTTATGGGCTTTTTTGGGGGGGGGGAGACTGTGTGTTTGAGGGCAGGGTGTATGGCCCAGGAGACAGCTTCCATCCGGCTGGAGACCCCTGCCAGGTCTGCACTTGTGAGGTAGGAAAAGACATGGAGATTTTAATACCACTCTCTAGTTTATGTGGGTCATCTCAGAATTGGAGGACACTTCTTACAAACAGTCAATTTGCTTTTGTCAATTTTTATGTTTTCAAGAAAAACAGATACTTATCATCATATAATTTGATTTGTCCAGCTCAAACATCAATAGACCATCTTTTTAATGATATATTTTATTTATCATATATTTTACTGTTTTTTTTTTACAAACAGTTTTTTTCAAAATTTGATGATCATTTCAAGGAATTAAGAATGGAAAATTCTGCTTGCAGCTTGCTTTGAATTGTCTTGGTGTTCAATACTGTTCGAGACACCTTGTGAAAAGTAGCAGACTGTCCTTTGTGGTAATTATAGAAATTGTAATAAGTAACGCAAACTGTGTGTGAATTCAGGTGATGCCAGACGGAGAGCAGCACCTGCGATGTTACCGTAAACAGTGTCCCAGTCTGGTGGACTGTCCCAAGAACAACATCTTGTTCTCTGGACCCGACGCCTGCTGTCCTGTCTGTGCACGTCAGTAGTAGCAGAACAATACAAATTAGACTACGAATGAACACCTGATATTGATATGCAGCCACAAGAAAAAACATGTGAACCCTTTTAAATTACCTGCATTTCTAAATTGGACATAAAGTGTGATCTGATCTACATCTACAGGAAGTCACAACGAAAGACTAAATAGTTTAAACTAAAACCACGTAACCATGATATGTTTCACAATTTTTACCAAATGTTAATGCAGGGTGGGAAAATAATGAATCTTAGGATTTAATAAGTGGTTGAGCCTCCTTTGGCAGCAATCAAACTTGTGGTTGCAGATCACGCATGCAAAAGTGTCAGAAGGAATTATTGGACCATTCTTTTTCCTTTTTTTTCTTCACACACTCGAGTGGTGAACTTTCTTTTTTACGGACAGTCTGTCTTACTGAGGACTGATTAACATCAAAGCTTTTGGAGATAATTTTGTAACCCCTCCTAGCTTCCATTCATCCATCCATCCATTTTCTGAGCCGCTTCTCCTCACTAGGGTCGCGGGCGTGCTGGAGCCTATCCCAGCTGTCATCGGGCAGGAGGCGGGGTACACCCTGAACTGGTTGCCAGCCAATCGCAGGGCACATAGAAACAAACAACCATTCGCACTCACATTCACACCTACGGGCAATTTAGAGTCTCCAATTCATGCATGTTTTTGGGAAGTAGGAGGAAACCGGAGTGCCTGGAGAAAACCCACGCAGGCACGGGGAGAACATGCAAACTCCACACAGGCGGGGCCAGGGATTGAACGCTCTAACCAGTCGTCCACCGTGCCGCCCCTCCTAGCTTCATTCAATTTAAAAGCTTAGAGCTTTTTTGTTCAAGGAATGGTTCACATTGGGCATTGCTTTTTGAGAATGAAAAACTCAAAACTGCTGTTTTGCTTAATTGTAAAAAAATGTGGCGTGTCTGAAACGGATTAATGGCATCTCAAATCATTTCATTGGGGGGAAACGGAATTTATACACAAGTAAATTGAGTTACCAGCTTGGTCACAGAAGAAATAAAACTCTTAAGTCAAGGTGTGTTTGTGAAATATTAGTTTATGTAAACTGTGTTTATCTATTGCTTTGACTAAGATGATCAGATCACATTTTAGGACCAATTTACAGAAATCCGGTTAATTCCAAAGGGTTCACTTGAGACTTTGTGTGTGTGTGTGTGTGTGTGTGTGTGTCCCCAGAGCCTCTCAGTAACTGCACTCCTACGCTGATTGGCAATGAGGTGCTGGCTACAGACAACCCCTGTTTCACCTGCCAGTGCAGGGTAACGTATCACAACCGAATACAACGCAATGTGCATATTTTGACATTGTTTTGCAGTGTGTGTGTGTGTGTGTGTGTTTTGTACAGGATCTAACATGGACGTGCCTGCATCGAGGCTGCCTCCCCCTCACTTGTCCTCCCAGTGAGCAGTTCACCCCTCCAGACTCATGCTGCCCTGTGTGCAAAGGTGACATCACTGGAACACCCTCCCCTTCTCCATCTCTCGTTGAACACTTTTGTTTAAGATTACGCTGGCTTGCCGCTCATGCTGCAGAATGTGTGATCGAGGGTCAGAACCGACGCGTGGCGAGCGGCAGCAGTTGGACGGACAGCGACGACAACTGTGTCACTTGCACCTGTAATGTAAGTCGCACCATGCATAGGGTTGCAAAAAATTAACTAATCTCCTTGTGTGTGTCTGTATGTGTGTGTGTGTGTGTGTGTGTGCGTGTTATTTAGTTGGGCTACATTGAGTGCAGCATTGAGGATTGTTCATCCGCACCTTGTCCCGATGGTCAGAAACAAGTGAAGTTACCAGGGAAATGCTGCCATGAATGTCAAGGTAACACAACCAGCCAGCTGCTGAGTGTGTTGGCAAAGATTCTATTATATGTAACTGTGTGTGTGTGTGTGTGTGTTGTAGACTGGGGCGTGTCGTGTGTGCACCAGGGCACGGTGTACCTGTCCAACGAGCAGTGGCAGGTGGACGAATGCACCGGCTGCACGTGTATGTCTGGAGACGTGCACTGTCACAGTGAACGCTGCCCTCCCCTTACTTGCAATACGGTCAGTCAATGCGAAAAGACAGTGAACCCTCGCTATTCGCAAGGTAGGGACCAAGACCCAGGGTTCCTATGCAAGTATAGAAAAGTATGGAATTTGATTTCCTGAACTTCCGCATCTGGAAAAGTACAGAAAATGGAAACAATTGTGTCGAAAAATATTCGTTTCCAAGACTGTGACAATAAGCTGTATTTTCTAAAACAAAAAATTATGAATATAAAAAAAAAAATACTAATAAAAAAATCGATCGATACGTGTTTTTTTAAGGTGCTTGGAAGCACAGCTAACAATGCACACAGTAGTATACAATGGTTTGGGTGAAAACTTGATTCTGATTGGCTGAAAAACACCCTTCGAACATATCAAATAGTTCATGTCTAAACATTGTTCCAAATTAACGCGCAGCACCCTTAGTCGTCAGAGTATACGAGCAAACGTGGTAACCTGACACTGTCAGATTATTTGATAAGTAAACGTGGAGTACTCTGAGGACACAAATGAGCAAATTTAAAACAACGACTGATTTAATCGGCGGCACGGTGATGACTGGTTAGAGCGTCTGCCTCACAGTTCTGAGGACCGGGGTTAAATCCCCAGCCCCGCTTGTGTGGAGTTTGCATGTTCTTCCCGTGCCTGCGTGGGTTTTCTCCGGGCACTCCGGTTTCCTCCCACATCCCAAAAACATGCATGGTAGGTTAATTGACGACTCGAAATTGCCCGTAGGTGTGACTGTGAGTGTGATTGGTTGTTTGTTTGTTTGTAAGTGCCCTGCGATTGGCTGGCAACCAGTTCAGGGTGTACCCCGCCTCCTGCCCGATGACAGCTGGGATAGGCTCCAGCACGCCCGCGACCCTAGTGAGGAGAAGCGGCTCAGAAAATGGATGGATGGATGATTTAATCATTTAGTTTATTTGGTGATTCAAAGAAGGGTTTCAAAACAGAGTTAGGATTTCAAATTAGGGTTTAAAAACAAGGTTAGTGTTTTAAATTACAGTTTGAAAACAGGGTTAGGGTGTCAAAGTAGGGTTTCCAATTAGGGTTTAAAAACAATGTTAGGGTTTCAAAGTAGGGTTGCAAGACAGGGTTAGAGTTTCAAAGTAGGGTTTAAAAACAGGGTTAGGGTTTCAAATTAGGGTTTAAAAACAGCGTTAGGGTTTCAAGGTAGGGTTTTAAAACTGGATTAGGGTTTCAAATTACGGTTTTAAAACAGGGTTAGGGTTTCAAAGTTGAGTTTTAAAACAGTGTTGGGGTTTCAAATTAGTGTTTAAAAATAGTGATAGTGTTTCAAAGTAGAGTTTCAAAACAGGATTAGGGTTTCAAATGAGGGTTTCAAAACAAGGTAACGTTTCAAATTAGGGTTTCATAACACGGTTAGGGTTTTAAAGTTGGGTTTTAAAAGAGGGTTAGGATTTGAAATTAGGGTTTAAAAACAGGGTTAGGGTTTCAAATTACAGTTTTAAAAAAGGGTTAGGGTTTCAAATTAGGATTTCAAAACAGAAGTAGGGTTTGCAAACAGGGTTAGGGTTTTAAATAAGGGTATCAAAACAGAATCAGAATCAGAATTATCTTTATTCGCCAAGTATGTCCAAAAAAACACACAAGGAATTTGTGTACGACAACAGACAGTCAATTGACAGAGAACACTTTTGAGACATAAAGACATTGACAAAAAAATAAATAATTGCTCACTGAGCAATAAAGGGTTGCTAGTTGTCTGGTAATGCCGGTACATTTTTTTTTTTTTGAAAATTGTGCAAAAGGTCCTCTAGCACTTAGAGCAGTTCAAATGACTAATATTGCAATAGTCCGGTGCAATGACCATTCTGCAAAGGGCGCCGAGACTTCAAGGATGGTATACGGTTTAAAGTGACGAGTAGTGCGATAATCTGGGACAATGTTGATTGTGCAAATGTTGCAGATACTCCTCAATCAGTGTGCAAATGGAGCAGATGCTACTCTGGCATGCGTGGCCAGTATTGGTCAACAACAGATATGCAAATAGTGCAGCCTGGCGAGACTATGACAGTGAGTGCACGAGTAATATACAGAAATGTGACAACAAACTCAAGTCAAAAAATTGCCAGCATGTTGTAATGGAATTGTAGGTTAGGTGTTTAAGAAGTTGATCGCAAGAGGGAAGAAGCTGTCTGCTAGTTCTAGTTTGCATTGATCGGTAGCGCCGACCTGAGGGAAGGAGCTGGAAGTGCTGGTGACCGGGATGTGGAGGGTCCGAGAGGATTTTGCACGCTCTTGTCTTAGTTCTGTCAGCGTGCAAGTCCTCAAGGTTGGGTAGGGGGGTACCGACAATCCTTTCAACAGTTTTGATTGTCCGTTGCAGTCGGAGTTTTTCGTTTTTTGTATCAGCACCAAACCAGACTGTGATGGAAGAACACAGGACTGATTCGATGACTGCTGTGTAGAATTGCCTCAGCAGCTCCTGTGGCAGGCCGTGCTTTCTCAGAAGACGCAGGAAGTACATCCTCTGCTGGGCCTTTTTGAGGATGGAGTTGATGTTGGTCGCCCACTTCAGGTCCTGAGAGACTGTAATTCCCAGAAACTTGAAGGTCTCGACGGTTGACACAAGGCAGCTGGACAACGTGAGGGGCAGCTGTGGCGAAGGATGCCTCCTGAAGTCAACGTTCATCTCTACAGTCTTGAGCGTGTTCAGCTCCAGGTTGTGTCGGCCGCTCAGCTTCCTGTCGATATGCAGACTCGTCACCGTCCTTGATGAGGCCGGTGACAGTGGTGTCATCTGCAAACTTCAGGAGTTTGACAGCCGGGTGGGCTGAGGTGCAGTCGTTCGTGTAGAGCGAGAAGAGCAGCGGAGAGAGGACACAACCTTGGAGCGCCCCAGTGCTGATGCTGCGTGTGGATGAGGTGGTCTCCCCCAGCCTCACCTGCTGTGTCCTGCCCGTCAGGAAGCTGTAAATCCACTGGCAGATGGCGGGTGAGACGCTGAGCTGGAGAAGCTTGGATGAAAGGAGTTCAGGGATGATGCTGTTGAACGTTGAGCTGAAATTCACGAACAGGATCCTCGCGTAGGTCCCTGCACTGTCGAGGTGTTCTAGGATGAAGTGCAGTCCCGTGTTGACTGCATCATCCGCAGACCTGTTCGCTCGGTAGGCAAACTGCAGGGGGTCCAGCAGGGGACCTGTGACGCTCTTGAGGTGGTCCAGCACGAGACGTTCAAATGACTTCATAACCACAGATGTCAAGGCGACAGGCCTGTAGTCATTTAGACCCGAGATTGTAGGTTTCTTGGGGACTGGAATGATGGTGGAGCGTTTGAAACAGGATGGTACTTCGCACAGTTCCAGAGATCTATTGAATATCTGTGTGAAGACTGGCACGAGCTGGTCCACGCAGACTTTGAGGCAGGATGGGGACACATGGTCTGGGCCTGCCGCTTTGTTAATCTTTTGTTGTTTGAAGATGCGTCTCACATCCTGTTCGCGGATGGTTAACGCAGAAGTCGGTGGTGTGATAGTGGTCGGTGGTGCGGCTGGGTGGGTGTGGGGTGTGAAAGTGTCCTTTTCAAATCTGCAGTAGAAGGTATTCAAGTCGTTGGCTAGTGTGCTATTAGGGTAGGTAGTTAGGAAGTAGGGTTCGAAAACAGGGTTAGGTTTTCAAATCAGGGTTTTATAACAGTGTTAGTGTTTCAAATTGACAAAGAGAAAAGCATTCTTTTAAAATGATTGACCATTTAAAAATAAATAAAAATGTAAATAAAGTATCATGGAGATTGGCCCATCGGTGAGGGTTTACGCTGATTAGGCACATCTGCAGTCTCATCACTAACTTCATTGTGTGTGTGTGTGTGTGTGTGTGTGTGTGTGTGTGTGTGCGCTAGGATGAGATGCTGTCAGTGGTGCCAGGCTTGTGCTGCCCTCACTGCCTCCCCCGGCCGGCCACGTGCATCGCGTTCGGCGACCCTCACTACCGCACCTTTGACGGGCGCATGCTCCACTTTCAGGGAGCGTGCACCTACGTCCTGGCGCAGGACTGCAAGGGCGGAGACTTCAGGTCAGAGGGTCGCCATGGCAACGGGAGAAGCGCGTGACACTTCAGTGACGTCTTTCCTCTGCTTTTCAAGCATCCACGCCACGAACGAGGACCGCGGTCGTCAAGGTGTGTCGTGGACCAAAGAGGTGACTGTCTTCATTGGTGATGTCACAGTGTGGCTGCTGCAGGATTGGCTCGTAAAGGTTTGTTCAGAAAAAATAGAGAGGAAGTGGAAAACTTCAACCTCCCAATGCAGAAACATCACGTGTTCCCCCCCGCAATTGAAAACAGCTCATTGGCATCTAAATAAAAGCCAAAGGTTAGACTAAGTCACATGTCGTCCTTCAAGTTTCAAGCAAGTCCCAAGTTACTGTGACCAAATTAAGGCAAGTCAAGTCGATCCGACTAAATTTCAAGCAGGCCAAGTCATTTTTTAGGTAAAATCATATAATCTGGCGCAGTCACAACATACATTTGCACATTCGCCATTTTGCACTTATGCGTTAGTTATCAATCCTAATCATGCAGCCTCCAAATTTTGTGTTACTTTATTGTCTTCTCTATCAAACACACAACCCATAAACATGAAACTCAGTTGATGTTATGCCAGCTATAGGTGTACTAAACTGCTACTGTAGTACTGTCTTTGTGGGTTTTAAAATGACGGATGAAATTCAATATCGTAGTTCTTGTGTAGCTTATCTTTGAGTTGCAAACCTTGCATGTTCCCATTCTTTTTCACAATTTTAACTAAAACATCATCCTTGAATTTAAATTTAATCATCGTCAGCTCTCTTTCCATGATACCGCCTCCCCTCAATTCAACGCAGCAAGATGGCACCAGATGGTGCCCAAGTAATATTTTTATGTTTTACATTGGCTTTGGCATGACCACAAAAGCAGCAAATGGGTGAAAATTTTAGTAAATAACAGAGGTTAGGTCCCCCCCCCCCCCCCTCTCCCCCAAAAATCCACAAATAAGCAAACACCAAACTGCAAATATGTTGGAGTTCACTGTACAGTGGAACCTCGATTTAACGGACTAATATGGGGAAGGGGTCCTCTGGTAAATCAGATTGTCCATTAAATTGCAGCATTTATTTGTGGCCTAAAATCACCAGTACAATACAACATTATTGTTTTGTACTTTTTTTTGTGGGCTAAATACAACTAATACAGAACAAAATGATTATAAATAAATATAAACAAAACTTTAAAATGTTTGAAAAGTTTTAAAGTGTATCCAAACTTACCTCACTGGTGCATGAAAGGGGCGATTCTTAAAATTCTAACGGTCCGTTAAATCCCAAGTCCATTAAATTAGGGTCTGTTAAATGGAGGTTCCACTCTACTACAATATGTACAGTAATTACATTTTATAAAACCAGTTAATTTCTTTATATTCTCTTTGATTATGTTTTTATACATCTTTATTAAAAACACAAAAACAGTGGTGTGTTTTTTGGGGCTGATATGGATTAATGGTATTTCAATGATAATTTGATTTGCCAGCCAAGTAAAACTAATGACTAGCTTGGCCACGGAATGAATTAACCTCGTAGGTCAAGGTACTGCTGTATTCTGCTTTTAACAAACCTTATTAACGCTGCTCCTCCCTTTTTTTTTTTTTTTATAACAAATGCTAAAGAAAAAGCCAGGCATACACAATCTGTTGATGCTCACTGAAGTTGAAATATGAATTATTTGAAGCCCGTTTTGGGTCTGATTCTGATTCGTACGACTTGAAAGTGATTCGGACTTTGATGGTACCACCGTGTGTCCCCGGGGTGATGATTGTCTTGCCCAACTGTGCTCCTCAGGTAGACGACGAGACGGTGACGTTGCCGTTCCTCAGAGAACCGTACATCTACGTGGAACGGAAGGCCAACAGCATCCTGCTCAACACCAATATCGGCCTCAAGGTCTGTTCTTGTAATATTTGGAGATGAACGACGCACGGTATTCAAGCTCGCTGGTGTCCAGGTGCTGTGGAACGGCCGTTCCCACCTGGAGGTTAGCGTTCCAGGCTCCTACAAGGGACACACCTGCGGCCTCTGTGGAAACTTCAACAACTACCACCAGGATGACCTGCGCATGCCCAGCGGACAGATAAGCCTGTCGGAAGCGGACTTCGGCAACAGCTGGCGGGTAAAACAAAAAAAAAAGTATTCAAAGTATGTGAGGGAGGCCAAGTATTTTATTTTTGTTACAGACTGAAAACATTTGGCTTTGACATCAAAATGTATTATTATTCAAACAATAAAAAACAATAAGCAGTTTCAGATTTGGCTCTTGACTGTGACGACGACATTTTCTTTAGTCTCACATTCTGGACAAAAATGTCCTTTTCCCTCTAAATTTTGACTTTTGGATCGTTAGACGAACTCTATGTGAGGCCAATTCTTTAAATTTTGCTGTACACGAACAACATTTAGCTTTGACAAACATACTGATTATTATTCAAATAAACACTGAATGTCTGCTCAGTCCTCAATTGGGTTGGATTTTGTCTATGAAGACTACATTTTTACTAGTTCGAGGGGTAACCAACATGAAAACCAGAGAGAGCGCTGTCTTTGAGTGGAAAAAAGAAGAAACTTGGAATCATATCTTTATCTTAAAAGGACGTTCATATATTTAGATAGTTATTTTAATCTCATTAAAAAATAACATAAAATTAGATGGGGTTTTTTCCTACAAATATGTTGCTGTTAAAAAAATATTTTTTGGTGATGACTAAGATGTCGAGACAATTTATTTATTTATTTTTTAAACAACCCTGGCTAACAAGGTAACCACTCGTGCCTAATTTCCTTTATTTTCTCAAAAATCTTTTAGTTTTCACACAATTTTGCAAACCAGGACACAATCAAAAAACATACAATAACTACAAATCTTTATGCATCTTCATGTGTTTATGATACTGTATATGTACCATCAAAGTTGTTCAACAAAACAGTCAGGTTTCAATAATGAATGAATAATAAAATAAAAACATTTTCACAAAAAATACAATAATAATAGAAATATAATTTAATAATGATTAAATAAAATGTTCCATGCTAACGAAATGCTTTTTTGTAAACATAGGTGACAAACGGAAGTCGCTCCCTCGCTTCTTGCCGCCCGGGCGAGGACGTGGACCCCTGCAAGCAGGCGGGCTACCACGCCCGCAAAAGCGCCAACGCTCGCTGCAAGGAACTCAAGTCGCCCGCGTTCAGGCCGTGCCACCGCGTGGTGCCTCCCGAGGCCTGGTACGCGGCCTGTGTGTACGACCTGTGCGCTTGCGGGGCCAACACTGACGAGTGTCTGTGCGACGTGCTGGAGGCCTACGCCGGACAGTGTCGGGAGGCCGGGGTGGTCCTGCAGTGGAGGGGACCCTCGCTGTGCGGTGAGTTGCAAAGCTTGGGGGGGTACGAAAAGCAGAAAATGGAGAAGGTGTGGAGTTTTTAGGCATGGGGAATGATCAGGAAAACCCATTTTTATCTAAGAAGAGACTGAGGGCAGCAAGAAAATAGAATGCTGCAGCAAAGTGGAGATTACGGAGTTGTTAGTTTTCCCAGTGGAAAATCCTTCAGTTTTCTCTTAGATAAGATGTGTAACCTAACCACATGTAGATAAACTAACGACTCCGCAGTCTCCGCTTTGTTGCAGAGCTCCGTTTTCCTGTTGCCCTCAAAAGTGGAGGCTACGGAGTCATACTGTACGTTTTGAAAGAAGTGACCCTTAGCAACGTGCACTTCCTGTTGTGTGCGTGTGTTGCGGCCCACAGCGGTGGGCTGCCCGGCGGAGAGGGGCTTCGTGTTCGACGAGTGCGGCCCGCCGTGCCCCGTCACCTGCTTCAACGCGGCCGTCCCGCTGGGGCTGATCGAGAGCCACTGTTTCAAGCCCTGCGTGCCCGGCTGCCAGTGCCCCGCCGGCCTGGTGCTGCACAACAACCGTTGCGTCCATCCCAGCAAGTGCCCCAAGATCATCCACGGCAACCAGTCGTGACACTTTCAGTCAGACGACAAAAGACTGCAGTCGACATCCTTGAAGCGATCCATTTTCTAAAGCTCTTATCCTCACTAGGCTCTCTTTGCTGACTTCTGGCCGAGAGGCAGGGTACGCCCTGGACTGGTGGCCAGCCAATCGCAGGGCGCATAGAGACAAACAAGCATTTCCACCTCATGCCGATTGAGAGTCATGCACGTTTTGGGGATGTGCGAGGAAGCCGCAGCACCCAGAACCTCCACTGCAAAGTAGTAACAGGGAGGCCGGAACCGAAATTTAAACCCTGAACCTCAGAACGGTGAGGCAGACTCACCAACCACTACTTCATCGTGCTGCCCGCTTTCAACCGAGTGACTGAATATGCAGTGCCATTTATAGACCACAAGGTGTAATACTTTAACTTGAACGTTCACTTTGTTTTTGTTTTTTAACACACATTTCTAAAATATGGTGTTTATATACTGTGTTCCAAATGGACATACGTGTTCTTCAAGCACATTATCTCAGGTTGTTGTTGAATGAATAAAGTTCTTACTGCTAATGTCCATTGTCTATGAATTATTATTATTATTATTATTATGTAGTATAGTAAGGTATTATGCTCAGGTGCATCATACAGTGCATCTGCAAATTACTGACAGTGCTTCACATTGTGTTATTCCAAAATTGATTCATTTTCCCCCCTCACAATTCTACATGCAACACCAAGATGTGAGAGGTTTTTGTTTCTTTAAGATATTTGCAAATGTATAATAAAGAAATCACATGTGCATACACCTGTCTATATATGCCCCCACAGTTGACGCCAATGGAATTGTTTTAGATGTCCAATCCAAGACGGGATTGTTTCAAGGCAGAGATGTGGGGAAGGCTACAGGAACAATTCTCAAAGGTTCAGAACCACAAGGACTCTTGCTAGAGCTGGCCCCCCATCAAAGCTACGCAATCGGGAGAGAAAGCTCCCCGTACATCCTGATTGAGCTTGAAAGATGGTGCAAAGGTGAACGGGCCGAACTGCCCAAAGGTAACAACAAAATATGGAGGAAAAAGAATACTTCTGTATATGGGATTGTTTTTTTTTTCATTTATAATAAATGTGCACAAAAAAAACCTAATTTATCCCCTTTGTAACTAAGCCTATAATGGGGGTGAAGCTCTGCTGCACTGTATTTGTCACTTGATCCTGCTGTCCTCTTGGTGACTGCGGTAACCATAGCAACAGCCTGTATAATTCATAGACTCGCAGGTGTAGCAGTAAGGTTGTTTTTTTTGGGGGGGGGGGTGGGAAGCCTTTGTGTTAGGCTCCATGTTGTCGTTGTTTGTAGGGGTGCATGGCAGCCGCGCACCAGTCTGAAGGAGACTCGTTCTCCGACGAGGACGTGAGTCGGCTGTACTGCAAAGTGTTTCGTGATGCCTGTAGTGTAGATGAAGTGCGCGTGGCTGTGAAGAAGGTAACAACCTACACGTAAACGTGTGTTTGGAAGGGAAACCAAAAGAAAAAAGTCGCAACATTTCCACTTCAATCCTGTAATTTTTTAGTTTTTTTTTCAATCTCAAAACATTCTGAATTTATTCTTTTAATATTATGAAAAACTATCTAGTAATGTTGCGAGTTTTTTTTTTCCAAAAATTATTACAATGTTATTAGCTTGTATTCTTGCAAAGTTACCAATTTATTCATGTAATATTACTATTATTTTCTTATTTTTGCAGTATGATGATTTTCTATCTTGTATAATTACTTTTTCACAAAATTTATTTTGGTAAATTATTGCATCAATGTTTTATTTTTTTCTATACTATGAATTTTTCTCATAAAGTGACATTTTGTAATATTACAATTACTTTCCCATTACATTGTGACTTTATTTTTCGTTAAATTACTACTTTATGCTCGTAAAATTACAACTTTATATTTTTGCAATATTATTATAGCTTGTCTTTATTCTTGTAAGGTTAAAAAAATATTTTGACAATATTACAAGTATTTCTGTCATTACAAATACATTTTTTCAATATTATACATTTTTCTCATAAAAGTGCCTATTAATGCTGGTGATATTAAAATTATTTTGTTGTTATATTGCAACTCTATTTTTGCAATATTAGTATTTTTAATTAAATTACATCTTTATTCTTGTAGCATAATTACTGCACATAATGTTACAATACGTTTTTGTTATATTACAAATTTATTTTTGCAATTTGACATTAACTGTAAAATTACAACTTGATTCTCATAAAATTATGATTTTATTTATACAGTATTAGTATTTTGCTATAGAATTACCATTATTCTTGTAATATTACAATTATTTTTATATTACAATTTTCTTCTTGTAGAATTACCTGTTAATTCTTGTAAAATTATTTTCATAAAATTGAAAACAAATGTTCATAATATTGTGGGTTTGCTTTTGCAATATTTGTATTTTTTTCCTTCATAAAAAGTATGAGTTAATTCACGTAAGATTACAATTATTTTGCTATATTATAATTAGCATTTTTGTAACATGACTTTTTGTTAAAAAAATATACACGCTTATTCTTGTTAAATTAAAAACATCATATTTCGATTTATTTTATATATTGATTTATTTATTTTTTTCCCTGTAAAATTAAGCTGTAATTGTATAACACTACAATCATGTTCTCATTAGATTACAACTTTATTTTTGAAATGTTATAACTTATTATTGAATGTAACTTTAGTCTTTTAATGTAAAAATATAAAATAGGATGGGATACAAGAAATTATAACATAGCGAGTATTTTTTCAATATTAGCATTTTTATTCTGACAATTGTTTTCTTGCTGTGACACGATTTTATGTTCAATGGTTTCTGGGAACTGCTCAAGATGTTTGTTTGCTGGAGTAACAACAACATCTGGCATTATATAACTCAAAATTATTTTTAAATCTGACTTTTTCATTTAAAAAAAATTCTCATCATATTGCAAAATAGTTTTTAAACATTTTTGTTTCCCCTAAAATTGCAACTTTACTTTTGTAAAGTAACCACAATTGTATCTACCTGTTAGTTTTCAGAAGATGACAGTGAGTGGTCCTGCATTGGTGAGCGTATTTTGGATGGCCTCATAGAAATGAAGAAAATGAAGGAGAAGAAGGAAAAGGTAAATACAGTGGTACTTTGACCTACGACCGAGCTCGTGACTCAATTTAGTCCTACATCAAATCCATTTTTTTCCCCATTGAAATGAATTGAAATGCTCTTAATCCTTTCCAGCCACCCCCACTTTTTTGTTACAATTTTTTGTAATAAAATAGCACTATGTTGTATGAAACCATAATAAAAGTGAATGTAAATAAATAAAGTGGTTATTAAGTGTAATTACTGTACATAGTATTTGTGGATTGGATGTTTGCCTTAAAGGGGTGTGGCATAGTGAATGACTTCAGGAGCTGGAGTCGGGTCGGCGGATAGTCTGCGTGTGAGAGTCTGGGCGTGAGTTGTAGCCTACGGCAGCTCCTTGCGAGTCTTCTCATTCTGTTTTCGTATTTGACTGCCACGTTCATTAATCGGATGGAGTATCTGAAGCTCGCTTAACTCAAATTTTTGCTTGCAACACAGAGCAAAAGAAAAACGACGGTAACTTGAAATAAAAGTTGGGGCACTTGTAAGTCAAGGTACCACTGTATAGAAATTGATTGCATCGTGCATTGACTTAAGAGAGACAGAGAGAAACTTGATTGCGTTCAGTCATACTGGGAACTCCCGCTGCTCAATGCGGGACATCTGGACGCGCTGCACCTAAACAACAACACTTCACCTGTCGCTAATGCTTCTGCGCTCAAGTGCGCACACCAACCCACACAGGTGCTTTATGGAATAATAATAGTGCTTATTATGCAAAGTGGTGTATCAGCCATCTTCACGTACTATGGTCAACATCTTCAACACAGAGGAGGACACGGGCGGAAGAAGACATGAGAGGAGTGCGGCGTCTCCAAAAGGCAGCCAGACAGAGCTGGGCCAGGTAGGAAGGTCAAAATATTAGGAACAGCTAACGGTATTATGCCTGAACATTAATGGTGAAAATGTCATGACAGAGAAAGTCTGTATTTCACAACCCCGAGAAACTCACTCAGTCGCGCCGTCGCACACCCTGGAAATGTATTTGTTATTTTTTGGTAAGCCCCCAAAATGTATATATTTTCGAGGTGCTGAACACAACCCCTCAAAAGTCACTCAGTAGGACCACTTGGAAATGTAGAAAAATTTGGCCCCGAAAATATAGGTGTTTTAGTGGTCCCGAACACAACCCCCTAAAAACTCACTCAGTCCTGTTCCTGCAAAGTTAAAAAAAATAATAATAAAAAAATAAAAACATTTAAATTGCCCCTGAAACTATATGTACTCAAAGCTCAATCGCTAGCGCGCCCTGGAAAGTAAGAAAAAAAAAATGCCACAAAGCAAGATTTCCCGTTTGACATGAAATTGGGAGGTCATTATGACTGCATGCACAAATATGCCTCAAGAACCCGTGCCAAGAATTGAACAGGAATTCGGCCGTTTTGCTTTGAAGCAGCCATTTTTGATGAATTCCAGGCAGGACTCGTACTTTGACAAACTCCGACTCGGGGATTAACCCAAACCAGCCCCGAGCCGCTATACGCGGGACGTCACGTGACCAAACCCGGAAAACCGGTTAGCTGACCTTCTTGTGTAAACTACGCTAATAAACATGACTACGATTTCATTACGTGATTGTTTGAAGCCAAACTTTGTTTTCTTTATGGCTGGTGTCTTCGGACAAAAGTTAAATACAGTACATGTATGTCATTTATTTCTAGAAATATGATAGATGTAAACATGAACAAAGACTCAACATCGGATATTGTCATCTTTGGTGGATCTGTGGCGACATTGTAGACGTTTAAAGTCCCTACGGTTGCTTTGTAACGGCCCCGGTTTTGCCGAATGCGGTTGCGCGTGTACCCGATTGAAAGCATAGGTGTCAAACTCAAGGCCCGGGGGCCAGGTCTACGCCAGCCCCATCATTTTCTGTGGCCCGCCAAAGTCAAATCAGGGGTGTCAACTTCGATGATTTTTGCTAAAATATGTTCCAAAATCTCAAATTGTCATATATATTAAATAATAACGTTGAGATATTGTAAGCATTTTTGCTTACCAAACCCCTTTTTACAGTTGAAGAATACTTGAACAAAATTTGATCCTTGACTTTTCATTTCAAAACTAGCTAGCCATCCATTTGTTGTGTATATGTAATACTATGATTAGGTGATGAGACACTCATAGTCATAACAGCCCCCTGAGGGAAGGTTAGGGATGTTGTTCGACACCTCTGATATGTGGGCGCAGCATAGCATCGAGGTTTGATGATCATTTAGAGGATTCGACATGTAAAAACCGAGGTTC
The DNA here is from genome assembly GCF_024500385.1 of Phyllopteryx taeniolatus. NCBI lineage: Eukaryota > Metazoa > Chordata > Actinopteri > Syngnathiformes > Syngnathidae > Phyllopteryx > Phyllopteryx taeniolatus. The sequence continues at coordinate 26,506,115 of NC_084506.1, read as the reverse complement.
ACTGCTTGGATTTTTTAAACAACAATTGTGGGGGATCATGCATGTGTGTGTGTTTTCAGACTTGTGACAGAAGGTGTGCAAAGCATACTGGCCTGTCTGTGGCCGGTTCAAAGCCCAGGGGTCAGAGGTGAAGCTTGGGGCTACGTGTCCTATTCAGACATCCTCCTCTTGAACGAAGTCAAGTACGATTTGGTGACTCGTTTGCTTTGCGCTGATATGCTGCAGGAGCACCACAGTGAGGACCAAACGTTATACAAGCCATAGTCCCCCGCCCCCACCCCTCAACCCCCACACACATTTTTGTTGGGTGATGTCACAGGTGTGCATGTGTGGGAGGCTCTGACACCATGGCAACGTGAAAATGAAGAGTTTTGGCTTGAGGAGTTCGCAGACGAAGCTTTGGCGTCCGACGACATGATCGCTTTGGCTGAGCTGCCGGGAGCGTTTACTAGATACAGGTTCCGTTTTCACAGCAAAATAAGCACTGCGACACTGTCTGACATTTCTACTTTATTATTAGAATATCAAGACATCAATTTGTTTTTATATAAACTAGAGCTTTCTTAAGAAGATTAGAAGAAATGAATATTTTTTCCCTTGTAATGCAATTCTTTTCTCGTTATACTGTGGTGTTCTTTTTGCAATAATGCATCTTTTTTTTTGGTAAATGTATTACTTTTTTGTTGTAAAATTACTACTGTATTCTTGGTTATTTTTCTTTTAAAAATCACAATATTGCAGTTTTAGTTTTGCAAAATTCGTAATGTCATATAATATGAAAAGGTTTTTCATCATTATATACCAACAGTTTTTTCGGTGTTAAAACTTACTCGTAAAATTCCGCCTTCGTTCTCATTTTATTCCGATTTTCTGACTGTACTGTATTACAATTTTGTAATGACATTCCACTTTATATTCTCATATCACATCCATCCATTTTCCATACAGCTCATCCTCACTAGGGTCACAGGAGTGCCGGAGCCTACATAATACAAATTGCATCTTTTTTTTCCCCCATAAAAATGTAATTTCTGTAATGTTAGTATTTCTCGTAAAATTACCACTGCATTCTTGTAATACAGTATTGGAAAAATACTAATATAATACAATGAGAGAAAAACAAAATCTATCAGTATTTTTCTCACAGATTTACAGCTTTATTGTGGTAATATTATATCTCCCCCCCTTATTTTGGAATTTTATTGTATCTTGTAATCTGAAACATTCTGTCCTCCAGCGCTTGTCCTGAGTCCAGAGAAGAATGCTTCACAGCAGTTTCTCTCTTGTACAAATTAAACGCTTGTCGTCGACAAGAGAGGGAAGACCTAACAGCCTTAGTTGAGAGGTACAAACAACACTTAAACATTTATTTTTTTTTAAAAATTAAAAATTGGAATGATTCAGTCTTGATTCTTGTGCCTTTACAGGCTGGACAAGGCGAGCCTCAGACTGTTGTGTTTGTACATTCGATCAGCAACACTCAGAGCTCAAAGAGAAAAAACGGCTTTGAGTGCATATTTGGCAGTCAGACAATCCTGGGACGCGTGGTGACATTAACAGCGATTGCATTTTAAACATGACGCTTTTCATGCTGCTCAAGGTCATTCTGTGTCATTGCAGGCCGCGTGTTCACAGTCCATGCAGAGAAGAGCAGGCTGCCGCATTACTACGCAGTGATGACGACGTGCAAGAACACATGACAGACTTCAACTCGCAGTCATCAAAGCAGGTACTGGCTAATACTCGAGAACATTACGATTTCAGGCCAGCGTTCGAGTTTGAGTCCAGGGTTTGGAATTAGGGTTAAGATTTCAATTTAGCGCTTCAGGCCAGAGTTAGGGTTTTAATTTAAGGCAATGATTCTCAAAGTTTGGTACAAGTGCCACTCGTGGTACACAGGTGCCCTCTAGTGGTACAAGAAAGAATCCCTGGCTAAGTACTGATCAGTTGTATTTAACCTTTGAGTTTAAGAAATTTGCATTTAATCGTAAACAACTGTTTGTTTTTAAACATTTCGGTACTATTGTTCTTGAAATTGTATGTGTAATACATCTTAAATGAATGAATCATTATTTAAGTGCAAGTTTTTCCCCCTATACTGTATTAAAGTCTATGATGTACTTAGAAAGTCAAGTATTTTTTTCAGGTGGTACTGGGTCGAAAAAGTTGTAGAACCACTGAGAAACTTAGGTTTCGTTAGGATTAGAGTTTTGAGTTGAGGTTCCAAATGATGGTTTTCCGTCAGGGTTAGGCTTTCAAATAAGGTTTTCAAGTTAGGCTTGCATTTTCCATCTCGGGTTTCCTCAATGGGTTTTTGGGCCAGTCTTAGGGTTGAAATTAAGGTTTGGAGCTAGGACTATAGTCCAATGATTGTTTAGGTATGAATGTATCCAGTCTCTTGTGTTGCTAAACTTCAGACTTTAATGCCGACTGCAGGCATTACTACAGTTGCTAGTGCTGACTCAGCAGCAGGAGAGGACGCAGCTGGTCCGCCTGATACATGGAGTCACTTTGGAGGATGTACGAAAGCCAGCTCCCACAGACTCTCCTAAAACAAGTACTGTGTTTACATTCATATTATCATTTTTAACTGGTTAGCGCACCGCACCTGACCCCTGGGGGGAAAACTCTTTCTCGTCTAATAGGTTGTATAAAGAAGCTGCAACAAATCTGCTCCTCCAGTAAGAATCAACCCCGGTGTGACATCAGCGGACCCCCAACAGAGTGGTCCCAGGGCCAGCTGGAACGAGGTGCCTTGTGTCTCTTGACGCATCTCCTGGAGATCCAGGAGAGGCAAACATCCTCATTCCTTTCGGCACTGTTGGACGAGGTAAAGCGAGCGATGATGTCATCAAAACCAACGACGACAATTTGACTAAAGAATTTGACTCGGTTTAAGAATGAGCATCCCCAAGTGCTGAGACCTGAGTACCAACCCAAACTCCAAGCGGAGCACCTGCACTCCAACCTGCTCCAACTCCTCAATCCAGATGCCCCTGATTCCAATTTGAGCAGTCGGGAGCAAGTTCCACATCAGTCCTGCACTAGTGGACCTGCGGAGGCCCAGAACCTCATTGCCGGACCACGTGGCTCTCAGACAGTAGCCGACGCAATTAGCACACAACTCGGTGGAGTCCAAGCTGAGGATGTACCTGATAAACAGGGTGTCTGCGCAGGTACCACCAACACAATGGGAATTGCCATCGACACACTTTATTAGGTACAGCTGTGCTATCAAATGAGATCCTATACAAGGGATTTACAGTACCAAGGTTTAGGTAAGGGTTTCTGTCAAGGGAAAAATGTTAAGAAATACAAATGAACAAAAACTAGAGATTTCTGGTCTACGAAGTGTTTGTCTCGTTCTCCCGAAGTGAGGTCATACATACGCATATGAACAGACAGTTATCATCTGCCTAATGGAACTGGAGCCCCCCCACCACAAGTTTAGTCTCAGAGCAAAGTAATACCAGAATATCAGCGAGACAGAGAGGAACAAGGTCTGTTTTCTTATCCGCACACTAAAATAAATGTTATAATGAACATTTTACAAGTGCAAAGGCATCCATCCATTTTCTTCCACTCATCCAGAGTCGGATCGCAGGCGCAAAGGCATAGACTTTCCAAAGCTTCACTGAGGGTGAGGTTTAGGGTTTGAGTTAGGCTTTAAATGGGGTTAGGCCTCGGGTTTCAAAATAACGTTAGGGGTTCATTTCATTCTAGGGGTGATCAGCCCTCGGTTTAAAGTTAAGATTCCAGTCAGGGTTTGTTCATTGCAGTCGTATTTACAAAGGCAGTATTTTTGACTGCGGTGTACCTAATAAACTGTCCTGTGAGTGAGTACTCGCGGGTAATATACATTTATTTTTTCTAGGCTGTGGCATGACACTGGGGGGTCTGCCCTATTTGGAGATCTTATGTGTTCCAGATACACTGAGTAAAACCGATGGCAAAGGGGGACAGGATGATGAGGAACAGGACGGCGAGACAAAGAAGCGCAACTGCGAGGAACAGGACTTGCTGATCCCTCTGGCTTGGAGCACACAGCTTGAGGACAACACAGGTCACGAGGGGGCACCTGCACATGCTGTTGATGACCAAATGCAGCCCTGTGGCGAGGGCGCCACAGCCAAACACACACTTGGCGCAAGCCGTGAAGAAGAGTTGAGCAAGCCTCAACCTGCAGAGCAACACTGCGGCCCACAGGAGGTGCGTATGTAAACATATCACCCACCATAAAATACTGCTGGTTGTCATTCTGCTCCTTTTTGATTCACTTTAGCTCCACTTGGAAGAGGGGGCAGATAAAGAAAATGGCCTGCACACAAACCTGGTGCGTGGACAGCAGGCCTTGCTTGACTCTCTGGATGTGAACACAACTGACGAGGACAGAGACATGGCGAAGGATCTTAGAGCTCCTGAGCCCACCGCGCAGGCTACAGTATGTCTCCGGCTAAAATCAAATCCATCAATTAACCGTTAGGCGTTGTCATGGGAGTGGTACCCTAAAACGTTTGGATCATAAACCTAAACTATTACAGCTATATCACAATAATGTACTTTGGAGTCCAATAATCATATACATTAGTGTAGGTAGGAATTTTGTGTTTGAAGAAGTCGAGACGTGATTTAAAAGTACGGCATTTGACCAAACCAACTTTTTCTAGTACAACCCCAATTCCAATGAAGTTGGGACTTTGTGTTAAACATAAATAAAAACAGAATACAATGATTTGCAAATCATGTTCAACCTGTATTTAATTGAATACACTACAAAGACAAGATATTGAATGTTCAAACTGATAAACTTGCTTGTTTTTAGCAAATAATCATTAACTTAGAATTTTATGGCTGCAACACGTTCCAAAAAAGCTGGGACAGGGTCATGTTTACCACTGTGTTACATCACCTTTTCTTTTAACAACATTCAATAAACGTTTGGGAACTGAGGACACTCATTTTTGAAGCTTTGCAGATGGAATTCTTTCCCATTCTTGCTTGATGTACAGCTTCAGCTGTTCAACAGTCCGGGGTCTCCGTTGTCGTATTTTACGCTTCATAATGCGCCACACATTTTCAACGGGAGACAGGTCTGGACTGCGGGCAGGCCAGTCTGGCGACCAGTTCAGGGTGTACCCCGCTTCTCACC